>NW_026542595.1:106853223-107342376 GCF_028750875.1 Macrosteles quadrilineatus
AATATTGTTAAATATCCATCAGCCAATCACATGAAAACATTTTTGTTGTGCCTAATAATGAAGAAAAATACATATCTTTTGAGGTGGCTGTCCCTGGTGGTGTAAATTTATGCTTTTTAGATTCATTCAGATTTGTGCGTTCTAGCCTAGATAGTTTAATTGACACACTTGAAAATATTTTACTGAGGATAAACTAGAACTGGTGTGTAAAAAAGGAGTGTATCTGTACGATTATATGGACTGTATTGAAATGTTTGATGAGACCACTTTACCCCCGAAAGAGTCCTTTTATAACAAACTAAATAAATTCAACATTGAGGATAGCGACTACGAGCACGCCCGCAGAGTGTGGGAGAGTTTCCAGATCAAAATTTTAAAAGAATACACATGCTGTATAACAGAACAGACATGCTGTTTCTTGTGGATGTCATTGAGAACTTTCGTGACGTTTGTACCACCATCATGGGTGTATTCAAATTTATAGCAGATTTCAAATTCTAAAGGCGGCAAACGCTTTTTAGCATGCTTCAAACTTCCTTTTGGAACATCGATAAATCCATATGTTCTTTTATTAGAATCTGTGTTTGTGCTTTTAAATAAACAAAACACTTGTTGTAACTTATGTTTAGCTATTGTTTTATGCATTAGTTTTTTTTCTAAATGTTCGATATTGTGTTGATGCCTCCTTAGAGTGGGTAGAAGTTTTTCAAACATCCAACTTCTAAATTGCTACTGCAATGTAGTTTTATGTGTACGTTATAATGGTTTGTCAAAAAAAACTTCAACCCAATCATTTGCTACAGACAACTGTTTAATCAGTTTATTGTAGATATGTGTGCTAAGATTGAAACACCAACAATGAAACAGTATGTTCTAATGATATTGGTCAAATAGTGGGCTTACCACTTGGTCACCTTTCAAGAGAGACGGGAAGTGTACAAAGATATATCCTAGATAGATGATGATTGAGATATATACCAGCTATAATGGGTACCCTTTGTACAGAAAGTGATCAACAAATTACGGTGGACATTCTTCTGAAATCGATGTATCAGGACGAGGATTTGCGCATATTAACAACCGTTGGATTGTACTATACAAACCAGTTCTGACAAAGATTTTCAATTCCTAATGCGGAATACTGTAGTTCATTGAAGAGCATAAAATATATATGCAACTATGTAAACAATGGAAGCAACTAAGCTGGGAATTATTGCAATCTGCTGAGGGAGGCTGCACCAGAGATGAGGTAACTCTTTACCAGTCAGGACGTTACTTGAGTTCTAACGAGGCAGCATGGTGTATCTTTGGGTTTCTAGTGAAAGACACCCCACTGTTACTCATCTGAGTGTTTACCTTGAGAACTTCCAGAGGGTTTACTTCAATAACAATAACCTGTATTACGTTTTACAAAACCCAAGAGATACTATATTTACTGCATTCTTTGAGTTGTGTACTAATGACGAATTTGCTAGGACCCTTCTTTACAATGAAGTACCCCCACTACTACACTTGGAATGCTTCACGAAAAGAGTTCCAGCGTCGCGGTATTGGCTTTTCGGTGGAGAATCAGCCTGATTTAAAATACTCAGAAGCCCTAGGATGAGTACCACGGTTCATCATGTTAACTTTGAGTGCTACTGTTTACGTTTGCTACTTCACAGTGTATGTGGTTCTACTTCCTTTAAGCACTTAAGAGCTGTTGGAAGCCATACACACATGTGTGAGGCCCATGGTTTGCTCAATCGTGATAACCGCTGGGAATCCACAATACGTTATGCTGTTCTGACTTGCTCTCTACAACGCATCAGACATAAATGCGATCCTGGCGAGCACATGTGGGCTATCAAACCTCCTACAACTTTGGGAAACCCTTAAAGACGACATGGCTGAAGACATATTGGTGTGTTTTCATTGATAAGTTCCAGGTACACTTTTTTAATGAGGTAGTTTAAAATGAAGCGTTACTGGCAATTGCATCTCTGGTTTCGACTATGTGTGGTAGAGATTTGAGTTCATTTGGCCTTTCCACACCTCAACAAGAGGTCAATGTCAATACAGAAGTTCTCAAAGAGATGCCATACAATACTACTGACCTACAGAACCATGTTTTAGGAAATTTACCGGAACATTCACCGGGACAACTTGATGTGTTCTAATTTGTTACAAACAGAATCGCCCAGCAACAAGGAACCATAGTTTGCTTGGATGCACCAGGTGGTCCCCGTAAGACTTTTCTAATGAATTTGCTGTTGGCGGACGTAAGAAGAAAAGGCCAAATTGCTCTCGCTGTTGCATCATCTTTAATTGCGTCAATGCTTCTAGAAGGCGGTTGTACAGCACATTCGGCTTTCAAACTGCCTCTCAACTTGAATTCTGGTGATGTTGTTGCCTGTAATATAAGGAAACATTCTGATTGTGGGGGAGTTCTTCGATGCTGCAAACTGTTGGTATTAGTTGTGTTGGTATTAGTAACTGTTGGCCTTAGTGCACCATGTCACACAAACGTGCACTAGAAGCTCTCAATTTGGCATTTAAAGCTGTCATAAACCGCTAGGACTTAATGGGAGGGTTGGTTGTTTTATTGGCTTTAGATTTCAGGCAGACCCTTCCAGTAATTCCTCGAGAAACACCCGCAGATGAAATAAGTACCTGCACTAAAAAGTCTGCTTTGTGGAGTTATGTTGAGGAAAAGAATTTGATGCAGAACATAGGAGAGATTCTTCACAACGAACACGATGCTGAATTGTTTTTTTTCCGATTTATTAAATATCGGAAATGGACAGATACCTGTTGATAGCCGACAAAGAATCTCATTTCCTCTAAACTTTGCCAACATGGTTGATTCATCGGAGGAACTACTAATGAAAGTATTTCCATCAGTTACTGAGTTTATTTGTCCAGTGAATGGTTGTGTGAAAGAGCTATACTTGCCCCCAAAAATTACACTGGTAATACTATCAACAGCAAGATAGTTACAGCAATTTCAGGTTACACATCAGAGTATCTGTCTATTGACACTGTGTTAGAAGAGGATGCGGCCGTTCAATATCCAGTAGAGTTTCTCAACACCAGGTGTCCCTCCTCACAAAATTGAATTGAAAGTGGGGATACCTGTAATGCTACTGAGAAACTTGGAACCTCTACGACTCTGCAATGGTGCCCGACTTACTTCGTTGAAACAAAACGTTATTGAAGTCCAGGCATGTGCAAAAGGCGATACAGTTTTCATACCAAGAATTCCAATCACTCCGACAGGGAAACGGCTTCAATCTCCACTGAAGATGGCCTCTGCCATGACAATAAATAAAGCACAAGATCAAACTCTTAAAGTAGCCAGCTTACATCTAGAATATCAATGTTTTTCTCAAGGCCAACCGTACGCGGCATGCTCACATACATCGTGCAGCAGAGATTTGTACATATACACACCAGACAACAAAGCTGAAAACATTTTTTATAAAAACGTTCTGTAATCGTTGCAAAGTAATCTTAAGCCCATTGCAATCTGAAACTGCACAAATTAAAAGCTTTTTGAACCAACCACTCTTGCATTTAACTTTTAGCTACCCCGGAATTCGGTACATTTACCTCCGCACTTAAATTTAATATCACCTGCAGTGAGGCGGGGGTACTTTAGATAGCTTCAAAGAGCGAATTCGAAAATTGAAAACCTAGTTTCTTAACTAGACTATGCCAGTATTGATTGATTGTATGGATTCAATTAGTAAGCCCCCAAAACTGTGATCATAATAATTAAAATGTAAGAATGTTAAAAGGGATATAGTTTCTTAACTAGGCTATGCTATTTTTTGCTTTACAAGAGAATAAAAATTGATTATAGTTCTAGAGTTAAGGAAGCGAAAAATTCGGCAATGTTAATAGGATAGCTGCCGCTCTCAACACTTGCATAGCGGCATGGGAGCTGGTCAACGAGTACAGAAAACCCATTTATCGCTCGGGAAATCAATACACTAACAAGTTGGACTGAGTGAGTGAAAACCATATCCTAGGATTAGTGAAAGGTTTTAGGGACTCCGAAAGTTGGGATATCAATGGTCTGTCATGCTCTATTCGTAAGGGCACAGTTGATGGATAATCATGCTACCGACCAAACTTGTTAACCTCTGCTTGCCTAAGGGAATTTTTCCTGACAGCCTAAAGATAGCTAGGACTATCCTCATATTCAAGAAGGCTGATCCCTCTTACACGACAGATTATAGACCTATCTCTATCTTGCCAGTCTTCTCTGAGATGCTGGAGACCAAAAGACAATTGTTGGCATATTTTGAAAACAACCAACCATTCCCAAATGATCATCATGGCTTTAGGCACATCCTCTGCTCTCTTGAAACTTATCGGTGCTATTACAGATGCTTTCGAGGATAACGAGTCGGTCCTTTTGAGACTCTGTGACCTGAGCAAGGCCTTCGATGTGGTTTCACATCACATACTGTTGGCCAAGCTAACGAGGCACGGTATTGGAGGCACAGTTTTGAACACCTCAAGTAGCACCTGAGTAGCTACTTGACAGACCGAAAGCAGCTAGTTCTGGTGAACGTAAATGGGTAAACCTTATTGTTTGCTGACGATACCACCCTGTTCAATAGGGAAAGACCATTGAGCGATTGATGTATCTACAACAAATGTTGCATACACACGTATTTGAAAAATATTACGTATATATAGCGATTATTGTTAGATCTACAAAAAAACGCTGCATACACACGGATTTGAAAAATATTACGTATATATAGCGATAATTGTTAGATCTACAAAAAACGCTGCATACACATGGATTTGAAAAATATTACGTATATATAGCGATTATTGTTAGGTCTACAAAAAACGCTGCATACACACAGTTAGATTAGGCTAAGTTAGGTTAGGTTAAGACAGGTTACGATAAGTTAGGTTAAGTTAGGCTAGGCCAAGTTAGGTTAGGAAAATCCGGCAACGCCATATAAGATAGCTGATGTGAAAGTATAACTAGCTAAGAGTGTAAAGATAAGATAGCTGATGTGAAAGTGTAACTAGCTAAGAGTGTAAAAGATAAGTGTGATAGCTGATGTGAAAGTGTAACTAGCTAAAAGTGTAAAGATAAGATAGCTAATGTGGAAGTGTAACTAGCTAAGAGTGTAAAGATAAGTGTAAGGCGTTGCCGGATTTTCCTAACCTAACTTGGCCTATATATAGTATTTTTTAATATTTTATTTTTTTGTGCTTTATTTATTGTCATGGCAGAGGCCATCTTCAGTGGAGATTGAAGCCGTTTCCCTGTCGGAGTGATTGGAATTCTTGGTATGAAAACTGTATCGCCTTTTGCACATGCCTGGACTTCAATAACGTTTTGTTTCAACGAAGTAAGTCGGGCACCATTGCAGAGTCGTAGAGGTTCCAAGTTTCTCAGTAGCATTACAGGTATCCCCACTTTCAATTCAATTTTGTGAGGAGGGACACCTGGTGTTGAGAAACTCTACTGGATATTGAACGGCCGCATCCTCTTCTAACACAGTGTCAATAGACAGATACTCTGATGTGTAACCTGAAATTGCTGTAACTATCTTGCTGTTGATAGTATTACCAGTGTAATTTTTGGGGGCAAGTATAGCTCTTTCACACAACCATTCACTGGACAAATAAACTCAGTAACTGATGGAAATACTTTCATTAGTAGTTCCTCCGATGAATCAACCATGTTGGCAAAGTTTAGAGGAAATGAGATTCTTTGTCGGCTATCAACAGGTATCTGTCCATTTCCGATATTTAATAAATCGGAAAAAAAACAATTCAGCATCGTGTTCGTTGTGAAGAATCTCTCCTATGTTCTGCATCAAATTCTTTTCCTCAACATAACTCCACAAAGCAGACTTTTTAGTGCAGGTACTTATTTCATCTGCGGGTGTTTCTCGAGGAATTACTGGAAGGGTCTGCCTGAAATCTAAAGCCAATAAAACAACCAACCCTCCCATTAAGTCCTAGCGGTTTATGACAGCTTTAAATGCCAAATTGAGAGCTTTTAGTGCACGTTTGTGTGACATGGTGCACTAAGGCCAACAGTTACTAATACCAACACAACTAATACCAACAGTTTGCAGCATCGAAGAACTCCCCCACAATCAGAATGTTTCCTTATATTACAGGCAACAACATCACCAGAATTCAAGTTGAGAGGCAGTTTGAAAGCCGAATGTGCTGTACAACCGCCTTCTAGAAGCATTGACGCAATTAAAGATGATGCAACAGCGAGAGCAATTTGGCCTTTTCTTCTTACGTCCGCCAACAGCAAATTCATTAGAAAAGTCTTACGGGGACCACCTGGTGCATCCAAGCAAACTATGGTTCCTTGTTGCTGGGCGATTCTGTTTGTAACAAATTAGAACACATCAAGTTGTCCCGGTGAATGTTCCGGTAAATTTCCTAAAACATGGTTCTGTAGGTCAGTAGTATTGTATGGCATCTCTTTGAGAACTTCTGTATTGACATTGACCTCTTGTTGAGGTGTGGAAAGGCCAAATGAACTCAAATCTCTACCACACATAGTCGAAACCAGAGATGCAATTGCCAGTAACGCTTCATTTTAAACTACCTCATTAAAAAAGTGTACCTGGAACTTATCAATGAAAACACACCAATATGTCTTCAGCCATGTCGTCTTTAAGGGTTTCCCAAAGTTGTAGGAGGTTTGATAGCCCACATGTGCTCGCCAGGATCGCATTTATGTCTGATGCGTTGTAGAGAGCAAGTCAGAACAGCATAACGTATTGTGGATTCCCAGCGGTTATCACGATTGAGCAAACCATGGGCCTCACACATGTGTGTATGGCTTCCAACAGCTCTTAAGTGCTTAAAGGAAGTAGAACCACATACACTGTGAAGTAGCAAACGTAAACAGTAGCACTCAAAGTTAACATGATGAACCGTGGTACTCATCCTAGGGCTTCTGAGTATTTTAAATCAGGCTGATTCTCCACCGAAAAGCCAATACCGCGACGCTGGAACTCTTTTCGTGAAGCATTCCAAGTGTAGTAGTGGGGGTACTTCATTGTAAAGAAGGGTCCTAGCAAATTCGTCATTAGTACACAACTCAAAGAATGCAGTAAATATAGTATCTCTTGGGTTTTGTAAAACGTAATACAGGTTATTGTTATTGAAGTAAACCCTCTGGAAGTTCTCAAGGTAAACACTCAGATGAGTAACAGTGGGGTGTCTTTCACTAGAAACCCAAAGATACACCATGCTGCCTCGTTAGAACTCAAGTAACGTCCTGACTGGTAAAGAGTTACCTCATCTCTGGTGCAGCCTCCCTCAGCAGATTGCAATAATTCCCAGCTTAGTTGCTTCCATTGTTTACATAGTTGCATATATATTTTATGCTCTTCAATGAACTACAGTATTCCGCATTAGGAATTGAAAATCTTTGTCAGAACTGGTTTGTATAGTACAATCCAACGGTTGTTAATATGCGCAAATCCTCGTCCTGATACATCGATTTCAGAAGAATGTCCACCGTAATTTGTTGATCACTTTCTGTACAAAGGGTACCCATTATAGCTGGTATATATCTCAATCATCATCTATCTAGGATATATCTTTGTACACTTCCCGTCTCTCTTGAAAGGTGACCAAGTGGTAAGCCCACTATTTGACCAATATCATTAGAACATACTGTTTCATTGTTGGTGTTTCAATCTTAGCACACATATCTACAATAAACTGATTAAACAGTTGTCTGTAGCAAATGATTGGGTTGAAGTTTTTTTTGACAAACCATTATAACGTACACATAAAACTACATTGCAGTAGCAATTTAGAAGTTGGATGTTTGAAAAACTTCTACCCACTCTAAGGAGGCATCAACACAATATCGAACATTTAGAAAAAAAACTAATGCATAAAACAATAGCTAAACATAAGTTACAACAAGTGTTTTGTTTATTTAAAAGCACAAACACAGATTCTAATAAAAGAACATATGGATTTATCGATGTTCCAAAAGGAAGTTTGAAGCATGCTAAAAAGCGTTTGCCGCCTTTAGAATTTGAAATCTGCTATAAATTTGAATACACCCATGATGGTGGTACAAACGTCACGAAAGTTCTCAATGACATCCACAAGAAACAGCATGTCTGTTCTGTTATACAGCATGTGTATTCTTTTAAAATTTTGATCTGGAAACTCTCCCACACTCTGCGGGCGTGCTCGTAGTCGCTATCCTCAATGTTGAATTTATTTAGTTTGTTATAAAAGGACTCTTTCGGGGGTAAAGTGGTCTCATCAAACATTTCAATACAGTCCATATAATCGTACAGATACACTCCTTTTTTACACACCAGTTCTAGTTTATCCTCAGTAAAATATTTTCAAGTGTGTCAATTAAACTATCTAGGCTAGAACGCACAAATCTGAATGAATCTAAAAAGCATAAATTTACACCACCAGGGACAGCCACCTCAAAAGATATGTATTTTTCTTCATTATTAGGCACAACAAAAATGTTTTCATGTGATTGGCTGATGGATATTTAACAATATTTTAATATCTAGAGTTCAAAGTAGCATTCCATCTTTGGCCTCCACCGCATCATGTTGTCCTTATCTGAGCTCTCAATCAGAAAGATTTGCACAAACTTCATCCTTTTACCTCATCTAAAAGAATGTGTATACCTTCCATCAACACTAAAGCAGAAAATTTTAAATTATCACAGAGACAATTGTGGCTATGTAACCCTAAACTACTATGAGTCTATTCAAAATCATATTAGGTTGTGTATTGATTGCGGAAAAATGGCCGATTTTCCTTCTTATTTAAAGCAAAGTGGTAACCACATGTATCCAAAGTTTAAAGTTCCAAAAGAAACATGCCACATTTGTCTAGCTCCTTTATTTATCTTTCATAAAGGCAGCTGTAAATACTGTAAATTCTAGATGAACATAAAGACCACAAAAACTAGAAATAAAAGATGGTTGTCTACATCAAAATGTGCAGTTTGCGGCAGCGTGAAACACTCGTTTATAAAGGAGCCATATGAGGTTTTAGAAGCCAAGGAGTTGCACAGGCCGGTTATTAAAAAGTTCATTAAACGCCGAATAGTCACCAAGGGTATCGACGATTTGTGGGCTGCAGATTTACTAATAATGAAGCAGTACGCTAGGGAGAACAAGTGGTACAAGTACATTTTAAATGTCATAGATACATTTAGCAAATTCGTTTGGTCCGAACCTTTAAAGAAAAAAGACGGGGCAGAGTTGACAACAGCTTTCGAGAAGATTATAAAAAGAGCAAACAGTGGTGGTCATAAAGCACCGAAGCTTTTACATACCGACAAAGGTACAGAGTTTAAAAATAAACCGTTCAACAACATGTTGAGGAAGCATAATATCAAACTATACCATACAGAGAGTGAAGAGAAGTCCGCAATAATCGAAAGATATCATAGGACATTGAATGAGAAACTTAAAGTGAAATTCCAAGTCCGACAATCCCACAAGTGGTACGATATACTACAAGAAGTCACAAACGAGTATAACCAACACGATTATCACCACACTATTAAAATGAGACCAGTAGAGGTCAACAAAGATAACGAGGCTGATCTATTAAAAATCTACATTGAGCGCGAACACAAAATTCGTAAAAACAGCAAGTTCGACCTCGGTGATAGAGTTCGTATCACAACAAAAAAAGACGTGTTTGCGAATAAATATAAACAAAACTGGACTTCGGAGATATTTACAATAGCACGAATTCTAAACACTAGACCGGTTACTTATAGGATCGCCGATCAAAATGGCGAGGAAATTATAGGCGGATTCTATGAAAAGGAACTGCAGAAGACCGCTCTCTGAGTGTCGGACTTTGAGGAGCCCGTTCTAGGACTTTTATCCCGTTCTAGGACTTTTATCCCCTATGAAAAGGAACTGCAGAAGACCGCTCTCTGAGTGTCGGATTTTGAGGAGCCCGTTCTAGGACTTTATCCCGTTCTAGGACTTTTATCTCCTATGAAAAGGAACTGCAGAAGACCGCTCTCTGAGTGTCGGATTTTGAGGAGCCTGTTCTAGGACTTTATCCCGTTCTAGGACTTTTATCCCGTTCTAGGACTGCTCTCTTCCCTCTTCCTGCGCTCGAAGCGCCAAATACATAACTACTCACAACCCTCAAGGGAGATGATGGTGCAGTTAGAGATGGCATCAGAACTGGCAAGGACGCCAGTTGTGCTAGCCTTGTGTAGGACGCACAACCCTCAAGGGAGATGATGGTGCAGTTAGAGATAGCATCAGAACTGGCAAGGACGCCAGTTGTGCTAGCCTTGTGTAGGACGCACAACCCTCAAGGGAGATGATGGTGCAGTTAGAGATGGCATCAGAACTGGCAAGGACGCCTAGCCTTGTGTAGGACGCACAACCCTCAAGGGAGATGATGGTGCAGTTAGAGATGGCATCAGAACTGGCAAGGACGCCAGTTGTGCTAGCCTTGTGTAGGACGCACAACTCTCAAGGGAGATGATGGTGCAGTTAGAGATGGCAGTAAGTTTTAAACTTAATTATTTATGAAATTACTTAAGGAGCGCTATTTTCTCTATTCGAAAGACTTATTCTTAATCATGTAATATTTTGTAATAGGATGTTAATACTTTAATACATTTTAATAATTAGCATATTATGAAAATTGTATAAAAAGCGAGGGTGCGCGACTGTCGCGTGCCTCGCCACTGCAGTCGCGTCGCTTAATAAGCTCCATATGATAACATGGCCCGCTAAAAGTGGCCTCTGAACAGTCGCGGTCGCGTGCCACTCGAGTGGCCGCAAATAATTAGGCTCCTAATGATTAATTTGATCTCTGGACGATAAGACTCCAAATGACGAATTTAATCTGGACCCAAACGATGAGTTCAACCTCGACGATAAGGCTCCAAATTATGAATTTAATCTGGACGATAAGGCTCCAAATGACAATCTGGACACAAACGAAGAGTTCAACCTGGACGATAAGGCTCCAAATGATGAATTTAATCTGGACAATAAGGCTCCAAATGATGAATTCAATTTGGACGATTTTTTAAGCTTGGCGAAGAGGATATTAAAAGTTATTATTATAACTTTATTAGATGTAGGATGAGTTTTAGATAAGAACTACTATGAGTTACGTTTGAACAGTATGTTATATTAGATGTAAGACGATTTAAGAACTAACTATAGTAGCGTTTTTACAGTATGTTTGAAACTTTACTATCAATGAAACTACCTAAGGATTGTCATGTTCTATATCATTGGGATTTAAAACGTATATGAGCGATTGATAATGATCTTAAATCGTGTCGAAAACAACATTCATAGTCATAGTCAAGAATCTTAATTCATAGAATGCATGGTTGTTAAACATGAATAGTGTCAAATAAATTAAAACTAATGCTTAGAACTCTGATAAAACCAATTGCATTCATCTATAGAATATAAAGGACAGGACCGTTAAATATTCCTTAAACGTTTTTATTAAATGTTGGTGTTTTCTTGTGTTTTAGTTTTCAAAGGTGTAAATAAAAAAAAAATCATATTCGGCATTGACAGATTAATTCTTGAAGTCCAAACGTAGAAGGTAGACGGATCAAATTCTAAATAATTCAAACATGAGAACAATCACAACGTCTTCACTTCAGAAAACTTAATCATTTTCTAAGTTTGCCCTATGGAACGGTCCACATCAATAGACATCGTGTATAACTGTAAATGTGGAATGTAACTGTTAGCAATTCGTATTGAACATCTGATGGAAAATAATCTCGCAAAAGATTGCGATAGCAGTTGTAAACGCTCAAAGTTCTATCATTACCGCTATCACAGCCGGTTATTTCACTGACCGTTACACATTAAGGTTGGGTTTAAGTGACGGTCCAAGCGGTAAATTAGTGCGAGAACCAAAACGTAAGAATTACACAAGAGGAAGCTAACAGTCGTGGTAATGAGTCTGTGTCTGGCACTTCAAATGTTGCCGGCTTGTACTTAATATCGATAAACATTTGGTTATCAAAATTGTATGGTATTTGAAAGAACATGGGCCACCGTTATCTTCTTTCAAAGGCCCTATAATTTTAATATATTAACATTTTTCATAAGAAAATTCATATGGAAAAACATTGTAGAGTATTTACAAATAACAAAGTAAGGGAATGTATGAACAACTTTTAAATAACATGTCAAATTATTTCTATTTGAACTAAAGGGGGTTTTAAACCATCATTAAAATAATCGATAATTATTAAAAATGTGGTAGAATATTACTATAATGGATTTATGAATTTTAAATATCCAATTTTTTTAGATTAGTGAGATTACTCGAGTAGAATATTTGAATAGTAAAAAGACAGAGTGTTAAAATAAAAGAAAAGGTTGTACTAAATCAGAACAGTAAGTAAACATCATTGAATAATAAACATAACAGGTTGCTATAGTGACAATTAGCTTCATATGTTCATAACAATTAGTAACTGGCAGTAACATTTAAAAACAAATGGAAATTTTAAGATTTCAATTCAATTAATAACATTATAATTATTATATCAATTATGGATGGGGTCGCCACTATGTTCGTCTAATCCATATGAAAACGATGGTGGTAAGGAGGAATGGGTAAGGTTAGTTTTTGTATTGTTAAGTTTAGTGTTTATGATAGTTTGTGCAGAGGCGAAATGTAAGTCTAGACACGACAACCACGTTTATTGTGCAAGATTGATGGGAAGGAGGACAGATTGGGGTAGATCACTATTACTCTATGTATACATTTACTATTTTACCTAGGGCTATGTAACCCTAAACTACTATGAGTCTATTCAAAATCATATTAGGTTGTGTATTGATTGCGGAAAAATGGCCGATTTTCCTTCTTATTTAAAGCAAAGTGGTAACCACATGTATCCAAAGTTTAAAGTTCCAAAAGAAACATGCCACATTTGTCTAGCTCCTTTATTTATCTTTCATAAAGGCAGCTGTAAATACTGTAAATTCTAGATGAACATAAAGACCACAAAAACTAGAAATAAAAGATGGTTGTCTACATCAAAATGTGCAGTTTGCGGCAGCGTGAAACACTCGTTTATAAAGGAGCCATATGAGGTTTTAGAAGCCAAGGAGTTGCACAGGCCGGTTATTAAAAAGTTCATTAAACGCCGAATAGTCACCAAGGGTATCGACGATTTGTGGGCTGCAGATTTACTAATAATGAAGCAGTACGCTAGGGAGAACAAGTGGTACAAGTACATTTTAAATGTCATAGATACATTTAGCAAATTCGTTTGGTCCGAACCTTTAAAGAAAAAAGACGGGGCAGAGTTGACAACAGCTTTCGAGAAGATTATAAAAAGAGCAAACAGTGGTGGTCATAAAGCACCGAAGCTTTTACATACCGACAAAGGTACAGAGTTTAAAAATAAACCGTTCAACAACATGTTGAGGAAGCATAATATCAAACTATACCATACAGAGAGTGAAGAGAAGTCCGCAATAATCGAAAGATATCATAGGACATTGAATGAGAAACTTAAAGTGAAATTCCAAGTCCGACAATCCCACAAGTGGTACGATATACTACAAGAAGTCACAAACGAGTATAACCAACACGATTATCACCACACTATTAAAATGAGACCAGTAGAGGTCAACAAAGATAACGAGGCTGATCTATTAAAAATCTACATTGAGCGCGAACACAAAATTCGTAAAAACAGCAAGTTCGACCTCGGTGATAGAGTTCGTATCACAACGAAAAAAGACGTGTTTGCGAATAAATATAAACAAAACTGGACTTCGGAGATATTTACAATAGCACGAATTCTAAACACTAGACCGGTTACTTATAGGATCGCCGATCAAAATGGCGAGGAAATTATAGGCGGATTCTATGAAAAGGAACTGCAGAAGACCGCTCTCTGAGTGTCGGACTTTGAGGAGCCCGTTCTAGGACTTTTATCCCGTTCTAGGACTTTTATCCCCTATGAAAAGGAACTGCAGAAGACCGCTCTCTGAGTGTCGGATTTTGAGGAGCCCGTTCTAGGACTTTATCCCGTTCTAGGACTTTTATCTCCTATGAAAAGGAACTGCAGAAGACCGCTCTCTGAGTGTCGGATTTTGAGGAGCCCGTTCTAGGACTTTATCCCGTTCTAGGACTTTTATCCCGTTCTAGGACTGCTCTCTTCCCTCTTCCTGCGCTCGAAGCGCCAAATACATAACTACTGTTGTGCGTCCTACACAAGGCTAGCACAACTGGCGTCCTTGCCAGTTCTGATGCCATCTCTAACTGCACCATCATCTCCCTTGAGAGTTGTGCGTCCTACACAAGGCTAGCACAACTGGCGTCATTGCCAGTTCTGATGCCATCTCTAACTGCACCATCATCTCCCTTGAGAGTTGTGCGTCCTACACAAGGCTAGCACAACTGGCGTCCTTGCCAGTTCTGATGCCATCTCTAACTGCACCATCATCTCCCTTGAGAGTTGTTCGTCCTACACAAGGCTAGCACAACTGGCGTCCTTGTTAGTTCTGATGCCATCTCTAACTGCACCATCATCTCCCTTGAGAGTTGTGCGTCCTACACAAGGCTAGCACAACTTGCGTCCTTGCCAGCTGCAATCTCTACCTGCACCATCATCTCCAATGTGTTTGAAACACTGTTAAAAGCAACAGAAGAATTAGTTTTGCTAGTAATAATGACTGACATTATCTTCTAATTAGCATTGGCTTTTGTTAACAATACTTTTCTATCAACGGCATTGTTTTGTGTTTTGTATGGTTTTAAGGATCTGGCATGGAAAATTGTAATGGATCAGAATACTTGATAAGATGCAGAATGAGTCCATGGATCAATCCTTAAGGGGTGCCTAAAGAAATTATTTAAATGTTACACCAGACACAGACAAAAAGTTGTGTACGATAAAATTTTTCTCCTGCAATCTAACAAGATAAACATCGTAGTAAAGAGGTTTTACCATCTTAAATTATTCATAGACTGAAGCCCAGACCAAAACCTGAACAGTGTGATTTAAAAAAAAAAATTTATAGCACAACCAAAAATAAATATTTATATCCCATGTGATATATCAAGTAAGACTTGTTATCAAGGTATATTTTTTATCAAAACTTGCAACAAAAAAGTAGTAATACAAATCAAACTTGTTATTAAGGGCATCTTGCTATCGAGGTTCTTGTTTTGGAGGTTTTATTGTTCAACAAACGTTTGTTGAGAAATGGTGTTGCAGTTTAGCATGTAAGTTTTTTGACCACATATCCTGCACCCGAATTTGATTACTAACAATATTTCCCATTAGTAATATAATGCATATAAGGTGTTTTACAGAATCCAAATGGGGTAAAAACCTCAAATGGTCCCTACTAACTTTTGTTAGTAAACAGGATCACTCTGGCAGTACGCAGGTAATTTTATACCTTTAGATTTAAATTCTATAAAAGATAGTAAAAGCTTTAAAAATTATTAATCAAAGAACTATTACTTTTCATCATACATTTTAATACTTCAATTTGAACTCACAATAATACAACAATGAATATTTAAATCATTAATCAAGATTAGCAATTAAAACAACTGCAAAGACTAAAGGACATAAAATATTTACAGCTGTTTGATATTACTGTATTATTTGTATATAATAAACTGACAACTCCTAACAATTCTATTCCAACTTATTTAAAACTGTGTTCTTTAAATATTTAAATTGTTTTTAATTTAAATACTAATTAAATACTAAATAATACTAAATACTATTTAAATACTAATTAAAAGTGTCTGATTTTGTGTACGGTAATACTAGCCTGAATTATAGTTGTGAAACAAGAACAAGGAAGCAACAAGAAATGGAATGAATTTGAGAGATGTTGCACAAGACTTTGTAATTAGTGCAGTAGCCAAAGGGCCGGCTTTGACAGTGCTGAATGGTCCCAAAAATTACCTAATAATGTCTTCTCTCTCGCCTCGCCTTCAATGTTGCGTCTATTACGACAGCTAGTAAAATATTACAAAAAGTTGTTACTGTGTTTTTAATATTTGATTTATTTAGTGTTGAAAGGGAATGTTCCAAGCTGCTGTCTTGTTACTACCTAACGTCGACCTTTTTGTTGGATAGCATCCTTAATTCCCAATGGCAAATGACATCTGGGGCTTGAAAAAGTCTCGCTTGGAGTTGAACCAGTGACCTTCAGATTTGAAGGTGAATCTATTACCACTAGGTTTTTTATGTATACATTAATAATGCAATTGGTTTGTTGTAAAAATCTGATTTATCCCGATACATTGTTTTGCATTTAGAAATCTCAAATAAGGGAATGCAAGAATATATTGTGAATAACATATCCAATTTCTAATTGGCCTAAATGGGTTCTTAAATCATTATTAAAATAATCATAGGCAAAATATAAAATACAATATCGCAAAATTGGTCAAACTATTAGGATTAATCCAAGTTCATTTACACGAGTTAGAAATTAAACTAAAATAATTATAGATAGTCAAGAAGTCAATATTTTGAAGTATTGGAAGCTAATAATTTAACATTTCATCCAAGTTAAGTTAACTAAACTATGAGTCTAATCCTAATAGCATTAGGATAAGATAATACACTTACACAAGTTAAGATCATTACTATATGAACTTAGTTTGGAACATGAATTACATTTTGCCTGATTATAGTCGCTCAAAAATAGCCTAATCTAGTAGTTTAAATGTGTGAAGGTCAAACAAAGTTAGTAGAGAACATTTGAGGTTTTTACCCTATTAAAAAAATGGATTCTGAAAAAAAAACACCGTATATGAATGATAGTTATCCTGGGAAATATTGTTAACAATAAAATTAGGGTGTAGGATATGTAGTCTAAAAACTAATACACAAGATCAGAAGCCTGCTCAACCATTTCTCAATATACGTTTAATTAGCATTAAAACCTCCAAACCTCAATAGCAAGTTGCCCTTAATAACAAGTTTTGATAAATACGTTTAATTTGTATTACTACAAATCTTGAAACAAGTCTTACTTAATAATAACCACTGTAATAAGCTCCAAATAAAAACCATATAACATTTACGACTGCCAATACAAAGAAATGTATTGAATAGACATTAAAAGCTTTTCAGAACTGTACGGACGTGACAGCACATGCATGAACTTGCATATGTAATCTGCATGGAACTCGGGTTAAACAGTCGAAACATAATTGAGACTGGTTCAGCAATGCGGGTTCGTGCAGAATGCAAAACAGCTGATCAACAATATACATGCTGATCCAACCCAACGAACGCGTTTTGGTTTGCTAACTTTTTTTGTTCTTTTCACCTGCATCGATATCCATATTGATACAGATATTTGAATGTGAAATTTTATTATGTTTTCGATATGGGTTTGTTTTGGTTTATAAAGTTAAAACGAGTTTTTGCAGACAAAATTATAGTTCGAGTATTTTTTTTTTTAATTTCGTAGATCACGTTTTGGTTTGGTAACTTGTTGTTCTTATTTTCAGCCGAACCTGAAATTTACTATCATATCGATATACCATTCGTATATCTTTGTAAAGCTTAAACATTTTTTTACTAAGACTTGCAATAATGGAAAGTAACAGTTAAAGTATTAAACAAATCACACTCGCTTAAAATTTCTCCTTTATATGCTGAAATTCAAATTGTGTTTTTTCTATTTCTTAATTATAAATGTATTTTTTGTAGTTTCTTTGCAAATTTCTTTGCAGCATAGGATTGTAGTTGAAACTTTACCTCAGTACCTAATTAGCGAGCTAGTTTCTTTTTTGCTAAAGCTGCAACAGAGAAAGGATAGTTACCCTTCATTATTAATTAAATTAAAGAAATACAAATAATTAACTATCTTTCTCGGAATAAAAGAACAGGATTCTTTTATTATTTTCATACTAAAAACAACTTGTATTTTAAGCTTTTTCACTTACTATTTATTACAGAATTTTTTGGTTTATGAGGTTTTTTGCATTGCTTAGTTTTGTTTCCCCAAAATATCTCATTTTACAATCTTTGTATTTACAGTTCAATTTTAATGAAATTAAAAAAATACAATTTTAGAAATAATTTTCAAAGAGAGTTTTTCAGGAAACATAATTGTGTTCAAAGATTTTTGTTGTCATTCCATTGATGAATATCTATTCGAACATCAAACTACAAAAAGATTAAATCTTTTACAAAAATAAATATTTGAGTTTTATTGTCAAGCTAAATACTAAATAACCCCTTTAAAATTAACTATTTTGGAAAGCTTAAAAATTTACTCTGAGAATATGTGGAAAAATTAATCAGAAATTAAAAGCAGAAAATGTTATTGTTGGCTATATGATTCAACTTCTGAGGATGACTGTTTCATCATTGCAGATAATACGTTTAAGGGAATATCTGCTTTTTGAAAAACTCTAAAAGGGTTTTTTCCGGACATTATGCTGTATTCACTTAGTCATCAATAGTTTAAAGTACAACACGAAATAATGCTCGTGATTTGAAGTCTTCAAAACCTTAATGGGCATGACAGAGGATTCGTCATAAAGGTTTAGTGAGGAGTTTCAGCTTATCGCATCGTCAAAGATTGCCCTTTTATGGCCCTTCCAGGTGTAAAACTCGGGTTCTTTATTATGAGTGAAGCTCAATTTCAGCTGTTCAATGCTTTAGGCACTACATTTACTAGATCGATTATTAAATGTAAACTAATGTTAACAAATTGTATTTAAAATATTTTTACGACACTAGATTTTTTGTGGCTGGCCCACAATGCCATTGTACATTTGAAATAAATGCAAACTAAGAGTACCAAACGTTTTTTCACAATGAATTGAAAGTGTATTGTTTTTGCGTAAAATATCATTTAGACTTATTCCATGGCTAAGATGTTTTATTTCAAAGTAAAATTTCTTCACACTGTTATTATTTTTACATATAACTATGTTTTGTTTCCTATTCCAAGATAAAGTCTTATTTCATATTCTGGTGCGTAGCGAGCTGGTCTAGTGGTTAGAGCGCGGGACTTCGGTTCTACAGGTCCCGGGTTCAAATCCCGCCAAATCACCAATGAATTTTATCTTTGTGATAATGCCGCAACCCCTGGGTCTAGCCTGAAGTAATGTGAAAAACAATCCCAGGCTCGTGCTTAGCATCCTAGTACAAAATATTTCATATTCTGAAACACTATAACCCAGCAAAATATAGTACTGTTCTTAAAGTTCAATAATTTATTGGTTTTAGGGACTTACATTTTCTTGATTTACAATAAACTGTAAAAAATTCTTTTAGGAACTAAAATTTGACCAGAGGTAGAATTTAAGGTTAATTTTACAAATCTGAAATCTTGACAAGAATGTTTTTGAGATAAAAATAAGTGAAGCAGACCTTCGAATACTTATAGAAGATTTCCTTACGAAATAAAACAACAATTAAAAATATTGGGTAAAGTATAAAACAAATGTTCGGAAGTTTTTGCGAATTCCCGCCAAACGTGGGACGTCTAGCTATTTTGGCGGGAAGGTAGAGATGGCATCACATCTGTTATACAACCACCGTGAGAAGCCAATTGCTCAACTGCTAATTAAAGCTCTCTTCTGCTGAAATTACTGAGGTTCGAATGTTATGCACATCTGTGGTTATTCTTTATTTGAAATTATTTGCAATGTTTTGGGTACGTGCAATTGGCGTTACCCTAGTAACATATGTTTGTATACAATTTTTTTTAAGGCTTCATGGTGCATAGTTTTATGTTTTGAGTGTTTAAAAGATACATGGTGTTTTCAAAAAGATTTAAGATCATTGACCACCGCTCATTTATTTTTTAAATCCCAATGATTGTAAAGAATAAGAACAAAATGCTTCTTAGTTGAGGAGGTGTCATTGATAACTAAGCTTAAAACATGCTTTTAAAACGTTGCTCATAGTAGTTCTAAAAATCTAAAACTCGTGTTACAGCTAATAAAACAAAACTATACAGTATCTGTCCTACCAAGACAATTAAAATTAAACATAAAATTAACTCTTCACCAAGCTTTAAGTTTAAAACATACTGTTAAAACGTTACTCATAGTAGTTCTTAAATCTAAAACTCGTCTTTCAGCTAATAAAAAAAAATTATACCAGTATTTGTCCTACAAAAATGAAGCATAAAATTAACTCTTCACTAAGTTTAAGTTGAAAACATACCGTTATAACGTAGCTCATAGAAGTTCTTAAAATCTGGAACTCATCTTACAGCTAATGAATACAACAATCCAACAAGTGTATTAAAACAATTTTAAAATTTTAACATTAAATTAACTCTTTTTCAAGTTTTAAGTAAAAAAAAACTAAACACTGCTAAAACTGTACTTTTTTTAATTCCCCTATATTATTACAACGGGTTTTCCGCTTGCAAAAGAAGTCTGCTAATAGAACGCAAGATAAAAAACCCGTTATATATTTATAAAACCATCATATTTTTCAAACACCATACCATCCATATTATCAAGATTTACCACAACAGCGCAAGTGTAAAAGCTCTGAGAGGATCATAAACACAATGTAACTAAGACTAACAACCACGGAGAGCTGTAAAATGAATGTTAACCGCCAAGGACGTTGCAGTGTGCTATAAAATATAAACCAACTGTTGAGTTTTAAAGGGTTTTAGTTATATAAATCGGTAAAACTATAAATGGGTGAATAATTAAGGTAATTTTAAAGAGGATATTGGATATATCAGCTTAAATTACGGCGAAGTTTCTTTTTAATTCAGGAAAGGGTAAAAAGGGTCATTTAGACATTGACTGGGAAGAAAAAAGAATAAACTTCCAGAGTAATTCATGAATAACGGAATAACATTGGCGCTAGAGTGCTTTTGATTTATAAATTAACAAATCGTAAAACAACAGCAAATGTTCCAATAAATTTTCAAAACCCTAAATTCTGCAAAAATAAACGAGTGGTTTTGCGAATGGTATGCACATGATTTTTCAAACGTATTCATCTACACTACTATACAAATAATCTTAGAATTTATGAAATTTGTGAAAATTTCTTTAATGCCCTTCTTCTTAAGTTCACTTGCCCAACACCTTCAACAATATTTTTGATAATGGCTTAAATACCTTATTCTGGCAATCCAAATTATTGTATTCCACAAAGCCTGCTAAGAGTTCATCATCAGAGGTTACCACAATGGATATTTTTGAATTGATCACCCGGTTTTGACAACAAAATCTGAGGTTTATCTTTAACACTACAATAAATATAGTTTGTGAGAACTTGCAAAATCTTTACTAGCTAGTAGCCTGTTAAAGATTGTAATCTCTCATTCATCCATTATATTATTTCAACATAACAATGAAATGAAAAACAACTTATTTACAAAGGCAAAGTAACTTAACCTGTACATAAATATAATGCAAATATTTTAACAAATAAATCAATATACAATAAAAATAAAATAAAAATCATGGATACATAAACTTAAACAAAAGAAAATTACTTACATTAAACAATGAGCTGAAAGAGTAACCCAACTTAAGGAACTTTTAACACCGGTTCACGTAAAGAGATAAAGATCCATACCATCTCAGTAACTACGACATTGTACAAGTTCTGTACGTGTGTTGTACCGTTGTACCGTGAAAGTCCTGTACAAACGAACATTTAAACCTCTTTAGTTCTCTAAGCACGCCTTGAGCAACGCGTGTTTTTTAAATTGCCAATTGTTTTCACTCTAACGTGACCTCGTCGAGCATTTCTGATCGGTATTTAGGACTATGAGGTGGCGAGTGACCTTGCTTTTACCTACCGTTGTTTAGTATGTTTAGTATTTTGTTTACTTTTAGATAGTTCATTGTATCGTAATTATAATTATAAATTGATGTAAATGAAGAAGAAATACATTTACTAGTCTTTTATCATCAGACATGTGTTTGTTTATTTTCGTAAGTTTTATATAAATATTTTATAACCTTTAACTGTCCAACCAAATGGTCCTTAGTACATTTACGTACAGTCTACATTTATCTATAAGGTTTATGTCCATAGAACGCAAAAAAGGTATTTCATAGTTAGGGAAATATTTAATTGTGCTGAATGTTTTGGCAATTTTTCAACTCTATACTGTACATTTTATATTTGGGGGAGCGAGCTGGCGTAGTGGTTTGAGCGTGGGACTTCAGTCCCTAAGGCCCCGGGTTCGATCCCCGCCAAGACACCAATAGATTTTATCCAAGTGATAATACAACCCCTAGGTCTAGCCTGAAGTAATGTGAAAAACAATCCCAGGCTCGTGCCTAGCGTCCTAAGCGAAAAAATGCTATAAATTTAATTATAGTTTAGTAATTCTTGGCTTTATTTTTTTGTACGTGTTAACTCAAGCAAACATAGTTTGTACTTTTTGATAAAAGTTGGAAACCAAATATTAGGGAAGTCTCACTACTTCGAATACGAATTCTAAGTAAGAAGTAGAGCTCAGGAAAAGCTTCAACGCGGTCTATCTTCATCTTGAGGTCTTCAGCTGGCTTCAAGGGCAAATCAATGTCTGGTCACTGTGTAAGGGAATTATTACGAATGGGAAGATTAATTTTACGTTGGAATATCTTACTTAATACTTAAATACTTTTCTTTAAAATGACGACCATACAAAGGAAGGTATTTTAAGCCAAGTATGAATGGAGATGAGTGTGGGTTGAGTGGCTCGATCTTGTAGTCTTGTTAGTGACTAAGGCCAACATACAGCTGTTAAATTAATAGCCCATACAGCTAATGGCAACTAAGGGACCTACCTACAGTTTACAGTGGAATCCAAACCACATTTTTGCCTCGGTATTAACGAATTGGTATAATTTTCAGGATAGTACTGTGGATAGTCGTAGTAATCACTCGTGAGGACGTTAATCCACACCAGAGAGTATCGCATTCACAGTGGATGCCTATAAATATCCACAATTAAATAATGTATCCTCACTAAATAACAAACGTGTATGTTAAATTATCTTTTGCTTGTTATATCATTTAGGAGTTTATTTTTCTGAAATTATATGTAAGCTTCTTTCCAAACAATTTCATATTATAAAATGTTTATACAGGGTGTCCCGTAACTCTCTGGACATACGTATACGTTATTCCTTAGGTCAAGACAAACACATTTCACCATAGGAACATGGGTCTGTGGTGTCTAATCTACCGACTGTCGGTATTTTGTATACTTTTTTTGTAAAGTTAACGGTTTTCGTGAAATTTGGCATCAAATATTTTAAATGGCCGCCATTTTGAAACGGTTAATGATTTTTTAGTATAATTTCTTACGATAATAAGTCTTAATAAGATACACATTTTTTGTAAAATATCAACGCTGTATCTCAAACCGTTTAGGAGTTGTTAGTTTTTTGTAAAAAAACACATAAATACCGATAGTCGGTAAACTAGACACCACAGACCCATGTTCCTATGGTGAAATGTGTTCGTCTTGACCCAAGGAAAAACGCTATATACAAGTGTCCAGAGAGTTACGGGACACCCTGTATATTGTTGACGTCATGGAGGGTTTTTGACAAGCTAATGGGAGAAACTTTGTGTCCGGTGACACTGTTTATTTATTACATGTTATTACAGGAGTAATAAATAGCCATGTATTACTTTGACTATGTAAATAAGTAGGGTTTTAAATTATTTTAATTATATTGGGTCTTTGATTATTACGATTCAACCTTAATTATTTTATATTCTCCAATACATCGGCAAGTTTGTATTTTCTTGTGAGGACCTGGGGCAACACTAAGGAACGTGCAACAATACAAATCCTGTTACACTGTTACAGTCCAATCATCAATTTCACAGATAGTTGGAGGGAGAGCTCTATATATATATCTTTCCTGTCTTTGTGTCGAAGTGCCTTGCTCCTCAATTATGTCATCATTACGTTAAATAATATACCGGTATGTATCTTTTTTCGTTAAAATGTTATAAGGATTTAAGTAACGGTATGAATAAAGAGCAAATCATTGTATAATCAATTAAATTGGTTTTATTAACATCAATATAAGTTGACGTCAAAAGTATTACAATTTTACTTATTTTCTCTCAATTCTCGAGACTCATCGGTCCAAACCTTTCAGTAAAGTAACAAAACAAGACTGTAAAGTAAGTAAACGATACTGTAAAGTGAATCTTTTAAATTATAAGGACTGAATTGAAAAGGCTAGTTTAATAAATGGTCTAAGGTAAAATAATCATTAAAAATGTGGTTAAATAAACATGAGGTAGTTATTTGAAAAATACCTTACTTACGGACTATAAAAAGTAATATGTTGTTGAAAGTTCAATAAGAAAATTACACCACATTAAAAACAACGAGCAGTTAAAGAATAATGTACAGAAATTACCCTTAAAAACTTCTCCATTTCACTCAAAGATTCAATTTTGACAGAGCTTTAAACACAAAAACCCTTGAAAAAATGCGCGTGAACAAATTATCAAATACTTATATTTAATCGCTCTTCAGCACGAGTGTCGGATCTCGACACACGCTTATGAGGAAAGCACCGTCCCTAATGAACCGACCAATTATGGCTTTCTAAGCCACGAAAGCTGTTTCCTCCCCGATCCAGTTTTTCATAATCTGCATCTCGTCTCGCCGTTTGCACATTCACTTTCCCGCGTTTATGCGCAGCCCCGCCAAAATACGGACCTATTGTAGAGAGTTGTCACATAACTCGATTAACTGGGTAGCTCAGTGGTTATGTTAATCTCCTTAAAAACAAGGTTACTAAATTCGATCAAAAAGAGGGCTTTGCAAAAAGCTGTCATTAGTCATTTGGCTAGAATGCAAGACTTCGGTTCCTGAGGTCCTGGGTTCAAATCCTGCAAATCACCAATTGATTTTACTTAAGTCAGAATAATTCGACCCTATTTTAGTCCAGCCTGAACCAATTTTTGGAAAGCGATTCCGCACTGTAAATTAACCTAAAAACCTAAAAAACCAAACCTAAAAAACCTAAAACATAACCTAAAAAACCTTAAAACCTAAAAAACCTAATTAAAAGTCATTTGGCTAAGAGTAATGAAATTTTTTTAACAAAACTGTTATAAGACAAGATTTTAGACCAAACCCTTTTAAAATCAAAAAATCCTCTGGAGTAGAAATACGAAAATAAAGTTAACCCTTATGGAGAGAATTTACCTAAGTACCAATGTTCCTCACTGTATACTTGTGCCAGAAATATTGAAATAATTAATAAAAGTCCTTCATAGTTTAAAAACCCCTTTATAAATGCATTCAACACAACTAAATATTCTTGGTAAAAAAATTGTTTTACAGAAGTTTACTGAAGTACATCCGATTTGGTGTTTCTCTTGCAGGCGTAGAAAGGTTAGTTTTGTTCTTTTATGGTTAAGGTGTATTTTAGTTAGGTTTGAAGACAAAATGATAAAAAGTGTGGCTATTAACCTACATCCATTAGAGCGCATGTTAGCATTCATCCTGAATTTGTTTGGGATGGATTTACCTTTTAAAGACTATAAATAAATTTCTCAATCAGGTTATTCGTTTCGGCTCTGTGTTCATAATGCTGAAACTAAACCAATCATTGGGGATTTCGAATGAAAGATAAACAGTATAGTATCACATGGAATAATACTGTACGATAAATTATAAAGGAAAAGGACATAAACTCCAAACAACGTTTTATAAAAAAAAAATTACATGAATTGTTGGAATAACCACAAAACCGCAATATCGATTGAAATGTATTTATTACTTTTCGAAAATATGTGTTTAAATTAATCCACAGAAACGCACACATTAAAACAATAACGTACAAATCATTACTAGAATCGTTATAAAATAAGATTTACAAACGTATAGTTTTTCTTCTATTAAAAGTTAATTCACCGATTAAATTGTTGCCGTGCAGTAATAGCAAATAGTCTTAGTTACCTAAGTCACCATTAACTAATTGTTCTACAAGACCACCTGCATCAGGTTTCACCCTTTATTAGATTAGCAAGACTACCCGACTTCTAACTAGCCTAATGGTGTAGGATTTAATTCAACTAGGACTCTTGTGTGGTTAGCAAGTGAACATTCCAGTAAGAAACAATTAACTTATTTAATTGATTTTGTCTGTTTTGTACACTTTTTATGTTTTGAGGCTTTTTTTTGTAAGGGAAATTGTCTAGGCCCTGGTTTTGTTTTTACCGATATTGGAAAGTATTATTAATTGATTTTTCAAGAGGGAAGTGACCTGGTCTGGTGGTAGAGCGCCGGGCTTCGGTGCCTGAGGTCGCGGGTTCAAATCCCGCAAATCACCAGTAGACTTATCCTCCTAAGACTAGCCTGACGTAATATGTAAAATAGTTCCGGGTTAGAACCTAACGCCCTAGGATGTGAAGGTGGACAATAAAAAAAGAATTTATGGTCCAATGACAAATTAACCCTTGGGCCATAATAGGTCTACTTGTAAATGTACCAGCAACGATAAAACTAGATTTAATAACTTTTCTTTTACTTTAGATCAAAATTCTTGTCCTTTTGTACAAATGAAAAACATTCTACTTCCTTAAATTAGCTATCCATTTAGATATAAAACAATGGAAACACATAATTGGAGAAAAAGACAATTGCTAAATAAGAGATCAAATCAGTAAATTTAGTTTATTGGACCAAAATCAAAATTCAGCCTAGAAAATTAATTGCTCTATAAAAAAATATTGAAACCAATATAGAAATATGGAGTACAACTTAGGGAATCGATAAGTACGTCAAACATAGAAATAATCCAAAGATGTCGACCATAAATGCAGTGAAAGATAACTAACGCCTTGGTAAATCACCAATGGAAACTGCATGAAGACCTTTAGTTTCCCACAGTCGACAATGCAGACACGGTTTGTGGACTTGAAGAAACTCAATTATTGACCTGCCCTTTAGATTAGTATGCAGTGGTTCATTTTCAAATGATTGTTGTTAACACTGCCTAACAACTATTAATGCCCAATGTTACCTGTTGTTCATAGCACTAACTCATTGTCCACCACATTTATAGAACATATTGTAAAGTAAATAAATGATAGACAAACTAATATCCACATACAAACATGCCCATGCAAAAGCTTATCGTGATGCATGATCATTTAGTGTAAACAACGTAACTTAATCTACAATGTTTTACTCCAGTTAGTTTATGGGGTGTTAGATGGAACACGACGCAAAAATGTCGCGGCATTCATCAACGCGTTTGGGAAATGGAAAGTCACTCGCTCGAAATGTCAAACAAGACCAGGCTCCTCGACGAAAAGTGGGTTAAAATGTAGGTTGTTGTTGAAAACTACGTTTTGAGTTTCTATTTCGGTCTTTATATTTTTTTGTTGGTTACCTATTCATTCAACACCACTCCAAAACAAGAATGATACAATGAACAAAAACTGAGTTAACAAACATTTGGGTTTTAACGAATGTTTGGTAGTGAAAATAATACGTAAAATAAATGTCCAAGATTTTATTTCAGCTCTGTAAGACACCATCTAAGTTTTGCAGACCTCTCTGTATTTATATTGTTATATTTTCTAACTGACCTTCTTTTTAAAGTTTAAGACAGTCATGCAAATATTATAAATCATTTTCGGAAAATCAAACATCAACAAAAATTAATCCTGTTACCTTGCAATACCCTTTTTTGTCGTTAATGAACTACATGTTTCGTGGCAACTGCCATATCCTTAGGTTCATCCTCTTCTATGATTCGTCACACATTTAAAACTGAGAACACAAAGCATGTTAACAAAATTTAACAAGAAATAAATAATAAATCTAACTATACGATAGTCAAGTAATACATGTTTGACAGTAAAAAAATGGAAACAAAACAAATAACAGCATAAAAATAAACACATTTTCAGTTGTGCTCATGATTGTGTAAGAAGAGAGTATTTGTTCTTGCTTACCTCACCTAACCTCCTTCAAATCGTTTAGTAGGCAATTTAACTACTTTTATTGCGTCACGATGGAGTCGTTGTTAAATCTTAAATTTATTTTTACCGAAATAAACATGCAAATCACTTCTAGTTGTACTATACACTTTTCGATAATCCAACGGTTATGTTGTACTGGAATTATTACAAGAAATCGTCATAAAATTAAGTTCGTTTTTGGTAAATAAAAATTAAACAAATTAAATCGTATTTTTATAACTGCTATATCATATAGGTTAGTCAAAGAATTATGTACAGACTCTATAGTGGTGTTAAACATTGACCAACTGGTTAAAAAGTTGTAGAAAAGGTTATACATCAACCTTAAGTTTATATTTAAGGAATATCGGTCAGCCTTGGCGCCTTGGGGTTTCAACTCCGGAGAAGTTTTCCTTGGAAAAGAATTATATTGACACGAAGCAGATTACTGGACTGTTTGAAGAGAAAAGATCAATAAACCATTTGAAGTAGAACATCTATTGGAAAATAAATTGACATGTGTTTTAGTTAAAATTTAAACACACTAAAATGGTATAGCTTAAAGGTTGATCATTGTCAATGTCTACAAAAGAAAAATTCAATTTTCAAATGGCGATAAATACTTATAGTAGATTCTTGAACATTTTCACAATTCCGATAATCTCACATATGAAAATAAACGTAAACATTGAATAAACAAATATTAGAACAGAAACTATAGGGATCATAAACATAAACAAATTATGTTACTGGCCCGAAAGTAACTATGGTTTATTAAAATTTTATTGGAACTGTCAAACCAGATGTTAAAGCTAACGGAATAGTCATTCGGGCAAGTGACGTCATTTGTTTATGTTTATAATCCATAAAGTTTTTGTTCTAATATTCATGAATTATCTAAACATTAATTTTACGGTATATAAGAACTGGAAGATATAAATCCATTGTGAGTAAAATGCACTCTTATCGGTCATAAACTACTGAAACCCTACCTTTTATCCATTATGTTTTCATGTTATCATTTTTATTCAATTACTTCTTAATTAACCAATTAACCAACTGACTGCTAATCAGTTAAATAGTTTAATCCCAATGTCCATTATAAAAACATGAAAAGACAAATTACCAATAAATTATTTTAAGTTGGTCTTCTCTTATCTCACATACAATCAAAGATCGGTAAGGTCAGTACTCATAGGTAAGTTGAATTCTAAAACATCTTTTCGACAACTCTGCAATATCAACTAATAAAATAAAAAAGCATCGATTGGAATGAATTACATTTTAATGTGAGACCAAATGTAAAGAAATTATTGTAAAATTGGCCCTACAAGCTATTAGAGAATCATTCCCAAATGAATAGCATCCATAATTAATTGCTTCCCTGGAGACATCTTTTCTCCGAGATCATTAAATTAACTTCTTACTGACGAATTTTAAAAATAGTACTTTTTTAGCATATTAATGTAATTTTCAAAAAGTAATTTTTTTTCATGTATGTCGTGTTTATTTGCAAGGTATTTGGAACATATATATTGGAACATAATGTACTGTTCAACTACCATACACATTGAAACTGTAATGTTTTTAGCATCGACAAAAATTATTCTTTTATATACTAATCAAACCACCAATATATAAAACATATGTTCTTCATTTGTTCACAAACTTTTCAATTTTTTTAACTAAATAGTTAACTAAATGTGTAATTTTCACTAACCAAGACGAATTAAAATTTATTTTTCGAAAACCAATAAACATTGTAATTGTTTACCATATTACTTGGTTATAAGTGCTTGCAGTTATCCACGTTCAAAAACCTTCACTTATGATCATTATGAGTTCACTTATGATCATTATATTCAAACATACGTTATCGTTTATTTTATTTACACCGACTTAAAATTTAAATGTAAATGTTTAAGTCTACCAAAGCTACAGATTAAATTGTTGGTTTACTCTGCAAAGAACGTGACAAGCAACCCTATACTGGGATTTGCTGCCTAGTTCCTAGTTTTATCACGAGCCTAGAACAATTTTTGTTGTAACCCTTATACAGAGTGTCCCGTAAGTAAACAGCCAAACTCCGGGAAATGGTTGTACGGTTCAAAATAAAAATAAACTAAAGAATTAAATCATAAATGCTTTGCAAACCAAATACTTGTAATTTTTTTATTTTTTCCATAAACATGTATACATTTTTTCCTTTGATGTTTATGAAACTTGGTACTTATTGTAGAAGAGACCTTTGTTAGAAAAATTAAGTTAATGAACCTTTTAATTCAAACATTTCACAACCTGGCTAGCTCTGACTTATTTTGCCTTAATTACTATAAACGCTTTATTTTAGCTATATGTTATTAGATAATTTTGTACTTTGTGTCGTTGGAAAGGAAATTTTAAATGCTTAAAATAGGTGTATCTCTTAGTGGTTGTGCTAAATAAATGAATCCTAAGGTCTATATTGTAGTGTACTATTTATATTCCAACGAAGTGGTTTTAATTTTGTTTAGTTGTGAGAAGATATCAAGATAATCATGACGAGATACATATTTAAATAATCATATTAGGAACATTGACTTAACCAATTAAATGTTATTATGTTATTACGTAATATTAATTATTTTTATTTTTGTTTCAGGTAAACGAGAATCAACAGTATTCCACTTGTCATGGTGATTATATATTTACGTATCTATAAATACTGTTTACTATATTTTATAAGTAAATAAGAGGGACCCGTGCTGAAATCGCAATTTGTATAGTACTTCAAGGCAAAACTAACAATACAGAATCTTTACTTTTCAAAGATTTTATTAACTTATCGAACATTTATAAGGTAAATATAGATATGTGAATAACACTAATTGACAATCAATTAAATCAGGTTCAATTTCATTAACGTTTTAGTCCCTCCCTTACTGTTGAGGATTTTATACAGGGTAATTCAGAATTCGTGTCAAATATTTTAGGGTAATATTTCTGGGTTAGAAAAATATCCAAATATCATATTTTAATTGCCCGGATGTCCTTAGTTACTCACACAGCCGCCTTATTGGTTTTTCAATTGTAAATTGTTTTTTTATTGGTAAAAGATACGAGGCTGAAACTTTGCACTAACATTTATGACAATTAGAAGAAGCTACAACAAAGTTATCAAAATGTATTAGATTCATCAAACAAAATGGCAGCTATTACAATTTTGTTTATAAATAACTCAAAAACCTTTGATTTTACAAAGGTTTTACAAGAGTTTTTTTTATAATTGAACGAATATTAACTGAGATATTGCAGGTTTAGTAATACGTGACCGCTGGAGGTTAGTTGTAGTGCATGCCCGCGGCTAAAGTCTGCCACAACAATGCAACAGTCTCTGCCCGCTTTGCAAGCTATTAAGTGGTTTTAGACTATTTCCAAACAATAATAAAATATTAAAAACCCCTAAAAGTATCTTTTTTTATCAATTATCTATCATTAGGATGGCTAAAAAATTGCACAGCTTTTTACCGCCCTTACAATTTACCCAAAACACCCAAACTTTTTATATCAGCTGTAGTGAAAGTCAACGTACCCGTTTACAAACTAATCAGCTGATTTTATTGTTGCATGAAAATTTCACTATTTATTTAATGTAGTAGGTTCCTTTAACCTTTTACACTGGGTGTAGAGTTTAAGGTATATGTAATGTTCCCTCGATTCATCACTTTCAATCTGATTGTGGTTAAAAATTCATCTGAAAGAATCTACTTCACTACAAAACCTTATGTGTAATTGGAAACTGTAACTTCACAGAAGTATGAAACAATAGCTTCTAGGAAAATTGTAATTACCCTAAAGACACTTAACTCGAGGACGTCAGAACAGTATATACAAAGACATGAAACCAGTTACTGCCGAGATACATGTTTTGCTCAACCAGCTGTTCAGTGAAGTTAGTCAGCACTTGACAAGATGTTTTACACTGAAATGTTCCAGGAAAAGTGCAATTAACAATGAAATGTAAACTGAGGACATAGGAACAGCTGTCATGCGTTACTGTCTTGTGTAACATTTAGAAAGTGTCAAGTAAATTCTAAATTACGTAGTTAGGTAGGTTACAGTCCTGTTAAATTCTCCCGGTTAACTAAAAATCATAAGGGTTATTTTAAATTGTTGTAAAATAAACTAAATTTTAAATTGCCTTCACAGGTTGAATTTAAAATTCATTTAAGGGTGCAACAACTATAAGCAGATTGAAAATCAAATTGCAAGTATAATTTAACAACGAAATATTTCATTTTTAACGTACTTATTTGATTAGTAAATATTTATTTGATTTAAGTAAGGAGAATTTGTAAAAAGAGGAAATTCTCAGAGTTTAAATACCTCATTATCCTATACCTAAAGTTTTTTTTTTTTAGTTATTAAGTATTTGAAAAACTTAGGTAAAATCATGTTAAATTCAATGAACATATTTATGATTATAATCAATACCTAAGGTTTCATTAATATCCGGATTAATGAAACCTTAGGTTTTCAATGCATCCGGGCATTGAAAACGCAGTGAGTCCTTTTAAAATGTCGGTGTACGAAGCTATTTATTCAGATTGTCAAGAGACACAATTTAATCATTAAGTAGCCTATAATGTCATTGCGGGATTTCCCATCACATCTAGGAAACCCAATGTTTTCACGAAGCTTCGGCATGAGTTCTTCCCTGAGGAATAGATCAAATTCTGAAACCAAAACCGTCAAGAGAATTAAAATATATAAGAATCGTTAGGAAAATATCCGTAATAACCTCTAAAATAGCATAAACTCAACAAAAATGCACTTAAAACATAAGTAAAAAGTAAGTTAAAAGCCAGTAATGTCAAACGCTTGAAAAAAGTAAAGTATATATATAATAATAACTGTCAAGGAATCTATCCAAACAAAACTTCTTGTCGAACCATTAACTAACCACGATTGCACTTGGTGGACTGTACTGTACGCTATAAGCTTATGACTCGATAACCTGTGTTCTCGGCGCGATGGCGGACAAACTGACCTTCATCTCCCGCCAAGGTCAAGATCACGTGACCTCTACACTCAGCTGATTGCGTTGAGATAACGTTCCCTTCACAATGTGGGTTAGGCTAAACTGTGGTTCGCCTACTGTATACTGCACGTTTGTGGGTAATGTAGGCTATTGGTACGGATTTATTTTTAAGTTTTGGGGGATTGTTTGTCAAAGTATAGTGATGAGTATTAAGCGAGGTGTCATACAGATGATTTCCAAAGTTTCTTAATACTCCAATTTTTTTTAATTTTTGGAAAATAGTTGTGTCTATGTTTCATACACTAGTACTTGTATGTTAGAGTTTGTAGACCTTTTGCTTGTGAAATAGAATTTCTTCCTGATAACTATTTTGACATATAAATATGTCATTTGTCAACTAAAAAACAATTCACGCAAGAAATTATTTTGTTACTATTCAATTACCCCCATTCAATTACTTAGGGTCTTCGAAGGCACTGCCTGTGTGGACGTAACTAGCAGTGACAAAGCTTGAGTTTAGAAAATGTAGCATTAAAACTATGTTTGGTTGCAAATTTACTTGATTTCACCTCAAGAAAGGAAATAATTATATATTTCAACATTTATTTTACCTAAGCAAGTAAAATCATGGTACCAGAACCAAAAACACTGATGGTTAATACTGATACTTAACATTACGTCACATAAATTGTGTGGTTATATTTGCCAAAAATTTCAGTATATTGGTATCTTTACCAAGTTTAACCTTGATTTTTGTATAGATTTACAGCTTTTTGTTAAAATAAATAACAGTTACACAACAAACTTAATGTGTTTGAAAATATTCTTTAAATTGTTTAATATAAGTTCAGCTTAAACCTATTAAACTATATCATTTATGATTTGTTTACAAAACTAAGACACATTTAATTCCAAAACGATTGGAAAGATGAGTAAGACATTAATAAAATATCCATTGTGGCTTTGATAAAATTAAAGGATTTCATAATGAAGAAAAAATATCATAGGTTTACAAAACCATGAATTTAAGCAAATAACCCTACGTTAGTGCTTATAAACCTACTTTGAATAACTAATATGTTTAGTTAAACTTGGCAAAGTAAAATATTAGATATTAGAAACAAATATGCCTACATATATTTTTACGCGATAATTTTTACGTTTAATTTTGGTTTGTACCAGTATTTAAAATCTAAGCTAATTTAATAAAGTTGTTATAATTTTTATTACACAGATAGAGTAATTCACATACTTTACTTCTACAAAATGGCAACTTTAGAAAGTAGTTTTGTGCAGAAAATACCAACGAGAACCAGAAATGAAGCGTCAAGGGACGTAAAACTTTATGACCGATTGGTTGAGTTTGTCACAAAAAGATTGATGACAAAACGGAATAAGGAAACTTAACATTGGAAAATAACTCTAATAATGAAAACTAACAAGTAATGAATAAGTGTATAGCATTACATTCATTGTATCAAAATTATTACACTCGCCATTAATATATACTGGAATAATATACTTATTAATTTATATTTTTTATTTGTATTTCGTTTATAGTTTGTATACATGTTTTATGCTATAAAACAGAATATGCCTTCTAAATTATCCAGTACAAATTCATCAATGGTTAATTTACATTTTAAAAATTGTTTACTAATTAGAAATGGAATATATGTATATTTTAGGTAATCTACGTAAATATTATTTGATAAATGCTATTTTTAGTTGTAGCAGTTTTTATCTAATGAATTAAATAATTACTGAGAAGAATAATATGATAAAGCAAGAAAGAGGAAATTAACAAAAACACAAATAATATTTTACGTTGTTTTATTCGTTAACATAAAGTTCAATTACCTTCCCAGAGTTATTTTAGCTAAATTTTAACGTAGCAAGTCTTTGTTTTAAGTGTCTATTTTTATTTAGTAAAAAGTTATATATGTATATAAAAAAGTTCTTAATTTCTTAAGGCAAACTTTTAGTTTTCATGATGTTTTCTCCCACTTAAACTGATGAACATAAAAAGAAATTGAATTACTAGAAAATTATGTGTTCAGTGTTCATCTGAACTTGTCTTTCCAAACAAAGTTTTAGATATTAAAATCACAATTAATACTTTTTCCTTGACACACACCACAGTGTAAACAAACCGTCTAATCCTCCATGACTTAATACTCCTTCGTATCAATGTAATTAGAATAGTTAGAACTTAATAATTCACTAGAAGAACTTAATTAATCACGGATAATTAAGTTTCTTGTTTTCAATAGTCAACACATGAACCAGGTAATATAATCACATCTTTGTTCGTTTCCTAGAACAATTCCACAGAATATTACAACTAAGACAACTTGGGGATTACAACTCGAAACCTTATTGGCTGAAAGGACGGAACCTTAATCTGTTTAAGAGGGATCCCTATAAGCCTTGCAATAACATTCAGGCAAGCCATGTTTTTAATCTTGGCTTTTCGCCAATAAATCGAATAGCTTTGCTGTGACGCAATTTCGAAATGTTATGTTGGATGTGGTAACACCTGAAATACAAAATCTACCCTTTGGTGTGATACAACATTTATTTACCATATAAGTACAAATGGTAAAAAATGTAAGTCAAAAATATTATTCAAAACCCGATATAAATGTTTATACGTCCTTATTAGATAACAATCTGTTGAACAGATACTGTTTCACATGATGCTACCAATCACCTAATTAACATATTACACGTACTTTAAACTAAACTGTAGACGTATTTTTATTGGTTCACTTACAAAAAAATAAATTGTATCTTGACATGTTTGAATTTTTCCACGAATATTAGAACAGAAACGCAATGGATCATAAACATAAACGAATGACTTTACTGCCCCCGACCATCCGTCTGTTTACAAAATTTATGCGGTTTAGGGGAATCTCTCCCACTACCTTTTTTTCTTAATGTATATGTTGTAGCTGATTGACGTTTTTGTAAGCTATTTTTTAAAGGTAAGATCAAGTGGAGGAGAGATATTTCTTCCCCTTAAACTACCAAAATTTTGTGAACAGAGTATCGAAGTCGTGACAGCTGGTTTGTAAGATTTTTGAAAGTTCCATTTAAATAATAAAGTAAACGTATTTACTTTTGGGCCATTGACGTCAAGTGTTTATTTTTAAGATCTATACTGTTTTTGTTCTAATATTCGTATATTAAATATATTAATACTACATGTGTTCGTATGATATATGGTACGTATTATACGCTGCTCAGTCGGGCCAATGATAAGAAGGATATTCTTTATCCTATATCTGGAGAGGATGAATATGCACATAGAATATTTTCTGATCATTTCATCTTGCAAAAAAAATTGTTTCACTAAATTAAAAAGATTTTAAAGAGAAATATCCAAAAAAAATTCTTGGTATCTCCTTAATAGTGAGGATATAAATGTGCATAAGAATGGAAATTAAAATTAACCATTTAGAAACTTCGTGGATCATTTTAAATTTACCGGTTATCGGGACAAGGTATATTTAAAATATTACATGTTTTGTGAAATTTAACCTTACGGGACGAATATATGCAAAAATCTCAGATTAAAATATGGTATAGAATTCTTTCTCTGTATATCTTCAAATGAAATATTGAAATAAAATAATGAAATTAAATATTGAAAAATGAAATGAAATAATTGAAACCAAATGTGAGAAAAACACATAAGTTATGTCAATGTTTACAACTGAGAAGGTTTTGAACACTCAACATTGATTCGCGAATCAATTTAGTAAGTAATTCAAATTGTTCTGAATCTTAAATTAAATACGATGATTAGTTTACAAAACCAAAAGTCGAATAAACAAATAGATACATAATATTTGAAACCATTCACATTATTATTGGCATTATAATTGGGTTGATTACAGTGTAAAACAAAATTATAAAGTTTGTAATCAAATAGTACTAAAAAGAATAGAATGTCTTACTTCCGACATTTTTTTTAATATAGAGGAGCAAGACAAATTATTATTATAATCATCATCATTATTCGAGATGTGGACGTACCTAGTTGTGTATTTTAATGCAAATATTAATGATCAATGGAGTGTAGAATGGGAAGTAATGGCTTGTGTACCATTGTTACTAATGGTTTCATTAGTTAGCTTTTATTAAACTACCATTAATTTTAAAACCCAATTATCAACAACTGGGTCCAGTATCGAACCATCGATTTTACACTTTTCTCATGTCCGAACAGCCAACCTCTTGATTACTTAATGAGCACTATAACCACTGAACTCAAAATAAACAGATAAAAACTAAAGGAAATATAATTATACAGGGTGGTAAAAAAGTCCCAGGACAGTAAAATATTTTAAGAAATAATGTAGATAGAGCTACAATACTTGGTACAAAGTTACAGGGCATAAAACTCTTATTTTAACACGTATTCAGTGATCCAATAACTCTTCAGGGGGACGGCCCACAAGGAGTCGAAAGAAAATCTTAAATGAAAGCATAGGCCAATATGCACATCAAATTAAAGGTATTTTTTAGTGGAATACAATTCCGCAAACCGCATTTAAAAGGTTGATCCTGCGCAAAATGGCAGATGTTCAAAGATTTCTTGAATCCGCCATTTTGAATCTTTGAACGACTGCCATTTTTTACTCAGACATTCTTTTGAGCATGAATTTACGGCATCATAATCTACTAATGAAGACCTTTATTTGATGTGCATATCGACCTATGCTTACGTTAACATTTTTCTTCCGATTCCTAGGGCTGTGCCCCCTGAGGAGTAAGCGTATAATAGCAGTGTAAATTAAATGAATCTTTGAACAACTGTCATTTTGCGCAGGATCAACCTTTTGAAGTGCGGTTTGCGGCATTGTATTCTACTAAAAAAGACCTTTAATTTGATGTGCATATTGACCTATGCTTCCATTTAAGATTTTCTTCCGACTCCTTGTGGGCCCCCTGAAGAGTTATTGAATCACTGATTATGTGTTAAAATAGAGTTTTATGCCCTGTAACTTTGTACCAAGTATTGTAGCTCTATCTGCATTATTTTTTAAAATATTTAACTGTCCTGGGACTTTTTTACCACCCTATATACAAGAGATTGGTGTAACAATGTAAAAACAGTCTTCCCAAAAAACAAAAGTCTTCAAAAGGAAGAAATAATAAACCAAACCTAAAACTTCCACATGTCTAATGTTTCACTCACACCGATTCAAGCGAGTCTCAAGTGAATTCCAACACCGAGAACACAATTTCTCATTATCAAAGTTGCTAATTGATTTGCTAACTGGAACAGTGCGTGTATAAGATTTGTCTGAGAGAAAACAGCGTTACTTCTTATCTGTGGCAACTGCAGTTTCCAGTATGAAATAATGGGGTCAGAGCTGTTCCCTGCATATTGTTGTCTGTACAAGTGATAAAGTGATCTTTATGTTCAACATTGTTTTTAGTAGTACAATATCCGGGAAAGGTTAACAGTCAATTATGTTGTAAGGGATGAATAAAGTAACATTACAAAGAAATAATATTATCATGTTTTTACACTAGCACTTAAAAAAAAAATACATATTTTTATGGGGAATTTAGAGTGATATTTGTAAGTTACAAAATTATTTCAAATTTCCCACACATATTTGATAGCAAACATACTTGTTTATTTGTTGTACAGTAGGCCCTATACCACTCCTAAAAATTCAAGACAAAATACATAGCTTGAATATAATATTGTTGTACAATATTATGACAACTAAAAAAAATTACTATGCCTTACTCTATTTACCATAGTAATGTGACAGAACAAATTATAATAACTACGAATTAATAATCCAATTTTCATGAAACTTGGTATAAACGTGTAAACCTGCATTTATTGAAACGAGTTCGCGAACCAGCCTGATCGGACTATGGGAACGAGGGTCTAGGGCGGGTTTTATGGGGTAAAAATGGGTTTCCCCATTTTTGACCCTAAAAACATGAAAATTTGAAATTTATTTTCAAATTTTGTAGAGCGTATAAAAACAAATTATTTAGTATATTGAAGCGTTACTATGCGCTTATGTTACGGATAAAATAAAAAAAAATGTAAATTTAAAATCCCCATGTTATTTTTATGGAGAATAAGTAAACTACTGTTGTAGTTTGCTTGTTTATGAACATATTTTGATCAAATTTGGAAAATGAATTATATTTAATACTAAACTACATATTAACATTTCACAACAACAATTTTAACCCTCCCTGTTGTAGCAAACCTAAGTAGTTGTTAAGCTAATGCTATTTACATAAATGTTTTATTTTGAAAGAGATATTTTAGTGTAAATCTAATCGAGTAATTCGTTTGGTCTGCAGGATTGTTGCGGCGGGGGTATTATTCCTCGTTATTTTGATAAAATATTAAATTACCTAATACTAAATAAGGCAGTTCAAATTAGAACTCTTTGTCCAAGCATGGAGGAAAGAAACCACTAACTCTCTAACATTTACATATATACGTAATAGAGTATCTTATACTGAGCTTTCTTTACATTGTTACATAGAATTATTTAGTCTACATAAGTACATTTAAACGTAACATAATATGAAAACACGTCAAATAACACTCAATATTTTACAACGAGAAGTTTAGTTTATGTACGCCGAGACACAATCACTCATCTCACTTTCCTGATGTGACTCAAACGGATCTCCGGGTTTCAAATTCCTCAACTTTCGCTTATCCGGACACCCTCGGGATATTCCTAAAAGTCTAGCGAGTCACCCGTGTGAGTCCAAAGTGTTACAGGAGAATCTTACCTAGGCAGAGCTCACTGTTAACCAGAACCACTTGTGGAAAAACAAGTTGTCTGCCTAGGCATCTTAGTTTTATGAAGAAACTGAGCACGATAAAAAGGTGGCTAGGTATCAAATACTGGTCCAGTCGGATGAATTATTCTTTTCATCCAAAACAACCCTTATTCGAACATCGTATAGATATAATTGAAAAGTGTTTAAGAGCAAACCGAAAAAACTTAAGGCTTAACTAAGCCCGTTTGAACAGAAAACACCTTACAGCGAACTGTAAGTCACTAGTTGAGACCTTACAAAGTTTCAAGTGCCATTTGGACAGTATTGAACAGTGATAAAACCTAACAGGTGGATTTAAGGGTAGATGTTTACTGCTTAAGTTTTCAGTTGTATTTTTTTATTCTAGAACTACATTTCACACTTGATGTTTCTAATAAAACAAGAAAAGAGTGTTGGGTGATTTGTAATATTAAGTTTTCAAACTTTATACCCCTATCAAGAAACAAGTGTTGTAACAAAATAATAATCTTTATTAATTACTATTTGACAAACACGTTGACAATCCTGAACAATCCTAAAATTATCGTCAGTGATTATTTGTACCAATCTTAACGTGGCTGACTTTAAATGGAACAAAAATATGTTACAGTAGTACCTTTATGTTTTATTTCTAGTTTTCCGGGAAATATCACTAATAAAACTCATTTTCAAAGAGTATTTTCAAATAGTCCTAGTTAATATTACATTGCAAAACATATATTAAATTCTCAGAGTATGTATTTTCGGATCTTTTATCGTTATTATCATTTAGAGTAGGGGACGCCACCTAGGTGTGTGTTTGAAACCAAATATGAGTAAAGGATAAGTTTAGAATGGTATGAGATGACCTGTGTAGCTTTGTTACTGACTAAGATCAGCGGTTTCATTAGTCAGGATCATTTACTTAAAGCTCAATGATCAGGGACAGTTGGGTCCAGTTTCGGACTATAAAAAAGCAACAGATTTTTCTCAGGATCGAACCTACTACCTTTTGATTGTAAGGCAAGCACTTAAACCACTCAGCCACCTTGTGTCTCCATATTGAATAAGCTAAAAATCAGTGTAAGATTAAATTAATTGAATATTTTTCTCCACTTTGATTTTTTTATATTTATAGGTACATTTAATTGAAGTATGTTAACAATTTTTGTTTAGAAAAATTTGAATTTATTTTGCTTAAAAATCTATTCATTTGATATCTCATTAAATTAACCCTTCAAGCAATCCGTCAGAGGAAGCAATAAGTATTGTCTGAATCAAGAACTGATTGTTGACTATTGACGTCGAGTTCCAAGAACTGTTCTTGAATCTAGGTCGACGTGTTGTTCTCTGAGGGCTTTCAAGAAATTGTATCATTGTTCTTGAATATTCTGCAGCAAATTACTAAACAGAGAAATAATTTTGTTTGGGTAAAATAATTAAGATTTCGTCTTACAAAAATAATGAATACTTCTATGAAATTTTTTTCAGACAATTCATAAAATCTTTACTATTTTTATAATCGTAGTTTTAAAGGACAAAAATAGTAAAATGGATATAAAGTGATATGAGCTGATCTTTTTCCGATAGTATACCAAACATGTGTTAGTGTTAAACTTTGCTTATATCTTGAAGTAGAATCATAAATAGTAAAAATTTGTTTACATCAATCGCTTTTAGGAAGAAAATGCCATTTAAAAGTCTGAACCATTGGTCGGAGTTAAAAGTGACTGGATACCAAATGAAAGATCATTAAATGCTCAACAAAATGATATTCACAATTTTATTTTATTCCTAATGGTTATTGAGTTATAGGGCGCAAAAAAATATGGCGTTTTTTTCTCAACGAAATACCTACTTTAATTTGCACCATTGTGCGCACCCCAAGTGTTTGCGAATAAACCCAAACTTCCTATAACTCGGTAAACATTAGGAATATTATAAAAAGTTAAAAGCATTTTTGTTTCAAAACGTATGATCTTTCATTTGATATACAGTCACTCTGACCAACGGCTATCGAGATGATAGCCAAAAACAAAAATGGGCCCTCGTTTTCGCTAATTGCCACTAGAGCTATCTTCATATTTATGGGGACTTTTGGCATAATTCTTCCCTAGCCTAGATATTTAGGAAAAAGTGTCTAAATTTTCCAAACTTTCGGATTTTTTCGGAGGTGCGAACCTTTACTGACTGGACTATAACACACACAACACACACATTCTTTCTTTTAAAATTATAAAAACACAATAATCCCAAACCTAACCTGACCCAGCTTGCGAGAATAATTAGGGGGTGCTATAGTCTGTACGATGGAACCTGTCTCTTAACCCTTTGTGTACCGGAACATTGGACGACTACCCAGGTAGGACAGTAAGGAGACAGGTTCCACCATACAGAGTGTAATAGATTCTAACTCTTACTGCAAAAACTTGCTAAAATCTTTATTTCAAAAACACAAACAAAACACCATTGTCATTTTCCAAGGTAACTGCATTCCACAATACCTATTGATCCTCCTGGTGTCTCTACGATGATCACCGCAACCTCCTTGGATCGTTTTCTTACTGACACGGTGACACGCGATGACAGTTAGGTTATGCTCTATATTCGTATCATAATCGACGACCCAGCATGCATACTCTATGCTCATACCAGGCCACTAGCGGTCCCTAGTTGCATCCGTCGGAAGTGCTAACTGCACTGACGTGATGAGGTTAAAATTGCATACAAGATAACAATCAGTAAGGTAACTCACCTAACTAGTTTAGGGTTTAGTTGATGGAAGTTGACAGTGCTAAGGATTATAATTGAAACATATTCAATTTTTTTTATGACCGTGTCTTACTAGCAAAAATACTTGCCAACGCATTCATCTCCCTTAGGCAATATTTTTACATCTTTTCCTGTATAAGCCTATAATTTAGTTTGATCGTAATTTCTTTATTTTTAAAGCATTACAAATTGTTAAAGAACACTGCTGCATTTCATGGGTTGTTCAGCTTACAATGTTGGAGATGTTTTGCTCGACTAGGAAACTACTGAACTAATAGTTCTTCTGATTCACATTAATACTGATACATTGAGTATTTCTACAAAAATATCTTTATGTAGTTTATAAGCTTAGTTTTCCTGACATTCATATAGTAAAATATATTTTTATAAAAGTGGTATTGGAAATAATACAAAATGTATCTGTTGGAACAATGAAAAACAAATAAATATATATCCAATAAACTATAATTTTTAACAATATCATGGAAAATAGATTAAAGCTAGTTATGTGGCACATTTTACAAAAGGTTTAGGTAAAAAAACATACATCTTTCGTATTAGTAGTATATTGAACCATTATTCGTTGGTGAGATTGACTCAGTACACACCCAACAATCTGTACTCCAAAAGCATGTAAATGGATTCGAGTACAACAAACATTGTTTTCTATATTCTTTGCAAAATCCTTTCTTAAAAACTAGGAGTTTCCGTAGCAAAATAAAAACAATGTGGAAGTCATAGCATATGCGATTCAAGCATTTATAGTATTAGTCATGCAATGTTGCTTAGCTTTCACCACGATCAGCTGTTATTCAAACAGCTGTTTGTAGATTTATCCAAAGATTGCTTCAATCCGAAGTAAATCTGTAAACGTATTTTCCGCTCGGACGTAGTCTGGACGTCACGGTTTGTATGGTTGTACGGTCAACCATATTACGTTGTGCAACCACTTGGTTGCGACAGTTCTCGCTAGTAAAACTTGCTTTTACTAAAGTGGTATTTTTCATTGGCAGCATTTTTGTTGCTGAAAATTAATGAGAAATAAATTTAAGAAAATTCTTTAAAGCGATGCGAGTTTTAAAAGGAAATTTAAAAAAAGAATTCCCTGCCTAATAAAATTAAATTTAGTTTATTCTTAAATATATTTTAACTATATGAATAGTGCGTTCTTTTTTATTTTAACCTTACTTAAACTGTTTAAATATCAAGCATTAATAATGAACCTAGAACTTTACAATACCAATACCATAGATTAAACATACCCCCTTACGTACATTACCCCCATCCTTACAGCAGAAGACAATTTTACCGTTGGTAACGTCCGGTGCCTCTGGAGGCGTAGTTTTGTTTACGATTTGTTTATTCTTTTATTAGTTGTTTAAAACCTTGTTCAGCCAAAAAATAGTCTAGTCATAAACAACGGTTCGTAGCCTAGTTTTATAATCAAAAAGTAAAGCACAAATTATAAAATTAACCCTGAAATAATAGAAATTAAACTTTTCCTACCATATTGCTTAGTGCCACCAACAGAAACTAACTAGACTATGAAAAAAAGCTTCAAATTTAAATTTTTCAATGGTAAACGAATTAAAATTAAAGGTAAACAATGTTAAATGTATAGCAAATATAAATCATAATGCCAGTTTCTATTATCTACTATTCATGAACAAGTTACGTCCATACTAAGTTAAATAACAGATACATAAATAATTAAAAATTTTAATATAATTGTAACCGATCTTCTTTTCTTTTCTGATCGCATAATAACAATTATTTATGAAAATTTCAAACAAATCTTGTCAGAAGTTTGGTGTTTTTTGCAAAATTCAGGCATGCAAACAGTATGAGTAATAATTTATTCCCAACACCTGTTGAAGAAAACTAATTAATATCGATCGATAAAATATAATAACTTAAAGTTCAAATTACCATTGACTATTGGGCCACTACTATGGACCAGCTGTCACAGATTTTTTATAAGAACATAAAATAGTTGTATGAGCCATAGAAAAGAACCCTTAAGTGTAAAAAATTAAATTCCATACCATAACCTTTGCTTGCTAACATAGTTGATGAGTCATAACAGTTTATATAGCTCAAAAGAAGTCGATTCATCAATTTGGTAAAAGCCACGTATTCAACAGTAACATTAATTTACTTTGGCACAATCTATCGTTGGCTCACATCAACTATGACGAATTTGAAAAAAAAATATTGGCGACAACCTTAAGTTGGGGATGGAATGTCTAGTTGTATTAATATTTAAAGCCAGTATACAGTACCAATCGACGTAATTAAGTATATTGCCGAAAAGTAATATTAGAGTTTTCAACAATAATATTACATTGTAACCAACTACTAAGGAGGGACAGCGAAACTCCAAGCTAAGTCTACAAACTGTCCAAGTGTTCCATACAACCATTTATCACAAACAGATAACATCACAAGTTTGGTGAAATTCAATTCCCCCCCTGGGTCTAAGATAATTAGCTCCCTATTGTTTGCCAACAATTTCCATTTTGGTCCTTTAGGTAACGATTATTAATGCAATCGATGATTCCGGTGGTGAAATTAATGGGCTGAAGAGGAAGATCTTGAATACTCTTTCATTTAATTTTCTACTTACATCTACATGTACAAAATTGTTGGAGAGGAGTTGATACATTATCTACTATTCCTAGGATTGCTGTTGTAATGCACAATGTCATAAGTATAAAACTTACGCAATCTATTAACTTTTTACCAATCAACTTTTGATTGTGTAGTTCCTAGGTTTCCACGTACAGGGCTTTCCCATTCCTTTGCAGATATGGTTAACGCGGTATTGCTATAGTCCTGGTAGTTACTGAACCCTTGTCCACAGGATAAATAGTTTATCAATATTTTGTACTAAATACTTAGTTAGTTCAAAGTTTCAACTTTCTACACACTAAAAAGTCAGAGTAATATGAATTAAATTTAGAAGCTTAGTACTCTGTGGATTAACAAAAATATGTGAGAAGATTTCATTGAAAACATTGGCATTTCTACAAAATGTAATCAAAGTTTGAAAAGGCAATTAGTTAAGAAAAGTCACAATCAAAAACTTCAACAAAGAAGTCTTTTTCCTTGAATTACTTATTTATGCAGTTTTCTTCTAGTAACCAAACCAGAAAATGCATCTTCAATGGGTTGTAATGAACTTTTTCCGATTCTTTACAGCCAACAATTTATGTTAATATTTGCAATAAATTACGAATATAAACAAAAATTTGTACTCATCTCCTGGTAGGTATTATATGTGTCCATAGCTAGTAAAACAAAGTGTTTTAGAACGTTAATTGGTGTACATCTGAATCATTATAATAGTATAATATAAATATTCTTCTCCAATCCTATGGTTGCACCATTTTCCTTCATGTTTGGAGGATGTGTTTTCTTCAACGTTTAAAAGACTTAACTAATTTTCCTTCACGATTAGGAGATTAAGTATTTTCTCAGCTTTTAAGGGATTTCTTTGCCTAACGTTTTGGGGATTGAGCGTTATTATAGTCTGTGAGATGGAACCTGCCTAGTAACCCTCCATCTACCTAGGTACTGACCAACGGTTTACGTCCCAAAAGATGAGGGTTAGAAGACAGGTTCCATCATACAGACTATAATGTGCTAGTCCAAACATTCGTCCAAAATATTATATATTTTCAATCAAAAGCAATTCATAGCTTTAAATTTGTCTGCACGTTAACCATTATTATCAGTTTGACCGATATAATTGTAACTCCCTCAAGGAATAGAAGGCCTTCACATTCGAAGCTGTGTTCGGGTTCAACCGTCCATGGACCCACAAACTGCATACTTTCGCCGAAATTGACATTCAAACGATTCAGATTGATTTGAATTCAGCTGAAATACTAAGATCAGCGTCAATGTTTGTGTAATTTTATTTTGTGAGAAATGTTTGAATATATAGAAATGTTTGTGACAGTAAAAAGAGACAAATGTTCGAATATGTCAACTGGCACACATATAACTAGAATGACCACGAAAAATAATTAACTTTTAGCTCTAAATTCTTCTTTTTGTTTGTTAACTATTAAAATAACATGAACGTAGTATAACCTCTAATAGTTAAAATATAGATGGATGGGCGTTAGTCATCATGTCCAATAGAAAAGGGACACTACTTTATTAATCTAACATATTTTTATTAATGGGGAAAAAATAATAATTAAGTAAGGATTGTTTTGTATCAAATGTACTGACACAATTATTAACACATAGTTGGAAGTAACAAAGTTAGTAAAAATCAAAACGGTTCATTGCATTTTCAATGAGAGTTTTCCATTTTTCAGTTGCTTACTTCCAATGTTTTATTAGTAAATACGTCTCAAATCTTTTACCTAGTATAAATATAGTTGTTGTGTTAAATTTAGTAATAAATTTAACACCAATCGTGCAATAGATCCATCAATATTTTCTAACGATCTTATGGTGGAATGGCCTCTGGATCGTCTGAATTAACTATATAGTGGTTTAAATTACCTTGTTACTGTCAAAACGATCCTTTGTAGTTAGTAGACCCCTCCTTTGTTGCGCCCATCTCATCTCATTCTTCATTTCTTGCCTTATTTGCAACCCCATGGATAGAGCCATTGTCCTGAAGGTATATGCAGTGCTTTGACTTACAGTGGAAATTTTTCTGAGAACTTCTTGAGCCTCCTCCATCCACATCCATTTCCCATCACTTGGTATGATAAACAGCTGTTCTGCCAGCCAAGCCGACGCCTCGAGTCTCCACAATTCCAAAGGTTATATCAGACTCAGCAGTAGTGATGTGGCCTTCCTGTAATAGAACGGATCTGCTAATACAATCTGTAATACAACTATAAACAACCTTTTGAGTCATCAAGCAGAGCCTGGAAATTCGCGTCAAAATGTATCTCGCCGAGTTTCTGCGGTTGAGGAAATAGAAATTTCCTAGAATCTGTACACCTTTCTGGGTACTATTACAGAAAGGCCACATCACTACTGCTGAGTCTGATATAACCTTTGGAATTGTGGAGACCCAAGGCGTCGGCTTGGCTGGCAGAACAGCTGTTTATCATACCAAGTGATGGGGAATGGATGTGGATGGAGGAGGCTCAAGAAGTTCTCAGAAAAATTTCCACTGTAAGTCAAAGCACTGCATATACCTTCAGGACAATGGCTCTATCCATGGAGTTGCAAATAAGGCAAGAAATGAAGAATGAGATGAGATGGGCGCAACAAAGGAGGGGTCTACTAACTACAAAGGATCGTTTTGACAGTAACAAGGTAATTGAAACAACTATATAGTTAACGATCTTAAAAAATAATTTTACCTGAGTTTATTTAAAAAGAGGTTTTATTCGTAATTAATACAGTTATAGCTATTTTTCAGCGATTTCTCATGAAAAAAATTACATTGGGCTGTTCAGTATATTAAATATAGACTAAGCAATTCGTTGCAATTTATCAAAACCCTGGAGAAACAGGTCAGGGCCGCGGGTTGTTTGTTCCCGCCAGGAACTACCCGCTAAAACCATTTCCTCTTCTTCCACAGAGTAAACACTCAGCTGTTCACTTTCACGCTCAAGCACCACTTCATACCTTGACTTTTGTTCAACTAATTTTTAACTTTTCTACAAAAGCACAAATCTTACATGTTACAGCTTGTTCGAGTAAATTCGTAACTTCTTTTACTTACGATAACATATTAGAAAACAATTAAGATTGATAGTAAATGTGGTACTTTGTAATTATACTCACACACCTAACGACCACATCTAATTTGTATAACCTAACCTAACCTAAGGGTGGTTAGGTTAGGTAAGGTTAGGCAGATTCTGTTGTCATACTAAAAAGCTAATGACAGCTGCCTGATCATACTACTGGACCGAATTTACGTAGTTGGTACCAAATGAAAGATAGTTTCCTGTAGATGTGCAGAATCCCTTTATAAATTAAAATAGGCTCAAAAATGAGCACAAAAATGAATTTGAAATGTAAATAAATTAACATGGGTCTTATGGGTTGCCATGCTGGTGACTAACTACGAAATAACTACAAAATATACACAGAAAATCAGAACAAATGGAAGAAATTCCAATCACATGTTTTATTTACAGTGTGGGGTGAAAATAGAGAAGTTTGCACAATACATACTTTTGGTCCAGTTTTCGACCACGGGGCGAGCTCTCGTTTAAACTAATTACATTCTTATTTGGAAGTCCATTTATCGATTTGGTTGGTGTACTAAGTACCGCAAATATCACTAATAAACTGTATACCGATTTTAAAGTTCGCATTATAATTATCAAAAAGTTATAATGAAGTAACTATTTTATGCTTAACGTATCGGTGAAATAAAAATGAAAAAAATCGATTTAATTAATTTAACAACAAAATACTTAACTTTAATAATGAACCTCGAATTATCTTATAATGTAAATTATAAATGACCAATAATTCCTGCAATTATAACAGCTACTATCACTTATATCTTGTAGAAAAATTAGTAAATAAAAATGGTATGTAGTTTAAAAAATTAAAAGAATATCATAATTATATTTTTTATATTACAAATATCTCTTCGAATTTAAATCCAACTTTCATATAGATGGTTATGTAGATGGTTAGGTAGTAATGTAAAACGAATTAACTTAACCACTACAACTGTTTTAATATTTTTATTTGATACACGATACAAATTAATTCTAATTGAAACTATGTTTTAATACCAACAACGACTTATTATAAAAATCTTTTGAAGATGTATCACCTTTTCTAATTAACATCAAAATAATACGTAATACGTAATAGTAATATGTCAGAATACGCCAAATGGGGATGATAAGATTTAAACCCCACTATTGAGTTCAGGCGACCCAGTTTTAAGGAAATGTTATTGTTATTGCCTGAGGATAGTAGAGAACGACCTTAATTTATATTTACGAGAGGTTTGAGGTCATAAACGATGGTCACGATGATTGGTGAACCCTAAAGTTTTTAAAGTGCTCATCTGTGTGAAAACTTCATATAAAACTTATTAAAGCATTAGAATAAATAAATGGACTTCATATTATAAATTTGGAGGGATAATATAGATTGCAATAAACACATACTTGTTTGTTTGGATGTAATATAAAACTGATTTTGTAATCTTACTCATGTGTACCTTTCTGTTTAGCATCTACAGATACAGAATCAATGTTGGTAATTACAACGAAACAATAATTAGACATACAATATGATTACGCGAATAAATCACATAAAAAACAACGTCAAACATTACGTCAATTGAAAATAGATTACAAATTATCTAGCACGTAAAATATTTTTACATACATGTATAAATATTTTCACGCCACACTACACTATTTTGACGAACTTCCCACGCAAGGCTTTAGTCCAGAAAACAGCTGTTAGCCACAAGCCTAATCAAATGTGGTTTCATTGCGTACTACTGTACTGTAATGAGTTTTACCGGACACCAAACAGCTGATTATACTTAATTTGGCAATGAGTGTTACTAAACAAAAACATAAATTCTAAGGTTATGACTAGTGATTGTTAGTCCTTTAGTCGGTGGTAATGTATAAGGATCTGTACAGATTTAGTAGTATCATTGACTATATAACCACAACTGTTGTGGTTATATAGTCAATGGTAGTATGGCGTAAAATATCGTACGTCACTCGTTAAAATGTGTTTACCGGACTCGTATGGTAATCCCGTACTTGACTTCGTCTCGCACGGGAATGACCACACTCGTCCGGTAAACACTTATTAGCAGGACTAGTAACGTAATATACTTTTGTCAGTCTTAAGATAGCACCACAGTTCACTGTAATGTATCTATTATCAAATTTAGAAACGAATAAATTCGATACAATTTGTGTGTAATATTAGTGGTTACTATAAACTACGTAAATGTTTCAAAATCTAAAACTTCAAGTTTGTATGATTCAGACATAAATATTCCAATGTGATGAATTCAAACTTAAAAGTTTAAGTTATTTGTTTGAGTTAAACGATAAATAACATCAAACAATAACTGAAATTATTAAACCGAAAAATCCACTATGAATAAATCAAAACATAAAACTTTATCTGCAATTCTTCGAGGTAACTTATTGAAAACCACTCCCTGTTAACGGATTCTTGAATAATCTCATTACATATACCTTCCAGCATTCCTCACAGGATCAACATCTTGCGAAATTCATTTTATAGTCGGTTTAAAATTCAACCACATAAACTCTTTCGTCCTGAATCGAGCCTCGCCCCCAGACTGGTCAGAGCAGGTCCACCAACTGCTCATTAGACGGTTGTTATGTTGGCAACGCTCCAGGACCGGTCCGGGCCCCGGGACCTTCGATGACCTTGCTGGAGGTCACAGGACATGGCGACCAAGGACCTGCTTCCTATTGTCTGTTATTGGAGACACGCCAGAATCTTTGATTGCAGGTTGGTCGAAGATGTATAAAATCGACAAAAAACAAGGGAACGAAAATCTTCGAAGTTTTGACATCTTTGGGTAGGGTTTGAGCATCATAGGGTTATACACCAACACAAGATTTTTAAACATTATAGAAACTATATCAGGATTTCGTACTTGTTTGGTACTTGTAGGTTTGGTAATGGGATGTTCTACTAACATATCCTGCAAAATATTCAAGATAAATTTGAATTTCAGGTTATACGTGATGTTATAGTTTAACTCTTACCAATGTTTTCCTAAACAATAATACACTCACCTTCAATTGATATCATCTTCTAAACTTATTGTATTAAAAAGAAAGAAAAGCTTTTTAATTCTTTACTTCGAAAAGTCTATGTTGTTAAGCAGGTCATAGTATCACATTAACACATTCACTCCCGTATGATGAGAGACCTTAGATACAGAGGAGTGTGCCGGCTGGGACTGAACCTGTTAACACATTCACTCCCGTATGAGGAGAGACCTTAGATACAGAGGAGTGTGTGGCTGGGACTGAACCTGTTAACACATTCACTCCCGTATGATGAGAGACGTTACATACAGAGGTGTGTGCCGACTGGGACTGAACCTGTTAAACAAAAATTCATTTAAAGAAAAAAAAGTTGAGTAGATTGTGTTCACGAAATTCTTCTCTAAAGCTATTGTTCCTGGTAAATTTAACCTAATTCGAAAATCCTGAAATCCCACCCAAGCCCTTCAATATCCTTATGGTGTTCCTCAAGGATCACTATTGGGTTTACTCTTTTTTATTACGACATTGTTGGGTAAATAATGTATTCTTCTGGCTAAATGCGTTTTAAAACACTATTCACTTCAAATGAAGTATTTTTCCGTATTAAAAAAGGTATTGTAATGAAATATCCTGCTATTTTGTAAATCTTTAAAATTAAAAGCCCAATTATTTTACCAATAAAGAAAATTTGTTTTTCTTTTCCCTTACATCCACAAGCTTGAACGAGAACACCACGCAATCCTACGTCATGGATCAGCTGATCCTTTTTACGTCATGGATCAGCTGATATTTTTTACGTCATGGATCAGCTGATCCTTTACAATAGCGCACCCAAGAGTTTTTCAAGCGGTTTCGCAGACTAAACTCCCACTGAAGGAGAAAGCCCGAGAACAAGTGATTGGAAAGTAGAGAGAGGGACGATTATAATGCACTTATTGTACAAGGATGGTCGCAGGTGGTAACGTTCTTACTCTCAGGAGAACTGTTATCTCACAATTGTGGCGTATGATTTGTGTAACTACGTAACTTTCCAGAGATTATGGATTGTTTGTGGTCTTGGATGATTCTAGGAGACATTTGACATGGGTTCTTTTGAATATTGTAGAAATTTGTATCGAAACAGTGAGTTTCTAAAAACACTGTACTTTCTGAAAACGTCGAAGAGAGTTTAATCATTTCAAATTTGAAGAAGTAATGCAAATTTACGTACAGAAACCAACACAAATAAAAAAAATGCTGTATGCAGCTTATCCTAGATTAATGACACTAAAACGTCTTCAAATCACTCATAAAAGGGTATTTTCATTCTTACTTATGACATTTTTTACAAGGAAGACTCATGCAAGGATGTAAACACATGTTTATGAGTAAGTATAAAGTTGTAGGGAGGAGCTTAACTGCTTCCCTTAGGCTAGTGCGCCACTGAGGCCGTGGTGAGAAAATCTTGCGTTGACCTAATCTCGACGTGCTTTGTGAAACCAAAGTACGTATCACTACCGCAACGTTTATGTTATATTGGGTGGAAGGCATGTTTTATGAGGTCAACTACTATACTAGGTCTGAGGGTTAGGTTTGGTTAGGCTAGGAATACCAATGTTTGCATTGGATCTTTAGCTTTGAACTCAAAATAAAACCAAATTTGGCAACGCACAATGTTATTTCCGTAGCGTTACATCTTTAAGCAGTGTTTAATTTTTAATGTTATAAACTTTCTAAAGATGATTTGTGGCTTAGAGGTATGATAACTGAATTGGTTTCTGTAATTTATTAAAATACGTAATCTAAAATTATTACTTACATTTTATAACACAATTTAACTCTTAACTAGTCTGAATATCAATTGTTCAATGGATATAAATCAAATGTATGCAGCTCTTACGAAGGGGATTAGATCAGATAAAAAAAAGACTATAGTCGAAGTAAAAACTTACTACGGCCTCGCTAGCGCACCAGCCAAGGGTAGTTTACCTACACCCAAGTTGTAGACTTAATTTTGTGAGAGATTAAGGGAAAGGATACTCAAAGCTATTCATGCACCCTAACGTTTATTGTGGAGGGTAGGTTTCTCGGAAACAGATTAATAATGACCATTGCTTACGCTTTTCCCGTAAATCTCAGAATCCCCAAAAAAACTATGAATGGTTGGCAAGTATCTTCGATATTGAGGGCTTGTGAGGATTAAAATAATGTTAGGCCAATAGTACTGCCACAATTTTCAATATAATCTTATGATTAAAAACACATATATCACTGTAGTAGCAAAACTATTCCAAAATCCGTACGCCGATTTAACCACAGTTAGCCCAAGTAGCAACGATGATAAACGGTCTGTTGGCTACAATTATCATGAGATCACAAGCTTCACCGCTGCCGGACGCAACGGTAGGTTACATCATAATAACCACCAACAACCGAGGTACAGTTAGCCGAGGAAGTAAACAGACTTGCCCGCTAGGAGTCGTAATTATTAAATGTTTGGAGTCGACAAATGTGTCTGGCAACTTGAAAATTACTCAATCACATGATACTTCCTCACTAAAATTATTAACGCCTCCGAAACACTTATTTTAGTTATTTTCATATAGCCACACAAAGGACTTAAGGTGACATGACTGGGTAACAAACCACACCATTACGACCTATGCATGCTGTGTATTTAGCATAGAGCTAATCCCGCACGTCGTATCAATGCACTAGAACAAACACCGTAAACGAAATTTAATTTTTCTCAACATAGAAAAAAACACTACTTTTATATTTATCACAAAGTACAGTATAGGATCATGAGGTTGTCAATCCTAATATTTTTGTAATATTCTTAAAAGTAATGTCACAAGGATTCTAAAAATACAATAAACACTATTCAAACATATAATTTTTAATGCAGCTGTTGCCATATTCTTTAAGCTACATGGTATTTTTAAGTAAATGCAAATTTCACCGATACATGTTTTTCAAGAGAAACTCTTAGATTTAAGAACAAAAAATCAAAGAAACCGTACTGTAGGTTTTTATACATTATTTCTAATATTATTAACTGAGGAAGTTTGTATTAACAATTTACACTCTACAGTCCAGAGTAGCATAGAAAAACCTACGCGAAGATAAATAACTTTTTCTCAAAAATTCAAATTTCCATTGCAGAGTAACAGCTTAAAAAATCTTTTAATCTCAATGACTTTGTACTATCAATGTTGGATATTTATTGAGGATTCTTAAAATGACAATACATTTGAAATTAAAACAACTTTTAATGCATTTATGTCCATTTTGTCTAAACAAATACAAATATTTTGAACAAATCTTATTTTCTCTGTTATTGCCTATCAGTGAATGGGAACCCTTTTGTCCCTACTACAAAACATGTGTTGTTTTATGACATAAACATTTTTAACAGTAACTTCTTTCCACCCTGTATAATAAAATAAGAATGTTCTTAGGTTAATATCTTGCTTAACAAAATCATAATTCCGTATAAGAATAATACAAATTAATCAATGGCCCGTTACACATTACACAAATCATTACGTCTGCTCCAGATCCCATTGTCAAACAAGGAACGGTTCACAAATCAATTAAATGGGCCAATCAATAATCAATGGAACTACTGATGAGGAAGTCCGTTACATTTAACTACCTGACAGCAAAGCCGGAGGCCGACATTGTACTATAATCGAGAGCATCATCCGAGCCTCTCTAATCACCCATATTGAAATGTAACGTGATATTTTGATTGTTTGAAACCGTTGCACTAATCGAGAATTAATCACCTGCGCCGACACGACATTGTAAACAGACAATTGACAATTATCCTCTCCCGCCAAATTAGCTTCTCCCTCCCCCTTCCCGCCACATTTAACAACTACATGATATAGGCATGCTCTGTAATTGACTTTAGATGTTAGATTTTTTTTACTTAAACATACGTCAAGACTGATAAATTATAATGTATGAAAGTTAATTTACCTCGTCCAAATATTAGGACAGAATGGTATGGATCATAATAAACAAATTACGTCGCTGGCTCGAATATCCTAATACGTGAAGAGGGTTTCCTACGAAATAATGGAGTAATGGAATGATTTTTACAAAAGATGTGTCAAAAATAAGTATTTTTGGTGTAGACCTTTCACCAATTCCTTAAATAAAGGTAGGTGGGGCTTTGCCCCACAGGCCATCAAAATCCCAATGTATTTCTTTTGAAGAAAAGATTTTCTTTACTTAAACAGATAATAATTTGTATTAACTGCATACTAAAACAGCTGTTCATAGTAAACACATGTTACACACAAGAGCGTTCGTTTTTAAAGTGAGTTCGTTTTTAGTTTCGACAACTGGATTGGATTGATTGGTGTACTAGTCGGTTAGGAAGTTTTTTCTCAGTTCCACTTAAGTATTAACGAAGACATCTTACTTTTGGGACACTGACGTCATTTGTTTATGTATGTTGAAATATCCGTGGGTCTTTTAAGTCTGAAGGGGATAATTACTTTTGGGTCGTACAACCCATTATTAAATCATACACCACATCTGAACAGAGTATGTGAAGCCACGGTCGGTCTGTTCCGTAGTTAAGAGTTTCTTTCATTGTCTTTTAATGCCGTTAAACGTTTTAAATATTGGTGTTGTGTCAATATGTTAGTTTTACCGTTTTACGAAGACTGATATTGAACTAACAATATCACCCAGTATTTTAAGGGTGAACCACGTTTTGAGTCTCAAAGAAATTTTATTCCACTAGAAAACACCAAAGAATTATTTTTTAACACCTATTTACATTCTAAATATAACTTTAACAACTAGCTGGGTAGGTGACTATTACAATGCTAACCTAGCAATAAAACGTTGCCAGTTCGAAGGACTTTTCTAACAGTTACTCGCTACAAAAGATCAAAACGATGTTTATAACAAGCCGTTATCCTTGCTGTTGTCTCAGTTCAGTTTTAACTCGACTATTCTACTTGAAAGTGGAGCAATCACCATTAAACTAATGTAACTACTTCTAGCTTCCTCCTGTTTCAATGGTGTAACGTCGAAAGTAAAAGAACTTTCCGGTCGTCAAACTACATTTACTACTATTTCCTTTTACTTTTAATTTTAAGAAGTTTGAAAAAACGTGTTTTCTAAAAAAAAACGGAAGGATTTAAGTGATTTTTTGGGGGTGGTTTAAAGTTGTATATTTGTTGTGAGATTTTGTATGTTTAGGGTAAAAATTTGGAAAAAAAATTTTACCCCATAAAACCCCCTTAAACCCCTTTTCCCATAGTCCGGCAATGTTGGTTCGAAAACTCGTTCAAATAAACGTAGGTTTACTCGTTTGTACCAAATTTCACCAAAATCAGATAATCTTTTCTGGAGTTATCGCGATAACGGACACATATATATGAATTTTATCGGAGGGCGTTTTTGGCCTCTGGGGGTCACAAATTGAAAAAATAAATCGGTCCCGAGTCTAGGTCTTACCATGAGACGTAGGGTAATATATTATTCCCTATTTCGGAAATACGCTAAACAGAATGAAAAATATTTTTTTTATCTTAAACTTATGTGGAGCTAAAAATGTTATCTCTCTTCCCAAGAAATTTAATCTCTTTGTAAATGGTCGAATTGCTGGTATTTAATAAATACTGACGAACAAGTATCTACTATTGAAATCAAATCCAGCACATTTGTGATGTAAAACACTTTTCAAACCAATAACAGATTCTTGGAATTCACGGCTTTATCTGAATTTGAAAGTCTTATTTGACATTGTCATACAAATGTTAACGCAGATTTTATCCGCTGAAGCCTACTATTATTGATCGTAATGGCGTATTGAAAATTTCACCGGAGGCTTTTGAGGGATTTTCAAAGAAATGTATACCCTAGTATGTATACAGATATTTTAATCAAAATCACAACTCATTTTAAATATACAAGTGTTGTTTAAATGAGTCCAAACGACTTATTGTAAGCCACAACATTTTCTATGTCACACAAACCGTCTCGGTAACACTGAAAATATTTTTTAACCCTTCCTCTCTGTGAGTGGCTGAATCAACTATATTATTTTAGAAACAAATTTACATTCGGTCCTTATAGGGGATGTGTCTACTTCATTTTCAACAATTCAATGATACAACTATTCTATTCCTATCCACTTTACTCCATCTCACATTTCCACATTCCAGCTAATGCAATCATTATCTCCTAAAGACAAACAACCCCAATCACACGTATTTATTGAAATTCCGCACCAATTGATGCTCAGTGGAGCGAGCAATTGTCACAATTCTGCACCATTGTCCAGACAAGGCCACCCGAGCTGTCAACAGCACAATAAGTCCATTGACGCAATGGCGAAAGTTCGGCTGAAACTGGGCCATGAGGGGCGAAGGGGGGGAGGGGGGAACACCTGACTAGGGAAAGTAAGGAGGGTCATAAGGAACTGAAGTTGCCCTCCGTAAACAGAAAGATGAGTTGGAGTTTTGCATCAGAATAGTGTGAAGTAACCGTCTGTTGTGTATGTCATGTGCGTGGAGAACGCCCCTTTTAAGTAGTGCCTCAATCGGGCGGGCATTAATGGCACACTGACCTTAAGACAGGTAGTCGGACTTGAATTGCGCCAACTACTTCAGGGAGCCACCCGATAATTCCTTAACTGAGACAACCCTCTTTGAGTGTACAATTGACTAGGTTAGGATAGGTTAGGTTAGGATGACGCGTAAACAAAGATTTACTTCTGCCAGAAACTCAACCCTACCTGGCTTGGGCCTGGCGCAACTAAAGGAACATTTTCGGGACCCTTTTAGGGCTTGGTGCAATTAAGGAACTCTGTGGCGCAATTAATGCACGACCCTTTAATCTATCTATATACTTAACACAACTAGGGGTTTCTCATTTACATCCCTTTTCGATCCGACTTACTTAACTAATTTTACAATTAAGGTGTTATTTCAAAGCTTAAGATCTAACTGTGTTTTAAATGGTAACTAAAAAGGTAAATTTAAGGTTTCGCCCACTAGCGTTTGATTTTTTTAAATTAGTTAGGACTTCTGCAGTGAGTCAAATTCAAAAATCCATAATTTATTTTTGTAAAAAAATACAACCGACTTCAAACGCTCTAAAAAGAATGAAATAATTTCAATAAAGTAAACTTTTGTATTAGGCAAGCTCACGTATTTTAAGTCGGCGCGGCTCTATGATGATTTTTGATACAAAATTGAAAGAGGTTGTCCATATTGCAGGTGACTATCTGTTAATCTGCATGTCTTTTTCATAGTTATGCGTTAAGTGTTATTTTATTACCGTAATCAGAGCTCCGCATTATAGTGGTATTAACGAGTATCTTTAAAAATATTATAACGCATTTAAATGTTTCTAACTTGGAAAAGTAACGTTTTAATACTAAACTAGCTTCTTTTCCCTATCATACTATCAAACTAAATTATTTTCCTATTCATATAGAACATTTGTGTGTGTTATTTGCATAATGCACTTATTCTGAAGTAAACATGAAATACAAGAAAATATTTCCTTTAATATATAAAAAAAAACAGTTCAGTATGTTTTTTATATATTTATGATCCAGCTACAATTTATTGATTTTCAAAATACACACACAATATTTAATTTCAATCATATTTGCAGTTTGAGCCGCGCCGACTTGAAATACGTGAGCTTGCCTAATACAAAAGTTTACTTTATTGAAATTATTTCATTCTTTTTAGAGCGTTTGAAGTCGGTTGTATTTTTTTACAAAAATAAATTATTTCATGATTTTTAGTGACTGTATAATTTTTTATATATTAATTACTTGAGGATTTTTGATAAGCAAAACTGTTTGAAACAATCAAAAGTTCCACAGAACAATCATTATTTTAAAACTGCTTGAGTCACCTGTTCAGGTTACATAATCAATGGGTATGGAAATAAACATCTTTAGATATTCCTTAAGAAAGAAAGAGTTGTCCATTACATTAGGCCTAATGAAAAACTAATTGTCTTTTCTAGATACATTGAAATGTCAGACATCATCGTTTCCAGCAATCGGTGTACTTATACATTATAAAAAGAAATACAGTAACGTCTCAAGCCTTTTGGAACAATATGAAAGTTATTCCTCAGCTACCAGCACTAAAAAATCTCTCAAAAGTGGAAAATTGGTCGTTAACACCATAGTACCTTTCGTATAGTACCTTTGGAAAATATTATATGAAAGATTGGTTCAGCTAAAAGTGGTGTAAGTCATGTAGGGGGTTTTGTTTGCTCAAGATATAGCCTAGTCGAAATTGCAAATCATCTTCCTCTAGGACTTTCCGAAGCAGGCATAATAGTATTGATATGTTATAGTAACTGGGTAGAGAATATTAATAAACATTCCACATCTGCAAATGCATGTTTAGTAATTAAAATATTTAACACTTTTAAGACAATTGACGATTATGCACTGTCACACTTCTTAGGTCGTGTAGGGTATAATTGCATTTGATTTATATTTAGACCTGTTTTACGAATGCTTTGGTTTTCACAATACACCTTTATTTGTCAATATCATACAGCTATTCACTGAAACATATATGTTTTTGTAAGTCAGAATATTCAATACTAAAAACAGAATTACTGTATACACAAATCAGGTCAAACGTTAAAATACATTTTTTATAGTAACCAAAACAAAATGCATTTTTCTCAATGTAATTCGTTTAGGCTCCATGGCAAGAAATAGTTCATTGATCAATATGAAGCAACTGTTTCATGAAGAATTGACTGTAGCTTCATTTAAATTGTTTCAACTAACAGCTGTAGGAATGTTATTATTATTTATTGCCTTCTCTGCACAAATGTAAACAATCTGCACAAATGTAAACAAAATAAATGTTGAATATTTAAGGTTTTCAGAATTTTTCACCGAAACTAATATTATACTTAAACATAATATATAAGGTACCAAATAGAAACTCTCCTGGTTATTTTGGTGGTGGAACCACACTGATCGGTAAACGAATCACAGAGAAATTGGTGAACATACATAGGAAAAAAAAAACATCGCCACAAACAAATTGAGAACCTCCTCCTTTTGTTGGTAGTGGGGAAGTCGGTTAAAAATATATAAAAAGTTTTTAAACACATTGATAACTAACCTAGCACTACAGATAAAAAATTCATGGAAATAGTTAAACCAATCAGCTGAGTTGAAAAAGAAAATTACTAACTCGCAACATTAAAAAAACGCCAGAGGATATCAATTCGTTGTTAAAGTTTTGTGATGAATAATGCGTTTATATAAATAACTATCTAAACATATAAAACTTACTACAAGGGCAATTGATGGTAAAATACAATGCAGAATGGTTATTTTGTAATCCAATTAATACTGACGGAATCATCAATTTTTTGTTTAAGTTTTCATACACGAAAACTTAAACAAAAAAGCAACCCCTTAATATATGTGTTTTATAATTAATTAATTAAATTGTTAATGTTCCTCATGAAAGTTAAATATAGCTTTCCAAGTAATGCCTCAACAATGGGTGCAGCGGATGTAAATATTAATTAAGCCTCACGTCGTTACATAATTCCACGATTTAATAAACTAATGCAAAATTAATTAACTAACGTGTGGTTTCGCCTGTCAAAAATTACTTACGTAATAATATTTTAATTAAATGGTTTAGCAGCTTATCAATTTGTGAAATTACATATTACCAATTATGATTTCCTTTGCAAATGTTTAATTGGATAATTTATTTTACAGGTATGATTGGAGATTACGGTTCGCTACAGTTAAATCTTCTCAGTGAGTATTTAGTTAAGAATTAAACCTAGGAGTAGTAAGTAATAATGGTAGTTATAAATAATATATAGGCCTAAGTAGTTGGTAATAATTATGGGAAAATATGCATTTTTGTATTAATAAACAGAACCTATATTTGACAAGTTTCTAACCACATCTGGTTTTGGAATAGTTGCAAATTTACATCCTTTTCAGATAAATTTAACGATTAAGATTTTATCGTATAGGTATTTTTCTTCTATAGAAATTCTGCTATTCAATAAATTAAAGGTTATTTATGAAAGCTAAATATCATATCCTTTATGACTATGTAAATACACATTTAAAAACCCCTATAATTTATAACATTACATATAATGTAATTTACTTTAAAGGAAGGTAATTTCAGTACTATGGACGGATTTACAAGAGGAATAAAATGACATTATCCTGTTAAAACATTTTCGCTTTGTAAAATACTGTGTTTAAGTTTGAACGAATTTTAAAACATATCAGCAAAAGCCTTTAAGAAGTGTTGTCTTTTTTTATGTAAATGGAAAACTATTGTAGCTTTGTTAATTACTACAATCAGCTGTTTTTTTTTCCAGAACCATTTAATAAAACCCAACAATCAGGTGCATTTAAGATTCATTTTAGGCCATTAAAAAGCTATTGGCTTTACATGATCGGAACTATAACTTGTTGCATCATCACAAATATAGTTATTAGCTAGATTCGAACCCGGTTCCCAGAATAAAAGTGGTGTGTCTTAACCAATATAGCCTGTATTACGGTACCTGCCCCCTGACCATCCGTCTACCTGGAGACAAGCCAATGGTTTAAGGCCCGGGCCAATCCCAAGAGTATCAGGGGACAGGTTCCATCATACACACTATATGTAATAAACTGATATGTATCAGAGACACGCTGGCTAATATAGACGTTTTGATTTATTTATTTATTTACTATACACCAGCTATATAACCAAATGTTTCACAACAAATGTCACAACACATTAAACAGCTGTTAAAGTAATAAACACCTGAGATGTTAACAATGAAGGTATTCACACCAGTATGTGCCGAGTAAATTGCCAAATCAAAGACAAAGGAAGTCTGTGCACCAAAGGGTGTTCTCTTGACTCTTGACACCTCCTTAGTGTGCATCTCTCAAGTGACTTCATTTCTGTGCAACGGCAAATCATTAGTCTTCATACTTAGAGGAGAAACAGTGTTAAATAAGCGATATGATTTTAATTTACCGAATTTTGATAAAAATTTCAATTAAGGTTAGATGTTTTGAATAAGTTTTCCTCTTTCTAGCCAGAATGTTTTTGCAAATTAATTTGGATTAGGTTTAGTTTACGGCATTATAACTTGTATAAAATCTATTGGTGGTTGGTGGGATTTTAACCCGGTGTCTCGGTGACCGTAGCACAAGATCAGCTCCCCAAATATATGTATTTTGAGTAAAATTTCAACTCAAGTCAAATGTTTTTGAAAGAAGTAAAATATATTAGTACCACACACAGAACACTTTAAAAAGTTGTTAAGGGTGTTTTAGTTATCACCCTTGAAAATTGTAGGTTATGTTACAAAGGAAATATCCAAATCCAGGTAATTTTTTCATCTAACGTAAACCTTATGCTAAATAGCATTGTTAGGTGATAGAATATTGACAGCACCTTTATGTTATAGCACTTGGGTTTTGCTAAATAGCATTTTTAGGTGATAGCATTTTGACAGGACCTGTATATTATAGTACCTGAGTTATGCTAAATATCATTTTTAGTTGATAGAATTTTGACAGCACCTGTATATTATAGCACCTAGGCCCAAGGATTCTACTAGGAAACCATAGAAATAAACGCGAGTATTTTAAACCACTCTGTTATTCAGGCAATTAATATCCAAAAATAAATATTTATAATAAAGGTTACAGCTATTAATTTTTAAAAAAAAATGCACAATTATCACGGTTTAGTGTTCTAAATTACATTTTCTGTAGAAAATTACTCAATATCTGAAACCTACAGAATATACAAATTTGGGCACATACAGCATATTACTTTAGAATAACAATTTTGGAACAGACGAAAAGCAATAATAAACAACAATAAATACAGTATAGTTCCTAAATATACGCGGAATTCTTTTCCAATTCAAGTAAAATGATAATTTCTCTTTCCATGTCCAAAAACACTATACATTTCTTCAGAGAATTTGATGAATTTTACCAATATGCAAAATAATTACATCAGGTTTATGCTCATATTACATCAGGTGTCATGGCAAGTTTGGGGAAAATACTATTCTGGTAAAACATAATACTATTTTGGTGAAATTATGGTATGAACACGACTATTATCATACACCAGATACACACAAAAGTTATTCTGGTAAAACATTTCTATTCTGGTGTGATTATGGTATGAACACGATGATTATCGTACACCTGACAGCACCAGCTGTTCCCTAGGGTACGAGATGCTTCGACCGGTCACACGTGCATGGTCTGATTATCAGGAGTGGGTCACAGAAGAGGGTGATCAGGATCAGGATCAGGTATCAGTAGACCAACCGCAGCTCCTGTAGTGAACTAAAGTATCGCACAACCACAGCTACTGAAACCCCTTGGGGTTTGTTTTAAAAACCACAACTACTGTTGTATCTATTTTAGAGCAACCGCAACTTCTTTTGTATAGCTATAAAATGAAGTAGCTATTGTATTGTTCTAGGATTGTCTACGAACCGCATATACTGTTGCATAGTTAGTCTACGGTATTTAGGTTGACGTGCAACTTTGGTTCCCATTCTTATCCTACTTGGGTTTTCTGGTGAAATAAAAATACGTGTAAGAGTCAAAATGTTTTAACAAGACGATAAATAGTCTACGAAAGATGGTGGTCATGATCGATTTCGATTAGACACTCCCAATCATCAGGCATAAGTTTTATGTGTTATTGGACTTTTTTTATTTACTTTCTGTAAAATCAATGACACATAAAATGTTGATTAAGAAGCTATTTGGGTTTTCTAGCAACCGCAGCTATTTGTGTTTACTACCTAAGTTAAAAAACAACAGTTTATACAATTCAAAAGTAGTCACTAGCGTATGACTTAAAGATTTGCAGCTCCTATTTTGCCATTTCTGATAATTCTGAAAAGCGCAGCTTTTTGTATTTTTTATGGTTTCCTTAGCATCCACTACAATAGTTGTGCAATTTGAAACCATACGGTTAATAATTTTAACATTGTAATTTAATAGCAACAGTAGATTGTACGACTTCCACTACACCAGACCTATAACCTTACATATTTAGATAGTTGCAAAAAAAATTCAACAGTTCCATAAAGAATTAACAAAATGCATTGTTGGACGCAACAAAGATTACACATTTATCACAATTATTTACTGAAACATCTCTTAACGCGCGGTTTAGGTTAAACTGTTTGAAATGAAACTCATGTACCGTATGTAAAAGCGTGTCGGAGAGCGGAGATAATCCATTTAGCGTGGGCGGAATGATTAGCTAAACTCAGGTCGAATAACTTAAGTCTTTGCATTCGTCTGGTTAAAAGTTTCAGGAAACCGTTTAAAATCCTTGTATTTTACTTATTTAAAAGTTTTTTTCTCCTAAAACATAAGCTATAAATAACAATGTTTTTTTTAATTTTTTTATGAATTTGACATAGTTAAGCATTAAGAAAATAGTAACAAACCAGAAACGGTTGGAGAAATATTTACTTAATTTCATAGAAGGAAATATTTTTATTCACTAAATTTATTATTTTATTACTTAAAATGATAATTAATAAAATAAATATATTGTATCACATCCTTGTAGTTAAAGGTGGTAATCCAAGCTAAGTATCTCGGACCTTGGTGCTTAAAGTGTCGGGTTCGATTCCAGACATCTAAATCTCCAAGCTGAGATGTTTTTGGGTTAGAATTCATTGTCAACCGAAATATACTTCAATATGTCTGGGTAACCGGATAGTACTCACTTGATAGTTGGTCACCTGTTTGATCTTGAGAAAAGTCAGTAGCTTTTTGAAAATCGTTCAACTATCCTTGATCATTGGGCTTTTAATGATTCTGATTAATGAAACAGCTGATCTTAAAGCTACATAGTTCACCTCAATTGGTTCTACAATCCCCTTGGACCCATAATCAGCTTCAAATACACCACCACGTGTGTGTTTCTGTATCAAAGTGTCAAAGAATCGACAATTGAAGCTTCCAATTTACTTCTGAAATTCCTAGTTCTAACGTCTTTCTGTCTTCCTATCGTCTTCCCAATATGACCGTAATTTTTAGACAAGTTAACTGTGAGTATTGCGTCGACTTTAAAGAACTCAGGCCCTAATTAATCAGAAAATGTGTATACATTCTTTGGTGTGTGTTTTTTAACAGCGAGTATTTTTTTTAGATCCGGTAGTGTAGCTGGCTAAAATACGTCGGATGTGTCTTGAGTATACCCAAGTCTTAAAACCGTACTGTTGATGGGGTCAAGGTGTTTGTACTTAATCCCAACCCTATGTTCAGGAATGTTTCCAGAAAGTATCCGTAATGGCGATCCTGGTCCTGGAAGTATCCATCCTATCCTTTAGGACCCTCGTCCACCGATGACGAAATCCCCGTTTTCTCACAATCCTTGCGTGTTTACAAGAGATGTCCGTGACATTTAAGTCTTTCAGGGATTAAACTATGCGAACCAACGGATTGTGATGAGTCTGTGAATAATGAGATGAATTGTAAAATTAATTAATTGAAGTTTGGTTGAATACTGAACAATTAAACAGTACTGTGCACTTGTTAATTACATTAGTGAACGTTAATGCCAATATGGATACTTGGAATTACTTAGTTGTCAAATAATGAAACTATATAAGGTTTCGATTATTGTTTATTTGAGGAATAATACTGTACATTTGATCCAAAGTCTACAATAAAATAACAGTTGACCTATAATATTTAATGTTAAAAACTTTTCTTTCCATTTTTCTTTCGACACATTTTCCTTGGAATCACTTAGGTGTCAAATAATTAAACTATATAAGGTTTTGATTATTGTTAATTTGAAGAATAATACTGAACATTTGATCCAAAGTCTACAATAAAATAACAGTTGACCTATAATATATTATGTTAGAAACTTTTCTTTCCATTTTTCTTTCGACACATTTTCCTTGTGGTGGGGTTACTAGTCTTACAAATACGAAATATACCTGTGGAAAGAATAGTAGGCTACAACCTATAGCCAACAATTACTTGATTCATAAAATTTAAATAATACAGAATAGAACAAAATTGTGTCATTAAGGTCCAAAATTAGAAAAACATATCAGCCCAGTTACAAAATGCGGTTTTTATGTCGGCCAACATAATTTAACTTCTAAAAACGTAGAAAAATCGGCTCTATTATTTTTTATTTTCTAAAAGTATCTCGTTCGAATTTCTGCATTTATAGTCAACAAAACTTACTCATAAAACGATATTACCAAGAAGGAATACGGCCTACGTTATGAAGCTTCTTTTAGTGACAAAAGGGTAAAATTAACAATTTAAAACATAAACAGACGTTTTAACTAACTGCTCTCATCACAGAAGGCCAGCTGTTTACCGAGAACACGATAACTCGAGAAGCCTTGGACTCCCAACAACGTGAGAGAATATAAATTCAATCCAGCCCTTAGAGCAATTTCTCTCTTGATTCTTGGAAGTGCGAATAATGGGAGCAGCATTGGCGCTTTGTATCACGCAACGCTTACGTTCATTGTGTCGTTGTTCACTTCCTTCCTCAACGCCAAAAATATCATATAGCCTATTATACACAAAAAAATGGATCAGTAGCTTCAGAAACAAAGGTAAAATAACTTCATAAGGTATTAATTGATGTGTTTTAATCTTTTACTTAATAGGGAGTAAAAAGCATTTTAGTATCTGTGTTGTAAACGCAGTTAACACAACCATGGTTAAATATACTATTAAGTTCGTCAATCAAATAAACTCAACTCCAGAAAATTATTTAATACGCAAGCAGGATTTTTGTGACAATTACTCCTCCAAAACTACTGAACCGATTGACATGTTTTTGGTGTCATTGGAAAGAGCGTAACGTGAAGTTGTGCAGGAAACTTTCTTTTTAGGTAAATAATTAGAGAGTGAGGCCCTGGGGCCCTTTAAAGTTTCGTATTTCTCCATAAGATTAACATGGCAAACAAACATTGTTTTGAAACTCCAGCTGTTGTCAGAAATTACATATTAATAAAATTGGTCTCCATGGAAGCATGATAAAATTCACAATGTTTACATTTGATTTGACATTTAAATGTAAACAACTAGAACTGTCAAATGCCTATTTCACAATTTCAGACAGCTGATCCAAAAAAATAAAACAACTATGTGGTAGGTTTATTTAATCTTAAACTTTATGATAGACTAGCTGTACCCGCGGGCTTTGCCCCGTTTAACTTCATACGTGAGCTCGTTCGCATGGCTCAATCACGTCCTGGTTGAAGTTCGTTCGCTACGCTCACTCACCTTTAGGTTGGAGCTCGTTCGCTGCGCTCACACGTCCTGGTTGAAGTTCGTTCGCTACGCTCACTCACCTTTACGGTTGGAGCTCGTTCGCTACGCTACCTCGCCTCAGGGGTGAATCACCTTTTGGTTTCAAATTAGCTGTTGTCAAATATTAAAAAAATAATTGTGCTGCACTCTGTTTGGTAATCCTTGTAACTTTAATGCTATTGAACATCATAGAACAGAACCAACTTGTTTAATTGAAACAGCTGTCATGATTCATTAATTCCATTTAAATATGAGTACTCATTAGGTTAACATGGGAAACTCCAGAGCCACTGGGGCGGAGCCCGAGAGTCCGATCAGAATAAAAACCACTTAGTTTTCCTATTTATTGCCTAAAGAATCAGTGTACCAAATTTCAGCCTCCTAGGTAAGTGGGAAGTGGGAGAATTAGTGATGAGTGAGTGAGTCAGTCAGTCAGTCAGTCAGTCAGTGAGGGCTTTGCCTTTTATATATATAGATTATTATTTATCATAAATCTATTTCAATGATTATGAATCAGATTTTTCCCGTTGCGAAGCAAAAATTAAAAGTGAGAAGAAGAACATATGTTAATTTTCAAGTAAGCCTATGATAAATAACACCATTTCAGAGTTCTGCCAGTTTTTGCCAAACTCTGTCCTGTAGAGTTTAAAGTAGCCTACACCTTACTGTCTAAAAATTGGCTAAACAACTTAGGTACGGTACTTTTTAAAAGCTGACAGCCTTTTTACTTTGACTTAAATTGTAAGCTTACCTTTACCCGTCCATGGACAGTTTGATTGTTATAAATTAACTCTTAAAACTGGAATAGGACTGTTATGTAAATTGTGAGTATTTCCATTAGTTATAATCTTTTAGTTGACTCTTTTAAAACCATCGGGGTAAACTATGACTGTTATTAGTTTTTAAACAAGTTATTTGTTTATAAATAACTCCTGTACTTATTTGCAATTGCTCGATTTCGAGCAAAATGTACACTAGTATACTATTAAGTTCGTCAATCAAATAAACTCAACTCCAGAAAATTCCAAAATGGAAAAAACAATAAATGCGGCTTAAAAATTGTTGTATTCAAAATAGAAGTTTTAATACATATGCTAATGGAATTAAGTGTCTTTCTCTAGAGAAATAGTTGAAACACTTGTTTTCAACAAACCTTTCAGTTGATTTGTTATTTAAATCTTTAAAAAGGAGAAAAATGTTAAAAGTTCACCTTTGCCAATATACAGGGTGAATAAAAAATCAAGACCCCCCACCCCTCCTGTTATATTTTTCTTAGTAAATATACGGAAATATCCTTTTGGGGGTCGTGCATTATTAGCAGAAAGTTTCATTTTATTATTTTTAAAATGTTGAGTGTTCCCTAAAAAGGGGGGATTTGGGGGCAGCTCAAATAGTTTCAATGTAAACCCCTTTCAAGTGACACCTCATTTTGAAGTTTTTACAAAAAACTTAAAGAATGACGAATACCAGAGCTCACTGTCTCTTCTCTATCCAAAATGGTAGCCCGTCAAATGTTGGTGGAAAATCAATGGTAATATTGGTTCGTAATGGTAATATTGGCTACCATTTTGGATAGAGAAGAGATAGCGAAATCAGATTTTGTCCATTCTTTAAGTTTTTGTAAATACTTCAAAATGAGGTGGCACTTGATAGAAGGTTACGTAAAAAACATTTTGAGTTGCCCCCAAAATCCCCCCTTTTGGGGGGACACTCAAAAATTTTAAAATCATAAAATTGAACTTCCTGCTAAAATTGCATGATCACCAAAAGGATATCTCTGTATATCTACTTAGAAAAATATTAGAGAGGGGGGTCTTGACTTTTTATTCACCCTGTAGATACAAAACAAAAAATTATATATATATTAAAACACTAAATTCATAATTAAACAAACATCGCAACACATTACAATGTTCACGAACAAATATTACACGAAATAATAACAGTTTGCAAATATTAATTTTAATTTTTAATTGCCTAGAGTTGGTAGAACTGCAAACAGGTAATCATCTGATCTTGAACAGCTGACGAGGCAGATCTGGCCAGCGATTGCCGCCAACTTGTGGCCGATGCAAATATTGGCGGGTGTTGGGTTGGCTCACTTGTTGCTTCTCTCTCCCAACCCCCAACCCCTCCACGGCACAATCAATACGCCTGATAACCTGCTGACGTACCTACCCCCTCCCCTCCCACCAACAGAGTACAACTGTAAGGGTAGTAATTAAAATCCGACATAATTAATATTTACTAGTAGTACAGTACACACGTGTATTATTAAAAAGTATACAATTAACTGACAATTACAATAATATATAACTTTAAGAGCTTGCATTGTATAAAAAGTGCATCGGTAACACATTTTATTCCTAAAATTTATAATATTTCTATGTTTATATCGACTTATCGTTACAACTATTTTTGTATAACAAAAATACAAAAATAGTTAAAATACTTGAAGAGAAATAGTTAAATTCTCATGATCTAATGACCAAGAAAGCGTAAAAACATAAAATGGGTGAATTAAAATATAACACATTATTAAAGTAACATGTATTTAATATAAATTTCACGCAAAAACACATACTTTTTCAGTATTTGAGTTGGTGTGTATAATTCCAACAGAAGGACTATCTTGATAACATATCTATTTGAAAACGCAATTGCATTAAGAAACATACATTTACCATTCAAACCAGACTGCAATGGAGTCTTAGATGGAAAATACTATTATTGAAATGGCAAACAACTGAAGACTTTTATTAGATTAAATCCACTTTGGTCCTTTGCCAAAGTAGACTTGTTATCATGTTCGGCAAGCGTACAAGCTAGTACGTAATAGAGTCAGCAAATCTGGGTGATCTTTGTCAATATACCCTTTGACCCGTCTGTGGCTTTGATTAAACGACCAAGACTTGTATTACAAACCATACTAACCCAATTTGTATAACATTTAACGTCATATAAGTAGTTTGAAATTCTTAGCAAGACTCTTTGAATTTTCTTTGATATTTCACCACAAGTAAAGGTTAATTTATGATTGGAAAATATAATAAGGTTGTCAGTTTGGTACTGAGAAAAGTCTGTGTGTAAGTTAAAACAACGCCTAATTGCCTTTATCATCAGCTTTTAAATTTTTTGGTAAATGATCTTTGCTAAAATAGCTGATCTCAGTGAAGTCAAAAATCCACACATGTCATTCCACTCATACTACTTAGCCACCATCTCATAACAGTAAAATAGTTTTACAAGTTAGTGGCAAAAATTACTTCCCATACAACTTGATCTGTAAATAAATGGCTCTGTAATCCTGTATTTTATCTCGTGTGCAAAATGTTTTCTGGTAATTGGGTAATCCTGTGATATTTTCCCAATTGTGTTGGAGTTGTGTTGTGAATAAGTGAGTTTAGGACTGCAAGTTGTTTATTTTATGCATGTTTGTTAATATGATTCAATTGGAAAATTCGTGTGATTATCAAATATTTACCTAACAACTTAAATAAAGTGTTCTGGTACTAATAATCCCAAAACAGGGCCAAGTAATGCTTGCTTTATAGTCTTTTTTCAAACAATATAAATAGAGAAAATGCTTAATAAAGTATAGTATACATCATCTGTAATTGTGTTGGGTTAAAAATGTTTTCACTATTTTCAAAAGCTTTTAATGTCGTTTTAGGGCCTCTAGCTTTTATATCTTCTTGTTTTGCACAGGGACGATACATTTTTTTTACTGACCGTGGTGTGTGATTAGTTTCAAAAATATTTCTCTTGTTGTACAATATAGCCTTAATCTACTCACACTATCTTTATCCCTCGTCTTCTTTTTCTTGACTGAACTATAAATAATTTCGACCGTGTGATTGGTTCAGTCTGAAAAACTCTTCTACATTATCGCTACAACACACTCTCTCTTTCAGTACACACAACTCATCATCGCAGCTCGTCTTCTAGTCAGATCTTCATCTGTCTTCATTGTTGAACCCTGATAACCGTGAAATTGTCCTCCAGTTAAGGTCACTCCACTTTCATTTGAGTATAGGTTGTTTAGTGAGTACACAAATAGTCGACTGCAAGTGAAAGTTGGCTAGGTTTAAATTGTTTAAGGGGCTTCTTAAAAGTTCTGGATTTGCATATGATAATTTTTTTTGCAAGAAACAAGTTACAATATGGATACATGTTCAGCTTTCTTTAATGTGGCATTTAGTTTTAGTATTTGAAATCTGGCGACGTCTTCAGGTTGGAAGGACCACAAAATTTGAAAATATTGGTATACAAACCAGGGAGTGCCAAGAAACAAATAAACTAAAAAAAGTTGAAAAAAATAAACAAGGATTAAAAATGTAAACACCTAATTATTCTTACCGCATTTCTAAGAAACGTTAACGACATCCCAACAACACAGTCCCACAATTCTAGCTATAGTTCAGATATAACAAGGTTACCCAGTTTGTTCGCTAATCTTTCCAATAGCGAAATGTTAAACCTTTTGACTATTAAGTGAATCCCACTTAATAGTCAAAAGGTTTAACATTTCGACCCTAAAGTATCTTTTTAATGGTTCACAATTGGGCCAAACCTTTTTTATTGTGTTTTTATGATTGCTCCTATCAAGAATAATAGCGTTTTTAGTAAGCAACAAACTAATCATATAATCATTTCATTCTACACTTATATTTGCATTCTTCTGAAAATACACAATTAGATAGCATTCTTATCTCGAAAGCGACACTGATGATTATCATGATAGTTCATTGGTTCCTTTCCAACCGATGGCAAGATCAAATTTAAGACATCTAAAAGATCACGACGTTTTTACAAATCACTTCAGGACTACGTATACAATATCCTCTGAACAAAATATACAACCAATGTATTAACAGAAACAAAAATAGCATTATCAATTCAAGCACTGTTCAAATTACCTCTTCTCCCTAGTGAAAGAAAAAAAAAACAAAACGAAAACCGTGTTATCAGTTGTTCCAGTAATCCACTTAACTCCTGCAGTGACGAGGATTGAACAGTCTGTCGTCAGTTTTTAAGCAGTGTGCGTGCTCTAAACGTTTTCGTGTGTTGTGTTTAATATTTATTCAACCCCTGACGAAATGCAAATTAAGACTTTTAGTAGTGTAACAAGACCATAGTTTAGTCCACCAATGCAGCTAACGATGGAGTTATCTCCGAAACGTAAAGAAGTATCGCACCTGATTGCGTAGACGGTAAGAACCAAATATATTATATTTTCACGCAATCTGCCACACTCAAGATCAAGAATATAAAACGAAAAGTAGAGTCACATTAATTCAGCAATGTCCAAGCGATCTCTTCGCTGTAATGTTTCGTCAGTGCCACTGGTTGGTTGAATGGCGACAGGTGGCCCAGATGAAGACCGGTCTATTGCGACATTCCTCGGCTTGCCCAACCGCTCGGGGTAATTAATAGAGTTATATCCTTGGTGCATGACCTGCGTAGGAAGTGGGTTATTGGTCGGTTACAACCGCAGCGATGTCGTACACAACCACGATTGGAACAGGTGCGACATTGAGATTGAGGTTGGAACTGGGTGACTTTGAATTGCTTAGGTATTTGGAAATATTTAAGGTAATCACAGAGAAGTAAGGAACAATAGATATATTCCATGGTACACTTAAGTGGTGTCTAGCACTAGTGCTGGTGTCTACAGCAAACTCCAAAACCTCCCCTCGCCCTTATGTACTACAACACTCACCCTGTGTCCAGTGCGATAGGAATGCTCGCCGTTCAGGCTCTTCTTTGATTGTCACAAGTATATTTACGGCACAAAATACCCAAGCTGAAAGCGCACTGTTGTCCCATAAGTATTTTTTCTCTGATGTTGCTTCTCTTTGGTGGAATTTTGCAGTGAATTTGGTTATTGTTGTTGTATTTCTCATCCTATTTTGAAATTTTTATTTAGTTTAGGTGTACGTTTCATTTAGATACTGATTTTGATGTTGTTATCTAGATGTTGAAGACCTGGAATTATAATCGAAATTTTAATAAGAAATATGTGATTGACTTTTGGCTAAACAAGTAAAAAAATAAATTAACTAAGGGTGGATTGACATTATTTAAATATGTCTGAGGAGATTATGTATTCGAAAAAAACTATTTGATATATGCATTATAGACTTATTGCATGACAATGTACTGCATTACCAGAATAGTCCATATTAAATTTGCTCTCATAAAAATACGTGAGATAGCAATTGTATTTATAAATTTATAACTTTGGTGCACAAGAATACAAAAGATAATAAGTAAGCATATTTTTGTTTCACAAGTTCCTTTACTAATCATACTAATCACACTGCCGATAGGAGTTCGTGCTCTTGACAAAAAGAGATTCAAGCTGACGCTACGCCAGAGTTTGCTTAGTAGACCGCTTTACTCCTGGCAAGAAATCTTTGACGAGCCTCTGGTTTTTGTAAATAATACCGCCACACCCGCCATTGTTGCCTAGTTGTTTATATATGTTTTGTGTTTAAATGTTTTTAATGTAAATAAGACGCAATCAATCCAACTTTGTTGGTCAAAGATGAAGCAACCAAGTATCAAGTATCATTATGTAAGTCACATTTCAAAAAGATTGGTACCCAGGCGCCCTTAAATTCTAGTTTTAATACATTTTAAACAACTAGTAATCAAAAGAAATAACACAACTTCAAAAGTGAACCATAACACACTATTCTAACACAAAAACTATTAGAACCTTAAATTCTCAAACATTTTTTAAACTCTGATTTCAAGCACACAAAAGCCACAAGATAGTGATGGATGGGTAATTCTCAAGAAAGCAGCCAAGTTAAAGAGCATTGTCTCGGCTGATATGAATATCATACCTTCAGGAGTCGTGAATATTCAAACAAATCCCACCGGTGGAACTTTTGTATCGCGAGTGGCGCATTTACATGTCGAGTTGCATTTCTTGTCAACCTTCTCTTATTTTATTATGTAAATGTAACCGTAATTTGAAGGTACTCTGCAGTCATCCCTCTTCAGACTAATTCACAGTTGGTTTATAAAGTGTTACAGGTATTTTAGTTGCGACTAAAAAAATTATAAGATGGATTAAAAATTTGTAGCAAATGAAATTAACATCTTTAAACGTTAACGTTATTTACTGTGGTAGATTATGTGATAGACAGTAACGTTCTCTGAAAAAAATAATCGTTTGTTGTAAGGTGCTATTCCTTTATGATAACTAAAGTTTGAAATAATATATTTTCAATAAAACCTGGGAAATAAGACGTTTAGTAGGATAGCAGCTGGTTTGGGGAAGACTTCAGAATGCGATACTTATAAACTGTCTTGAGCTCCGGGTTAAAGTTTATCTGTAGTCTGTGTGATGGAACTTATATCCTGACCTTCCGCCTACTTAGGTGTCACCCTGGCCATAAATGATTTGTCATTCACCAGATAAACGGGTGGTCAGAAGACAGGTTCCGATGAAAAAATCTTTTATATTAGTTATATTTATGACCAGTTCACAACTGTTTAGGGTAAATAAAAACTCCAAATTCTTTCTCTTGCATCATGGATGTGAAGTTTGTTAAAGTTACTTGTGTAATATGTTAGATCAGCTGGCTTATTAACTTAGCTGTACTCATAACACAAATATTTACTATGATTTGTTTGGATTTGGATGTTAGAAAGTTACTGAATAAAATAATTGATCTTGTGAGTTTAAATACGAATATTATTACTACTAGTACATTCATAAAGGACTACATGTACCCGTGGCAGCGAAACTCCGTGAGTAGGTTAGCAGTGAAGCTAGAGGTCGCGCCTGGGATGCGCAAGGAAAGTATTCCCACAGTCTTCCTTGGCCTTTGCAGTTGCGCAATAATCTTAGATGACGTCACAGGGGCGGGGTATGGTGAAGCGGATGTTGTATGCTGAGGGGTCTAAACATACGTGATTGGTTAAAGATAACAAGTGATTAACTTATTTGTTAAATTATTGAAATTAATCCTGAAATTTTGTCTAGCAGATGTTTAAACTCTTTTGCTTGGTTGTTAATTTTGCCTGAAAGAGTTGACTTAAGAGGAGAGCAATAAACAACCGTATTGGAAGGAAGAAATTCTCATACTTTACCTACATCTTCATATTTGAAGGACATGCAGAACAGATATTTGGAAAAATGAAGGTGTAGATCCTTCTGAGGTTTTTAAGGTCATATATCATTTGACGTATGGTTTTCAATAATGCTACGTGAAAAATAATCATCGTTGAACGGTGATAAGATGAAAGTTTTGACCGATGTTTGGATTATCGTGAGAAAAACAAAAGAAAAACTTTGTCACATATTTGCTCAATAAGGTAAAACATATAACATTCTTCTTAATTATAAATAAGCATAACTTTTTTTGCTTAAGTAAATAGTAATTTAAGTCAGCAAATATTTAACTGACTAGATATTAACTTCAGGAATCGTCAAATTAAATTAAATTGGCATACAAATATTCACAAATTCAGTAATATATGCTCAAAATTAAGTTTGATCAACAAAATTTACCAGACTTAAAACAGTACTTGTCAAAATTCTCTACAACATTACATTTCACACATAAAACATTTACACCAGTCACAAAACATAAAACCCGAAACAAAATACAAACAGTAATAAGTTACCTGATATAAAAGCATGCACATAAAATCGGGCGGCAAAAGCTTCGAGAGCGAAATGGTCGATTTCGTCCGGTGAATGGAACTTAACGTGTTCGGCTGTGACGAGAGTTAGTTTACAGTTCTACTTCAGTTTACCGCTCTTGATAAACTTGTTTGTTACAAGAGATCACTTTACGTTTGTTTTCTTTGTCAAACCTAGCACTGAAGATTGAGAGGTATATTTTCAACTAAAATAGAGCTTATAAAGTATGTTGCTTTCAAAGACAAATAAAAATAGTGGCTCAGCTCTAGGGAATTATTTATTTTAAGTATATTTAAATAATTTTCAGCGATTTAGAAGGTTCAGTGTCTCAGGGTTTCCGTTACCTTATTTGTTTTCTTCAGTGGCATATTCACCCCGTTTGACTTCAACATTACACCAACAGTAACCAGTGTTAATTACTGGAAGAAAAAAAAATACAATCGCTGTGAATTTGACCACTGATAATATGTATATATGAATTTAAGAAAATCGTATTGAAAACACACGATACACAAATACTGTAGTGATATAGAGAATGGAGTTCTTTTTTTTCAATTAAGCTCGTCTTCGGGCATGGTCATCAACAACATATTCATAATTCGTAACGAAAATATATTTGAATAAGGATACTAACCCCAACCTACAGCTACATAATAGGCTACAGCTGCTAAGAGAAAACTACCATTAGCTGATAACTACTGCCATTTAGTTACCCACCTAAATAGTTGTGAATTTAACAAATTGGGTCGAAAATTACAAAAAGGTGATTTCAAATCAAAAGAATTGTATGATTTTTCAAAGTAACAAGTAATTTCAAAATTTCAAAATGATACTCTACCGAGCACTGTATACTATGGAATAGTTCATAAAGTACTAAACAAATATAAAGAAACATTACTGTAACCTTTAGTGTAAACATAATTTTTCAAGAAAGAGATAGATCAAGAGGAAAGAAGGAAAGTGCCAAAAGTGAACATAACATTTAATTTCCTCTCCAGTATCAGAATCCAAGACCTCAATTTTGGGCGTGGGAGACCCCAGGGAACGTGGGTTGATCTCTTTTGAAACCCAATCCTGTAAGCTTCTTCAACTTAAACTGTTAGCTTTTATTACCTTGAAGAGCCATCAAATTGTTTCATCACAAGTATCTTGATTTTACAGTTAACTAGAATTTTATTAATATAATAAAAATATATTTAATTTAAGTTTAGGTCTATTCTTTATTTGTGTTTTTTGCTTAGGTTAACCTTTAAAAATAAATGAATTTCTAAGTATCAGATTGTGAATAAGTAACATAATTTATATTTATTACTTATCGACACATCGTGCTGGCATAAAAACCACCTACATAAATCGGAGAAACAAAAATATCAAATAAAAGAAAACAGGAAAGATTTAAATCTCCAGCTTGTTTCATTTAGTTCTAAAATCGACAACTTTGATTATGAGAAAAAATATAAGTAAGCTACTTAAAAAAATCTTTACAAATTATAATTATTAAAAGAACTCTTAAAGTAGTTATATAAATAACATTTTTATTGTAACTTGATTCAGTTTCTTCACACGAGTAAAACCTAATTTACAATTTTTTTCGAAAAGGTTTTCCTTCCTCTAAGTGTAGCTATAACAACAAAAATCATAAGATGCATTTTTCACTGGCATAAATTTACCCTTCAAGTTCTAGTAAACTTAACCAATTAATTAAAGATAATCCAGAGATCATAACTACTGATTTCAACCGATCAAGTTAATCCAGACCGATGTTCTCTTTAATTAAGGATTTCCTCTTAAAAACTTTTAACTCGTTTTCTCTAAGCTACCGTTATTAAGTTTAGCGCCTGGCTATTTTGGGTTGAGCAACTTTTAATTTTTGCAAGTTTAAAACACATTGGAGCTATTGAACTATAAAAAAATATATACAGGGTGATTTGTACTCAGTGTGACAAAATTTTTTGATGTAAGTACAAAGTAAATGAAGTGTGATGATGCATATCAAATGTTCCAAGTCTCAAAATTAGCATCCCGAAAAATTATTTAATGTTTTTCAAAAATAACCATGCTTTTAAACTTAATACAGCGATTTCTCAATTACCTGTATATGGATTTGAGTAGATAATGCCATTTTCGTGTTCTACATAAAATTTTGAACAAGAATAATACTAAATGAAAGAGGATCAGTTGTAAAAACTCCATTGTAAATAGATTCAAAGATAAAAATTAAAATGTTTGATAAAAAAGTTAAAAAAACAATGGTCTATTGCATTTTTCACACCCTGTATACAATAAAGTGTCGGAATATGTTAAAAACTGCGCCATTTTATAAGCTTTCCAACCATAACCTACGTTATTGAGGTTTAGATATTTTTTTGTTTGTAAGAGTGGTTTGAATACCAGAAAACAGGGAACTTTTTACTGTTTTTACTGTTCAAGCTGAATCAAAAATACAACTTTTGCTTAATACATGCCGACTTTCTATGTTTTAAATGTTAAATACACCATGCTTTGCAGTCTTCAAACCATTAAAGCGTACATAAGCAGACATAAACCTCAATAGTGTAGCATATCGTTGGAAAGCTTATAAAATGGCGCAGTTTTTAACATATTCCGACACTTTCTTGTATACAGGGTGTGAAAAATGCAATAGACCATTGTTTTTAAAATGTTTATCAAACTTCTTAATTTTTATCTTTGAATCTATTTACAATGGAGTTTATACGACTGATCCTCCGTCATTTTCTATTATTCTTGTTCAAAATTTAATGTAGAACACGAAAATAACATTATCTACTCAAATCCATAATACAGGTAATTGATAAATCGCTGTATTTGGTTTAAAAACATGGTTATTTTTGAAAAACATAAAATAATTTTTTGGGACTCTAATTTTGAGACGGGGAACATTTGATATGCATCATCACACTTCATTTAATTTGTACTTACACTTAAAATATTTTGTCACACTGAGTACAAATCACCCTGTATAATTAATATTGAGTCAATGTTAAGTTTTGTAAATGATTTTAAGCACTTCAGGCACTCTTTATCATTAAACAAAATCAGGTAAAATTTGGCATAAAGATAACTTACTGTGGGCCTACAATTGAAAATATTTATGTTCACCTGGCCTTAACTAGTGCGGGCCGACTCCTATTTACAAACCAATAAAAAACTAATAGATTAGTTGTAAAACTGTACTCTCAATTTATTTATCTTACTGTGGTGTTATTGATTACAAATTAGTGCAACTGTTTGTAGTACTAGCGTACTCAGTTTCCTCATTTTTGGGTCATATCCTGTAGCAAAGTACTGGTGAAGATACTGTACTAGTTATATACAGGGTGTTCAGAAACTCTTAAACACGCCGTTGGAAATTTGTTCCTTGGGTCATAAGAAACGTAAATCATCTTCTATTTGATTCTATCTGATATCTATTTTGATTCTTTAAGCGTCTGTCCGACTGTGTGTAAAATGTATAATACAATTAATAGTTCAAAATGGGTGATCCGAATCAAACCGAACTTCTATTACGTCATGATTGTTAGGACATATATTTGAAGAAACTTTCAAGACAATAGCAACTTCCATTCCAAAATGGTGGGCGTTTAAACATTTTAACATTAAATATCTGAAATACTGCAAGTTTTACAAGAAATATGGAAGAATTATTGTCTTTAAATCAAATAAAAAACATCTGAGTTATGACGGTTTTTGCTCACTAATGTATACCATTTACACCCTCTTCAACTAAAATCTATTAAATTAAATGTAAGATTTACAGATGTTTATATTACACTTTATTTTTAGGTTGATTTCATTTTGTTGTTTTTTATTTTAAGAATAACTTTTTTTGGCCATATAAAACAACGATTTGTATTGAATTTTTAATAAATACAAGTACAATCAGAGCTAAAAATGAAAAAGCCGTGTATAAATACACGAGTAGATTGGTATGGTGTTTTACAGGATTCCAAAATAATTATTCAACCAAGCCCACGTCAGTTTAAAAAGGGTAATACTCAAAAAGAAGAAAAGAAATAAGATTGAAAAATTATTATTCAACCAAGCCCACGTCAGTTTAAACAGCACATAGCTCAAAAGGAAGAAAATAAATAAGATTGAAAAATAATTATTCAACCAAGCCCACGTCAGTTTAAACAACACATTACCCAAAAAGAAGGAAAGAAATAAGATTTCCAAATTATTATTCAGACAAAAGCCCACGTCAGTTTAAACAACACATTACTCAAAAAGAGGAAATCGAAGAAATAAGAAGGAAAAAGAAGAAATAAGATTCCAAAATAATTATTCAAAGAAGCCCACGTCAGTTAAAACAGCATATTACCCAAATATAAGATATGAAATAAGATTTCAATATATTAGTCAACCAAGCTCACGTCAGTTATCATATTACCCAAAAAGAAAAGAAATAAGATTTCAAAATAATAATTCAAACCAGCCCACGTCAGTTAAAACAGCATATTACCCAAATATAAGATACGAAATAAGATTTCAATATATTAGTCAACCAAGCTCACGTCAGTTATCATATTACCCAAAAAGAAAAGAAATAAGATTTCAAAATAATAATTCAAACCAGCCCACGTCAGTTGAAACAGCATATTACTCGAAAAGAAGAGAAGAAATTAACTACTAGTACGCATACACATAAAGCTTTGTCATTGCACAGAGTTCAATTAATTATTGTTTATTTTTTGTTGTGTTTGGTGCTATGGTAGTTAACATGTTCAATCATTTTTTACCAGCTGAGCTACCTATATATTATGCTAAGATCTATTTTATCAAATAAGGACAATTCATTTATACATGTATGCTGTTTGCGTCCTTTGGCTTCAATTCCTTAGGGCCTTAACAAATAAAAATCGCAATATTATTTCCATATTAACTCAACTAAGTTACATATTGCTCAACTATTATTTTAACAACTCAACTGTACCAACAATAGTGAAAACATGCAAAGATTGCAAAGAAAACTCTTGAAGGTAACGAAACATAATTTGTCTGATGAGTCTCTTTTCAGGACGTTAAAACCACGGGTCATAAACTAAACTAAATGGAGGCGACGAGGTTTCCGCCTTTTTGTTTGGATTTAATTGTAACCACTTAAGAAACTTAAGACATTACCTTTAACTAAAGTGTCTAAGGAGATAAGTATTATTATACTGTTCTTAGACAAAAGGAATTTTTATTGCGGTCATAAAATGTAAAATAACTATCGTAATACTTAAACATTAACAACATAATACTTCTAGTTGATCGATTGACTTGTCTGTTGAAACCAATTGTATAGTAATAGATAAAAGCTTATTGTAACAATAAGGAAATAGTTATTTGTGTAACTAGTGGTGAAAGTGGCACTTTGCTGCACACGAGAGCAATGTTTACGCACGAGCCGTAGGCGAGTGCGGAATGATCTCGAGTGCAGCAAAGGCCTTTTTCACTCGTGTTACACATTATATTTTTCCTACAGTCACTATAAAGCATATAAATAATTAGTCTTTCAAACACTATACAACACTTTTTTCGATTCAGCTGGCAACACAAATGGTGCCATAGAGAAAGTAGTACCCGTGGTCCGTATCGCTCCGCTATTTTTTCTCGGCAAGAAATGTGCTCCGCGTTTTGAGAATATATAGTTCCGTATGTTTTAGTAATTTGAAGTGGTTTCAGCGCCTAAAACAATGCTATAAAGGTATTTTCTTGTTTATTAAGATCGTAGGAATGTTTTAAAAACGTTAAGAAAAGTCCAGAAAGTTCAGAAATACCGAAACTATAAACACGAAATGACAGGTTAACTCGTAGTTATAATAGTCAATCAGCTGCTCATAGAATTATTATCTTTAAGTGTTGCCAACCTATTTCCAAGCGTACACGGATTACGAGCATAATAAAACCACGCTGTTTTGTGTTGTTTGGTTGGAATCCTGATGTGCGGCAAAGTATAAACCGTACGGCAAAGTATAAACTGTACGGCAAAGTATAAATATGCAGCAATTAGCAGCTTTCTGTACTATAAACAGTACAGGGAAGCCAACTTTGTCGGGTGACTGTAGGAAAAATATCATGTTTTCATATGCAAAACTTATTAACAGATATATAAATTGTTGTCCATAGTGTTGAAATTTCTTTGCAACATGTCAATTTTAGTATAAGGAATTAATTATAGTGTTAAAGAATACTTAACAATTGCATTTATTACATACTAAAATGGAGGTAATCACAAAAAATACAAAAACCCGGAAAAATATTTTACGTAATTTTAGTAAACTAACTATGTAATTATTGTTTCACATCCAGATTAATATTCCAACCGAACTTTGAAATTATGCTTATATTATTGGTGAATAAGAAACAAATAAAAAAATACTTTTCAACTTAAAAGAATTTCTATAAGATTTTCGTGTAAAAAGAGGCTGAGATTTATTTTGTTAAAAACGAATCAAATATCTATAAAAAAAGGTCTCATAAACATTTATTTTCCAAACTAGGACTGTCACGTTGGTTCATATTCATATTCAATTTCTCAATATTGTTGAACAACAATGATTTAGATAGTTTAATACAGTCTAAAAATATTAAAATAAATAGTTTCTAACCACCTTTGCTATTGAAATATTTTCTTAATAATTACAATTAAACTGTGACAAATCTATTACAATTTTTATTAACTAAACTTAATTTTTTTTCTTTGTCACAGCCTGACATAGTTTCTAAATATAGTAAAATGACAAGCTATTTATACATCAAACAATAATTTACCATCCAATCGATGAATTACGATTCTCTTAGCATGAAATCACCTCTTTTAATACCATTTGACAATTGATGCAGTGTCGGATTCATGCCAATAGAAACAAATTGGTAATTTAAATGTAAATTTATTCGCGAAATGTATTACCCGCGTAAATGCATCCGGTCGGCTTTGACGATTGCGTCAATATGGGGTTATTTGGCTTCAACCGGGTTGTTTAGAATCAAATATTTCATCGTGGATATATCGTTCTAATCTAATTAGGTTTGGTCTGATTGATTTAGTCGTGTACATAGTGATGGGGCATTCGAATAATAGAATCGAATACTTATTCAAATACAACCAAGGTTTTCAAAGATTCGAAAACTTCTGGTTGTATTCGAATACTGAAATTCGGCCGTGTTCGAATACTTTGAATTCATTCAAACCAATCTAGTTTGAATACTCAGAATGAATGAATTCGAATTCGGCCGATGTGTTACGAGTTCAAATGCACTGAATACTAGTGTTATGAATAACTTTAGTTTGCTTAATCCACAACAACAAATTATAGGCTAAGTTAACTTACTTGGAATGGAATCTTCACTGTACCCGACTCAGGAATGATCAGTTAATTGTCTCATTAAAATGTGAAATTTGGACACTACCAGCATTTATCAATTATTAGATAAAATAAATCAATTACCCTAGTAATGAATCACAATGTTTCAAAGTTGAAATTAACATCTCACTATATCTGTTATAATGAATACTTTTGTCTAGTTATTTCACAATATTAAATTATTCATTACCTAACTGAATGAATGTGAACTATAATCTATTACATTTGGGTTTCAGTTATTTTGAAATGTAACCAAATTATTCAGTAGAGGAGAACTGAACTACTTTTATTTTCATTAATATGTATCTATATATATAAAAGGCAAAGCCCTCACTGACTCACTCACTCACTCACTCATCACTAATTCTCTTACTTCCCATTTACCTAGGAGGCTGAAATTTGGTACACTGATTCTTTAGGCATTAAATAGGAAAACTAAGCTGTTTTTATTCTGATCGGACTCTCGGACTCCGCCCCAGTTGCTCTGGAGATTCCCATGTTAACCTTATGAGTACTCATATTTGAATGGAATTAATGAATCTTAACAGCTGTTTCAATTAAACAAGTTGGTTCTGTTCTATGATGTTCAATAGCATTAAAGTTACAAGGATTACCAACAGGGTGCAGCACTATATTATTTCTTTTACATTTATGACAACAGCTAATCTGCAACCAAAAGGTGAGCGAGCGTAGCGAACGAACTTCAACCTGGAGGCGAGTTAGCGTAGCGAACGAGCTAATCTGAAGGCAAGTGAGCGCAGCGAACGAGTTCCAACCTAAAAGTGAGTGAGCGTAGCGAACGAACTTCAACCAGGACGTGATTGAGCCATGCGAACGAGCTCACTTATAAAGTTAAACGGGGCAAAGCCCGCGGGTACAGCTAGTTTATTTATACATGAATGGCAACAATGCTTTGATTTACTAAACTAGACTTGGGAAAATTGAAACTGCCATATTGGTTTATTTACATGTTGCTATGGAGAAACAAAATGTTATTTAGATTTTCGGGATTAAGTCTACAAAAGTATTCGATTATCTAGTCACTAGAGCGTCAGCACCATGCCGTCAGGGATCAGGGGTGCCAATTGCAAAAGTATGAGAATACTTCTAAGTATTCGAATTCTCTAAAGTATTCGATTATCCCATCACTCCGTGTACATTATTTGTTGGTTGTTTGCCTCATGATTATCATTCAGTTGTAAAGTCTGAATGCAAAGGAAACGGCAAAATACGCATAGTTTATTTGATACATTTTTATTTGGTTCAACAAATTCATTATTATATATTTTTAAGATTTTTTTGGGTGGACCCAAAAAATTAATTCTTTAGGATTTTTTCGGGGTCTGTGGAAATGTTAATCAAATATAGAAAATTTATTTATTTCATAGTAAGCTTTAAATATTTCATAAAATATACACCCTGTAACAGCAAACCTTAATGAAACTCATGAAACAATTTTTTTTAGATAGAGAATAAATTTAAGTTAAAAGAAAAATTTAGGGCAGATCCAATCATGGAGAAATTCCCTTACTCTGCAGGTTTGCTGCGGCAGGGCAAATTATAATGCTATTCAAAAATATTATAGACCTATAAAAAACCTGTGATGCCCGAATAAATAGTGATGCAATAATGATACTAAATTTACATTGCAGCGTTTTAAATGCAGGCGTCGCTACTACACTACAAACATCTTCAACTACTTTAACTTACATATGTTTAAACTAATAAACAATAACTGCTTTTTAAGTACGGTTTTCTGACCTATGTGGACGGACTTGAGAACAACATCTTAAATTTAAAACACATCTAATTTTTTTTTACCATACATTTATCTTCGAAGAATATTTATGCAGAAATAAATTTAGTCTTGCAAAGCACAAGTCAAGCCGTGGCTAAGCTATACATGCAAATGAGGATGAGGTTATGAATGTAATGTATGCATATCCTGGCTCGCGTTGTGTGGTATGTGTGTGTGTGTGTATATATGTCTGTTTGTGAGGACTTTAGTCGCCTTCAAGGTCAGCCACATTCTTCTGTTCCTCTGTCATCGCAAATTTAAGGAAGATGCTAATGGAACGATTTGCATAGGTGATTGTTGAACCAGCCCTGGTTGTCTGCGGAACATAATTGTAGCCATTTGCGATGAGTTGTGAAGGTTTCACTAGATAGCCATTATTAAGTGAAATTAAGTGTTGACTTGTAACTATGACTGAGACGAATTTACAATTAATGGGCTGTTAAAACTCACTTTTTATACGTTGCCATTAGATATCTGAGGTGTAAATTTTAAACATAGTGTGTGGTTGGCTTAAAGATGTATTGGTGAAAGACGAAATGAGTTTGGTAAATAGAAAATGCTTTACAGTGCGAATAATTTCTACCGAGGAATTGAGGAGATTTAGTTCGTTATATTCCATTAGAGAATTTATCATACATTAAAACAAAGCTTAAAACGTGTTGGGCCATTTTTATTGTCTTAAAGGCAATCCCCTTCACGAAGTTACTGTATTATGTATTATGTATTAATTATTAATTATTATTATTATTAATTATTATTATTATTAATTATTATTATTATTAATTATTATTATTATTAATTATTATTAATTATTATTATTATTAATTATTAATTATATGTATTAATTATTATTATGTATGTATATAATTATGTATTAAGTATTAAGTATTATATAGTATTAAGTGTCCACGGAAGCCTTACGCAATATAACTAATAATGTCGTTTTATGCATAAAACAATGATAATACGTTGTTATTGCACTTACTGTACTTGGGTAGAAAAATCCAAGTTGGTGCCATAGCAGTAAGTGCAGTATGGGAAAAGTGCACTCAAAACCAAGTTCAGTGTAATGTGTCGCCAAATGACTACCTAATAATGTGGGTAATGTTAATGTTGACAGTTCACCTCATACCACGTTTTTTTCACGTATAATCAACATCATCAACCCCATAATAAATAGAGTATGGTGCTGTGAACTTGTAAAGATGTCAGACAGGTGCTTCTTACCATTGGGCTATATGTTTATTGTTCTATCTAACAAAAGATCTAAATAAGATAAGGATTAAATAAGACATGGATTTTGGGTTTCCGTAAAAAAGTTTCAAGGGCTAAAAGAATCAAATAACAAGGGTATCGTTGGATAGTACATCATTGAAGAAGAACTTATTATTAATAGATTTATCTTTAAAGAATAACCTGTAGCATCAATTCATTTTAAAATGCCTGTTAACATTTTAACACTAAACGCCTTTGTATTATAGCTTTTATATCGTAATCCATTGCTCAGACGTTTTTAGAAGAAAACACTTTTAAAACCTTTATGATAAAATTTGTTGCACACAATTAGAGAAACAATGAACCATATTATATTTCTTAAATACCATACACAATGAATACAACTATTTTCAACATATTTTTTTAGGATAACGTAAGCCAAATTGACATATTGATTTTATTTTAAATACTTATTCTTCAACTTCTATACATGAAAAATCATCAGTAAACCGAACCCTTTTGATGCTAATACCACTCTAGACTGTACAACTCGATGGCGTCACAAGCCGTTACCCTCCCACGGTACCATCTGTGACATCCTAGACGACCCTGAGCCCCCGGTCCATGGGTAGACGATGTTGGGCGTGTCGTGGGTCGAGGTGTCGCCTGAACCGATTACGACAAACTCAGATCGAGAAAGGAATTTAATTGGCATGTTTTGATTGTTTATTTATTTATCTATATATATCTATATACTTAAATATGGAACGTTTTTGATAGTTGCAACTTGATTATGTTAGCAAATCACTCTTCATTATGGTGTAGATCTAGAGCATGAAAAAATTAATATATTATTGCATTTTAATATTTACCTTGGAATTAAGTTTTAGCCCCCAAAATGCAAAATGTTGCGCAAGGGTCTCTTAGTATTTAGTTATTATTAAACAATTATATACATAACCCATATACTTTCAGAGTCTTATCATCCTTCTGGTCCTTACCATCATATTAAATGCCAGTTAATTTCAACTAAATAATTAACATATGTTGATTTTATTATTGTTAATGTTTGTTTTTGTAAACAGTTCAGTTTTACATTGTTTTTAATAAAACTTTGAATTCAATACAATTATTGATTTTTATAATTTACTTCATTGGTGACCCCGACATGATCCAGAGAAGTCAAGCAGGCCAGACTCTAGTCGCTTCTTGAATTTAGCCACACAAGCATCACAATTTGATTGTATAGCTATGGCGTGGTATGCAAAGATAAAATGGAGGAATGTAACTGGGATAGTGTCATAATATTTTTCCTTCCTTCTGTTCCTTGTTTAATTTTTTCAAAACTATCGTATTGTAAAACATATAATTTAATCTTTGTTTACATTTAGTCAAAACATAAAATGTTAGGATACTTGTTGTAGTACAGTTTTAGTTGATTAAAACCTTATTAATCTGAGGTGTTTATCATTACAGCTAGTAAAACAGCTATCACACCCACCATGGCTGACAAATTTACGCCCAGATAAAATGACATATTGAACATTTTATATTAATTGTTTAAAAAAAAGTAAATAAAAGAGTTCTTGTTCTCGTGCAATCTTACCTCTTATCATAAAAAACGCTTAACTATGCAAAAAAAGAAGCAGAACTACGCAGCTAAAACGTAACAACTGTGTCAATAGTCCTATTGACTCGATTGTTATCGATATGAATTAGCCTGGTCAATGAATTATGAATTGATCAATAATCAATAATAGTATCAATTATTGAGATCGGGACGCCACTATGTGCGTATTTTAACCCAAATATGAGTGAAGGATGAGTGGAGAGGTTAGCGACTAAGGTCGACATGTTCCTTCGACACAGCTAATTAATAGCACATACAGCTAATGGCAAATAAGGAACCTACAGTTTATAGTAGAATCCTAACCACATTTTTACTTGTAATTAATGAATTGGTCTAACCATGAGGATAGAACTGAATAACTAGATCAATGAAACTAGCCCTACGTCTGCGTAGCCGAGTTTATATTATAGACATCTCTATTAACAAAACTGATATTTTCGTGATTTTTTTAATTGAAACACCAAAAGAGATATATAGCTCTACAATAACATACAAATACAACCGAGAACTTAAGCAGTTAACATCGAACCTTAAATCCACCTAGGTTTTATCCCTGTTCAAACCATCCAAATGGCACTTCAAACTTTGTAAGGTCTTTCTCACTAGTGACTTATAGTTTGCTGCAGTATGTTATCTGTTGAAACATAATTGGTTGAACTATTAAGTTTTTCAGTTTGCTTTTAAAAGTTATTTTAACGATACCTTATTATGTTAAAAATTAAGTTGGTTTCGTTATCAAATATTAGCTTAACTGACTAGGGTGAGATTTTGCTTGTGGTAGGACATTGTCTGTCCATCATGTATCTTAGTCATAGTACTCGCCTTAAAATGTGGAGTTTTCGGGTTTAACTACAAGCAGAAACATTTCATAACCCATATAATTCGTCATTGGGATAAGAATTGATAAAATTTCTTCAAAAAATTATCTTCGAGAGGAACAAGACAGGGTTTGGACTGTTCCTAAAAGTATTGTTGTAATAAATGCCAGATGCTCATGAGAAATCACAAGTATTAGTTTGCAATCTGTCCTTGGCAAACGGGGGCAATTTGTTTCGTGAACGTTCATTTATTGTATGTGTGACTTTCATGAGTTCAATTACTATAATTTGAACAAACGAAAGATATTTAGAAGCCTTTAACACGAGCGAATCGGTTCAGTAGATGATTCATTCAGAACGAATCGTCGCTCATCACTAACCCTGTGGGCTGTGACAGGACAAAGGAGGCTACGCGGCCCGTGAAGAATCTGCAAAACAAAAGTTGCACATCCATTACCCGAGACAAAGAAATCCGTGGGTCGGCTTTAAATCTTAAGGGCATAACATATGGATAATTGACATTTCTTGTGAGTCAACAACAATTTTTCTGTGTTTCTGTGGTGGTATAACAGTTTTCCATTGAAAAAAAAAAAAAACTTACTAAATAGTCAGCGGTTCTTTGGAGCTATTGATTTCCAGTGAAAATAGTTATTAGCTTTGCTAGTGAAGAGGATTAATTCTCCTCTTAGCCACTATAACTTTGTTCATAAGTACTAATGTTAAAAGTGAGCTAAAAAAATATGCGTTTATGTGGTTTATATTTTGTAATTTCTTGTTTTTTTTTTTCAAACTGTTTTAACCAAGTTAAACCGTTAACTTATGAGTAATTGCTGATTCTAAGGTGCTTTAGAAAAGCTTTAAGAGAAGGCTGTCAAATGTCTTAAACTAAACCAAAATAAAAACACGAAAACAACATGATTTGTAAGTGTCATCAAACTTACTTAAAAATTGGCTTTAGATTTTATATTAAGCTGGGTTTTCCTAGACGCGGAGTCGGCCAGCGGAGAGCGGACAACGGAGAGCGGACTCAGCTTGTCTTAGGTAATTTAATGTTACTGTTTTCCTAGCAGCGGAGCGGAATGCCATGTTAATTTCAATTCCGCTCTCCGTTGTCCGCTCTCCGCTGGCCGACTCCGCGTCTAGGAAAACCCAGCTTTAGGATTATAAGACGTTTTGGATTTAGTGTATTTCGTCTGTAAATAGTTTCTAACTTATATTAGGCTCTTCTACATTAACACTGATACTTATAGGAGTTTTTCACTTTTAAGACATAGTTTATGTTCCTTATAACACTCCAAATTAATGGGATTTTGGTTGCTAATTGACGAATTACAGGGCGATTCCATTAACTCGAAAGCCTTCGATTAATCAGATTCATTACGATTTCTAGAAGCAATCAATAACAATCGGCAAGCTTCTGAGACAAAGTCAAGTGGTGAAAAATGGCAAACAAACGATTAACTATCCAGTCAAAAAGCCATTACCAATACTAGTTTGAGCTTTTGAGATGTCAAAATAAACAAGCATCCACGGGGGGGGGGGAGGAGGGGATGACAAATCGACGTAGGTGGTGACTAGGATATCAATCATGCCTCCTCAACACCACTGCATCAGGGGATGGAGGCAAGTAATTAAATATCTTCGACCTCCCAGTTTGAAATAATAATGCTAATTAAATTAATGTTTTGTGTTGATAATAAAAAATTCAATCCTACTTTGAACTAGACAAAAAGCGATTGATATTTATTTTTTAAACTAATCAGGCCAATAAAAATGATAGTTATTCCTAGATATTTTTATGGTTGTCACTTTTAAATGGATTTAAGCATGCACATTCAACAGTAGGGTCGGTTCGTGAATAGAGTTTTTAATTGGTGGAAAATTATAATATGATTTTGGACTATGTTTGTACTCTCAAAAAGTGATCTCAAAAGTTTTGAATTTAGAAACGCACGACTGCACAAATATAAACATATCACTTAATTACTATTTTAATTAGGGAATTCGGTTTAAGTGCATTTTAGCTAGATGCCTTGTGAAACTGTTTTGGCAACTAAGATCACGTTTATCAAGCAAAATGATGAAGGAAAGCTTGGTCCTGTTTCGAACAATCAAAAAGCTAACTTTTTTATACTCAGAGTGCACTAAATATCTGCCAAATAAATTGGTAACCAAGAAACCTTTTGATACTAATTTAAACTAGTTATTTATGTCAACTAACAAACTCATAACTGCTAAAAATAAACTGAAATTTACTTTGTGCTAAACCTTTTCAAAAACTATCTTTTGATCTCTTACAATAAAGGATTTTACAATAGAATACCACAGGAATAATATCCATAACCTAATGCAACAATAATGTCGAGAACCTAACTGAAAGCTAATAACAACTAGTGTAATGTCAGTTGATGGCCCCGTATAGTTTACACTGTGGATTGATGCATAACCAAGTTTCCCGCCAAAACACAATTACGCGGGAACACCGCACAATCAGATTACCAATTACCAACCTAACAGACATCATTGTCCCACAAGTGCGAAGTCTGAAATAATAGTGTATATCAAGCTGTTGATTTTAGAAAGTAATTTTGACAGTTTATTTCGAATGTTGTTGTTAATGTGTTGAAATTATAAGTTGGCTACTGTATCAAAATTTGTTTTAACGGCTCTTAACATGTTAAGTTGTTGTTTATAGTAAGGGGCGGGTTTCCGATTCAGGTATTAGCGCTAGTCCTAGACTAAAGCTCATTTTAGTACTGGACTAAGAAAAATATCTTTCTGATCCGAGTACTCATAAGTCAGCGACTAATCTTAGTCAAGAACTAGTTTTTAAGTCTGAACTAAAGATATTATGCTTTAGTCCACGGATTAAATCATGCTAGATTTTAATCCTGCATAGGGGTAGGATTAATTTTAGTCGTCCACTTTTAACCTAAGCCATTTTTGTGTGTTAAAGTTTAAGGTTTGAGCTGATTATGGATTACATTGATTATCATGATTTTTACCGTTTTCGTGGGCCGCGAATTCGTCGTGAACGGGAAAACAATCCATTTGATGACTTAAGTGAGGATAATTTCAAGGATAAGTTAGGTATAGATTTTTCAAAAAGCTCTGTAAGAGAACTAGTTGAATTGATAAGGCCTAGTTTGGAAGGCACTTTCACAAGGAGAACTAGCCATTCCAAGCGCTTTTTTACAAGTGGAACACTTTTGCGGGAAGCCGGCGATCTAACTAATATTTCAGAATCATCGGCATGCCGGTATGTGCCTAAAGTGGCATTGGCAATATGCCGTGAACTGAGGAAAGACTACATCAAGAGCTTTTACCCCCACCCAAAACTCTAATTCCCACTGGTCCCAAGAGTTATTTGGTAGAAGTTATTGCTGATATATATGAAATTGTAGGGGTCAAAGAAAACCTCGACAACAAAAAAGTCATTTGAGAAAGTTAGTTTTGGTGACTAGGAACAGTTTAAACACGTCTTATAGAACATTTTAGGTGATTAGGAGAACAAGGATGGGTGCTGATGAAAAGCAAAACTTGGTTTAGAGTCGTATCTAAGTAAGTTAGACAGTGTGTAAATAAAGAGACTTCCGTAACTTATCTGTTGTCAAGGACAACCGAATGAAATAATTGATTATTCGATATTTCGATTATTTCATTAGCCTGGTCGACAAGTTTTTTTTAAGGCTAGGGTAGGCCAGTAAGTTAGTACCGGTAACTTTTGACTCCCTGTTGAAATTACCTGACTCAGAAACCCGCCCTAAATTTGTGTTCAATGATTTAACAAAATAGCTATGGAGAAAAGCGAATTGGAAAAATATTGATAGGATTCAAGTTGAAAGAACTCAGTATTATGTATTCAAGTATTATTAAGTTAGTATTATTTATTGACTAAGACAATATATTTGGTTACCGAAAGTCTTGGTGCGCAAATCTTAATACTTCGTAAACACTGGATGTGACTACGAAATTCCATCAGGGTTAAAGGAATTGTGACGTAATTTAAATTTTTCTGTCAAGTCTTTTTTGCTATGAGCAAACAAACAAAAAGATAAACATAATAGAAAAAGGAAGATATTTATATGTTATGATAGTTTTGTATTTTATAAAATAGTAATGCATTTCTGCAAATATAAAATAACTCTATTGTTGAAATGTAGAAGCGAAAAATAACCAAAATCGTTACAAATACATAAAAAATCACGTAGTTTTACAAACGCATAATCAGCTTTTAATAAAAATACATCTTCTGTCCTACTTCCCTAATATATTGAGCATACAGTGACAGCAGGCCAACCGGTTTGATCCAATTATTTCAAATAATTGAGTGAAACGAAAGTGCGGTCTGGTTTCGGCATTGGCGAAACGTTTGGCCCAGAATGGGCAAGGTCTTGTTTGATATAATGGCTCCTAAGTTAGTGGCAGGCTTCAATTTACCATAAATTTAGTTTAAATCACGTTTATCGTGTTTAGCTTCAGTTTAGGACACTTAAGATGGTATCAAGGTCTGAATACATAATGAAATGAGAAATATTTTACTTTTTCCAACTGCAGTAAATTTCTAAAGCATTGTGACTCTCGATAAATATTTGCTGTTTAAGAGTATTTCTATAAAAAAGAGCTTTGCTATTTTTGTAAATTATAGAAGTACTCCTATGCTATACTAAGTGTTTTAAGAAGTACTGCTGACTTGTTAAAACCACCTAACTTACTTATGTTACCCTTTCAGCAAAGATATGTTTTACGCTTCCATGACGATAAAGACTAAATGAATTAGCAAGGTAAAAATGGTAATTCCTGTAACATGCAGCAAAATAAATCTCTACTTACTGTTTGCCAACGACAGGATGTGTTGGTTCAACCTTAACCGACAGTTTCTATACCGTTTTCGGTTGACTTCTCCGTCAACCTCGGTATTAGTGGTATGGTGCAAATACTGTAGTTCCCGATTTTCTCGACAGAATGTTGGCGATTTTTGTCAAATTATGCTTGACTTCTCCTACTTCCCTTGAGTGAAAAAATATATTGTCAAATTTAACTTAACGCAAACGATCAAGGGTTCGCTCCACTTTTCGCCGCGCTCGGCTATGGAACAGATTCTGTCTGCTTAGTTTTGTACTGCATTTTTTGTGTCATGTATTCCATTAGATTGGCATGCACTATTGCTTAAAAAATGTTGTATCCTATTTGAAACATTGTTAACGAATATTGGCGTATTTTAGAGATTGTAAAGGTCTGTAATTAATTGATCTCCACAACGCTGTCCAATGGCGCTCCCCTCGCGCTAATAGGGATATCCGAGCTGAGGTAGAGCGTAATGCAATAGAGCGCACTGTTTAATAGACAAAAGTATCTTTATTACTGAACTCAATCTGTGTACAACTTCAAATGTAAACAATAACAATAATAAAATAATATGACATATGATTATACACAGATAAAGGAATACTTTTAACCAAACATGCCCCTTTTCACAAATCTAATTTTTTTTTGGAGCTTTGACTATCCTGGTTCTGGTACGTTCAATGAAGGGTCGAATATACCACGAATTACGACGCAACTTTCTCTCATTTACTTCAACAATGTATGATCTGTTTCCCAGTACATCAACTATTATACCTTCTTCCCACTGAAGGTTGGAAACATTCCTGATTAATACTTTTTGTCCCTTTATGAAAACACTGGCTTTATTTAGTGCTGTTTTATTACACTGCATACCCTGGCCAAGTTTGCTTGTCACTTCTTTATCATCAATAATCCGTGGTTTAAGTTTTGATGGTATTACAGGTAACTTAGTGTTCAGAACTCTACTTTGAAGTAGTTGCGAAGGAGAATACCTCAGATTCGCAACTGGAGATGACCGATAATTTAGAAGATATAAACTGAAGTCTGTTTTCTCATGCTTTGACTTTTGCAACATTGACTTAACTATACCTACTGCTTTTTCCGCGAGTCCATTACTGCGAGGATAATTGTTTGGTTAAAAGTATTCCTTTATCTGTGTATAATCATATGTCATATTATTTTATTATTGCTAATGTTTATGTTTTTCTGTGTAGTTTTTGTGTTGTTGTTACAATTTAATTTTAAAACAATATTGTGTACTTTGTGCTAGAATGAGCTGTCAGAGGATTTAATTAAGGCCCCTGCACCGAAAAAAAACATCAAGGCAAATAAAATCTGAAGCGTTAGTTAAAAGTTTTACGGCAAAACAAAACTCGTTGGCATGACGTCTTGCCCGATGTTTTGTCGTTATGAACTAAAGGGCGATAGCATGTTTTAAGATTCGCAACTGGAGATGACCGATAATTTAGAACATATAAACTGAAGTCTGTTTTCTCATGCTTTGACTTTTGCAACATTGACTTAACCTACTGCTTTTTCCGCGAGTCCATTACTGCGAGGATAATGGGGACTAGTAAACTTTACTTCAAACTTCCACAATTTACTGAAGTCAATGAATTCTTGAGAGTTAAATGGGACATTGTCACTTACAAAAATACTTGGTATTCCAAAACGAGCAAAAATTGGCTTCAATGCAGTAATGACAGTAGTTGCTTTTTATCTCGAATACGCTCAACTTCAATCCATCTTGAGTAATAATCTATTAACACTAAATAACTTTGATCGTCGAAATCTAATAGTTGATGTGCTAGGAAACAGATCATACATTGTTGAAGTAAATGGGAGAAAGTTGCGTCGTAATTCGTGGTATATTCGACCCTTCATTGAACGTACCAGAACAAGGATAGTCAAAGCTCCAAAAAAATTAGATTTGTGAAAAGGGGCACGTTTGGTTAAAAGTATTCCTTGATCTGCTTATAATCATATGTTATATTATGTCATCATTGTTATTGTTTACATTTGAATGTTTTACAAGTTGTACACAGATTCAGTTCAGTAATAAAGATACTTTTGTTAAATATAGAAATTAATAATTTCTATTTCTATTAAACATATCCGAGCTGAGGTAGAGCGTAATGCAATAGAGCGCACAATATCAGTACGAGTCACAATATAAATGTTTTCATCATAAATGCTTAGCCAATAGATACTTTTTGTGTTCTATGGTTATACCTCAACAAATGTAGAAACAAGTTGGGAGATTATCCAAAACTTATAAAATTAGTAATTCTATTAAAATTTCCTAAGCTGAATGATCACAAATGTTAATAATTGCTAAGACTTTTTTTAAAATTACAGTTAAGGCTGCTAGGTGGTTATGCTGATCCTAAGTATGTCATTCGTGCCAATCATTGCGCAGACCTTTTCTGGTAGTATATAGCCTCATAGTCGGCTAAAAAGTGTCTTAGTATCCTGACCACTTTTGCAAAGGCCCCACCATCTATAATTTTCGATCACTGAAATGGATATTGTTCTATATTATAACGTCCATTATTTCCTTTGTTGATAAGCCTAAAAGAGCTATTTCTTATTGTGCATGTAAAAACATATTAATGTGATTTATGAGACTTCGACACCCATTTTTTCACTCAACCCATTCCTAATTATAAGATAACAATTTCAACCAAAAAACTCTTTGCACTAAGCAATTACTCTTAGGTTAAGTTAAGTTATTTTACTCTAAAGAATTGACCGACACATTATGTTGTCCTTTACAACTATAAAATTCTTTCAACACTATGTTTTGCACCAAAGACTGGCCTATTAGGTTGCCTTTGACACTAAAGACCTAATTATCATACTAACGTGTTGCCATACACACCGAAGCTTTATGAATTTCCTCTTTGAACAAAAACTTTACCTCTAAGGTTTCCTTTTGAACTAAACATTTAACTGTTGGGTTTCTTTTTATCAAAGACTTATCTAAATGTTACTTATTTGTACCAATGATTGTTCTGTTAGGTTATTTTTTACATAAAGGTTATTTTGACATCAAATCTATCTTAGGTTACTTTTTACACAATAGACTTACCTGTAAGGTCACTTTTTACACAATAGACTTACCTGTTAGGTTACTTTTTACACAATAGACTTACCTGTTAGGTTACTTTTTACACAATAGACTTACCTGTTAGGTTACTTTTTACACAATAGACTAACCTGTAAGGTTACTTTTTACACAATAGACTTACCTGATAGGTTACTTTTTACACAATAGACTTACCTGTAAGGTCACTTTTTACACAATAGACTTACCTGATAGGTTACTTTTTACACAATAGACTTACCTGTAAGATTACTTTTTACACAATAGACTTACCTGTTAGGTTACTTTTTACACAATAGACTTACCTGTTAGGTTACTTTTTACACAATAGACTTACCTGTTAGGTTACTTATTTTATCAAATACTTACTTGATGTTACTTATTACATCAGAGACTTATCATAGGATACTTCTTTCATCAGGTAGGTTAATTTTTACATCGCGTATTTATCGGTTAGGTTATTTTTTACATCAAAGACTTACCTATGAGTTGGGATTTTTTGAGAGGATAGCAGATTTCCCTGAATGGGAAATATTCCAAACTGTCAAAAGAAGCACTATGTTTGTTTAAAATTTTGAGTTCCTTGTGCCAGTTTGGACTCTTTCCCATTCAGGTAAGCCTGCTAACCTCTCAAAAATCCTAAAACCTAGGGCCTTGTGCTCTATGCTACAACCTTTACCTGTGTGTTCGATAAACTGTTTATAATAACCGTTTAACTGTTAGGTTGCTTTTAACGTCCAAGATTGATGTGTTAGGTTACGTTTTAAACTAAAGACTTATTTTTTAGGTTAACCTTTTCACCAAATACTTACCTATTACATTTCTTTTTCACCAAAGACGTACCTTTCCGATTGATCTTCACACTAAACACTTATTTGTTACATACTACCTAAAACTTATGCTCATTACCTCTTACTAACCTCATTCTTCTTGTTTCAGACATGGCAAGAACGGGAAGCAGGCAAGATAGTCGTCTACACCACCACCATGGGCATCGTCCGCAGCACCTACCAGAGGTGTCTGAAGGTGCGGCAGATCCTCAGGACTCATCTGGTTAAGTACGACGAGAAAGATGTCTTCATGAGCCGAGAGACGCAGGCTGAGATCAAGGAGAGGATGAACTGTGAGGAGATTCTCGTGCCTCAAGTGTTCATCGAGGGACAATACATCGGGGTAAGGATCACCACAATGCATTGTAGAATAGTCTTTAATTAAATAGCCTCTGGATCAACGTATTTGAGCTTAGATGATTTAAATTACCTTACTCCATCAAGTGATCCTGTGTTAGTATAGTTTTCTGTTTTAGTACAGTTTAAGGACTAATATAGTATGGTTTCGGGATACTAAATTACATCTTCAAATTTGTGGAGACTAAACAGGCCTATAACAATTATGAAACTCGCCAGTGTGAGCTGGTACACTTGCTTTGACGCGCACTTAAATATCGTGTCAAGTATTTATGAACTACAGTAGGTTATGCTACTTAAAACAGGATCATTTGACTGAGTAAGAAAGTAAAAACAGTTTTAGCTGGTATTTGAATTGATACGGATCTTCATCAAATCCTTGCTATAAAATTTAACAATTTTCGTATTTGTATTAGTCAGCCTTTATATTCTAACGCAAACATTCCTTCTATATGGATCCCTTAATTATCCTTAAACACAGTTAAATAAGCCAGCACATTAAAAAACGGCCAGAAATTAATTTGATAGTTAAACACTAGATCCGCAGACCTTGATCATTGGGCTAGAGCCTGAGTATAGAAGCTGTGGTTAGTTAGAAAGCAACGAAATACATTTCACATCATTTTGCACTCAACCTGCATTCGTGTTAAAATTAAAACACTCACACTAAGTTGAGTAACAGTAACTACTTGTGATTTAAGCATGATCAATCACTTTCAATAATTTGTTCTCCAAGTAATTTCTTTAAAGTAATTACTGTCGTCGCAGAAACTATTTTACTTAAATGATCTTTTTCCTTACGATATTTCGCTCCGATAAATCCAATATTAACCATCAAAGTAAAGTATCAGATTTCACAATTAGTGTAATAAAGAGGTCAAAGATGCAATTAAAAGTAAGTTGAGGCATTATGAGCCTAGATTAAGTCATTAGTGCACAGGTTTAGTCTTGAGTAAGGGTGTCAAAAGGTCAAAGTGAAGGTAACATTTAATTTAGTTCAAGTAAAAAAATAATAAACGATTCCTTTGAGTATTTATTTGTTAAAAGCTTACCTTCCCAAAAATTTGTTTGCAAGTATTGTATTAAACTCTAAATGTTGCTATGTACTTGTCAAAGCACAAACATAAATATTTGCATTTATTGTTAATTTAAAATGTTTGTTTCTACTATGACTAATACGTAGCAAAATATTTGTGTATTGATGTATACCTGAAATATTTTAATTACGTGTGAATCACGACTATCAAACATATATGGACATTAAATCGGCCAAGTTTAAACGTTCTACTTTGAGTGTAAATGATCAGATTATAGAACTCTTTAGTCGTGGAAGACTGATTTACTGTGATGTTTTTTACTTTCACGCTATTGGAACTTTTAAGTGTTGTTATCAGGGAACGGCCCAGGCTTCGACTTGTTACTGCCTAAAATCGACCATTTGGCGGATAAAATCTTTCATTTATTGCCAAGCAAAAATTTTTTTCAGCTGAGTCCACAAACGATCTCGATTGGAATCAAACCGGCGACATTTGTATTTAAAGGCAAACACTATAACCACTCATCCACCCATACAATGTACAAACGGATTACCACATGTGTCATAGCATTCAATTCCACATTTTCGAGTGCCAACTGTATATTCCTTAGGTTTCTTTGAATATAACATTAACGAAAAGATTACGACAATACGTTATGCAAAACCGTCAACAAAATGTCAAGCCACAACGTCTAAATTGCACGTTACGATTGTAAACCGACGCAAACTTGTGACGCACAGTAATTACTAAGTTGGCAATACTGACTGAGGTCTGCGGTTGGCAGCCCTGCTTGTTATAGAAACACGTGTAATAGGAGTTGGAGAGAAACGCTAAATCTAACCTATTACATAATTGCTGTCAGAAAAACGGGACGTTATTGATGACTGTGACATGACGAGTACACTTGTGAAATTGACGGAAATTGTATTTTAAAGTTGAGTACAATGTGCTCTTATTGGTTTTAGTCAGTTTACTAGTATGTTTTCATTAGGTAGAATATAGTATTTTTCTGAATTCAATAGTAACAATTGGCTACGGTTTGGTATCCCCTTGGAAAACCCGAGGAAATCCGTCAAAGCACACAGAAAAAGGTTTACACTGTTACCTTCTGAGGAAATGGGTTCTTGACCCAGTTTTATTGTTGACTTTGAATATTATATTTGCTACCATTACCCATTAAAATGGAAACGTCACCTAAGTGTGTATTTTAACCCAATTATGAGTGAAGGATGAGTCTAGAATGGGGTTAGATGATCTGTGTAGCTTTGTTGCTAACACCATATGTTTCATTAGCCAGGATTATTCAATTAAACCCCAACTAAGGACAGCTGGGCTTAGTTTCAAACCAACAAAAAGCTACTAATTTCTATACAACCGTATAGCGAATAGTTGATGTCTGATTCAACTGTAAAATCATTACTTTCTAGACCCTAACACAACACAGGTACTATTTTAGATAAGTTTTTTAATATTTTAAGCTGAATATGATTTGTATGCCAGATGAATGTAATGTATTAAAATTATATAAAAAGTTCGAGGACACTAATTTTGGCTAAATATTTATCTTAAAACACTGGTACTTGAACACTAGAACACCAGTAGTAAATAGAAAATTCTAAAGGAAAAAATCTTTTAACTGCTGCTTCTTACTCTATTGACTAGGTGTTTCAATTGGCTTAAGTTTTCAGTTTATTAATTTAATGCAAATATACATTTTTTCTACATTTGATTTCACATATCATTTCAGATTGAAATAACCCCATACAATATTTTAATAACCATTACCGACACTCTATTTTTTTTATGTACATATTAAACTAAGAATGAAGTTTTAAATGAAAATGTAAAGAAATTAGCATATTCTCGAAGTACGATAAGCTTTTCCTAGAGTCTTTCCCGCGGTTTCATCACATCTGGGGAGTTTTGTATTTGCGCCTTTGTTCACCAGAAAACAGAGACACAAAAGAGTTCCCTCCACTTTAATGTTTGTGACGTGAAAAGCCCGGATGACAGTCAGCATTTTTGACCAGAACGTACAGTTGTGTTTGCATCGACCTACATTTTATTCTGTAAAATAAATTTCGTAACTAGAGAAAGAAAGGTTTAGGGGGTTACAGAATTTAAAACCTTAAGTTAAGGAACTGTTACCACATTGTTTATGTATTTTATTCAATTTTGTACTAACCTTATGCAAATAAAAATAGTATTAGTCAGTAGCAAAAAGTATTAGTCAGTAGCAAAAATGGTTTGAATCTGCTGTTTGAATAATTGGGATCTTAATAAATGGTCCAGACAAAAGTAGAATCTGATCTTAGAAATTATTAAAAAACACGCATCGCATTGCAAACAAATCTTACATTCACATTTAATTTAGTGCCTTAGTTCCGATATCGTATCAATTCATTGACAGTGGTTTGGTTTGGCAATTAAAATCGTAAAACAGAGTAAGTAGGAAAGCACATTAATGAATTGTGATAGTATCACTTAACATGTAAAAGTAATTAATTTGAAATCTCTATTTAAAAACTATTTGAAAATTGCAATCTTAATATAACAGTTAACAGCAATATAACTTATAAAGTGATTTTCACGGAAACAAAGTACATAGGACAAACAAGAGTTGTAATGAAATATATGGAAAGATCGATTTTATAAACTGGTTACAATTAAATTTTAAATCCTAAAGGATTAAATTAAAATAATTAACCTTACGACCCTGCCACGTTCCGCCCAGAGGACTATCCGCCTCAAGGTCCACTACAACCAGGCCAAATGAAGTTCCTATGCAAAACAAATGTATTGACTGCAAGACCACTAAAACATCAAAGTGGATGGGTCAAAAGTGTAGTGCTTGTTATCAATGGGAAATCAACAACAATGGGGAGAAAAGGCCCGAAGGAATGGGAGAGGAAAATGACGGCAATTTCGAGAGTTGCAGAACAACTCGGAAGAAAATATTTAAGACTTAACATGATCCAAGACAATTTATTAGACGTTCCAAGCTTCCAAGAACCTAACACAACAATTTGTTACTTTTTACTCATAAATGACATTTTAACACTATAGTGACCTGATGTATAAGTTCTAACACGTTTATGGTAAAAAAGCCCATAAGTTTACCAAATGATAAGTAACAATAGTAAACGTTTAACAAAATTCAAACTACTATTAAAGTAATTTAAGCTAGTATCATTTCTTTAAGACGGTGACGCAAGTTTGGGTGTTTATGTCATAAAAACATAGTGAGTGTAAATTGGAGTAAAATGATTTGTTCAGTATTGTTTCTGAACTAAAACCCAGCTGGGTCCAGTTTCAAAACACCAAAACGCAATTTACTCTTCATCCAATAGTCTTTTTATTATTGGTTGTTCGGTTCGTTCAAGATTTCATGAATCTTTCTTTGGGCAAAAACATTTTTAGATTATTCTTATGCATATATTGTTTTATTTTGTCGCTACATTACTGATTTGGTTTATTTTTTTCAGGACGCCGAAGTAATCGAAAGGTTGAACGAATCTGGAGAGTTGAGAAGGATACTAAAACCTTACAAGGTAAGTATTTATAATCAAGTGGTATGGTAATAGCTAATAAACATACATTAATCATTTGTTTTCCTAAGTATTAAAATTAAATCGTTACCACTTGCTTATCGCTCTAATTTGAACCCACAGAAATTAAATTATATTACATCACATAAATCTATAAGTTTAAGTAGGACACTTTTCGTTAAATAATTAATTTTTCCAATTAAATAATTAATCATGTTTGTACTTCTACTGTAAGGTAATTTATTAGTTCCAACGTTCAATTTCGAGTTATAACCTAACATTGATGTATGAAGCTGATATTTAACAGTTTATTAAGCCACCACATACACAATAGATTACTACAATGAGACATTTCGTTGTTTCTAATTAAATGTAAACACTGAGAGAAATCCAACCCTGCGACAGTAACGGGAGAGCTCAGGACGGCAGGTGGCTGTAGGGAGGGGGGTAAATGACGTAAGAGAGAGGGGGTAAAATGGGGGGGGGGTAATGAGGGCCATTTACAGAACAATGCAACGCCACTGTTGTTGATGAACTGGTGAAAATCTCCTCAGTATCATAACCGTTGTCGTAATGGTGATATTTATCACAAACCTCTTCGACGACATTGAAAAGATATTCTTTTACGTTCTTGCCACCAAGATTGGTTGTACGAATATATGATAGGTTCGTCTTAAGTCTTAAAATGATAGTTTGGGTTATACTAGTTTTGGGTCGACTACCCATTTTCAATTCCAAAAACAGTAATAAAAAGTTGTAGTCCATAAAAAAACCCATGACAGATGTCTCCATCAATAAATAAATACACGTTGGTACATTAAGTTTACATACAAAAATTGTGTTAAACATGTTTTTAATGTAAACTTTACGTATCAACGTGTATTTATTTCTTGATGAACATTACTGTCCGATTTTAGGATTTCATGGACTACAACTTGATGTTTTCGAATTCGAAAATGGGTCTTTGACCCGAAACTAGTAATATTATCAACCTACGTCAAATTATCAACCTACTGTTTTAAGACTAAAGACAGACACCTACATAATTTTTAACTAGTATGTGTCTGCACTTTAAATGTTAGATTTTAGATGTTTACTTCGTGGTGTCACAGAATCAATAATGTCTCTGGAATTGAGTCAATTATAGTTTATGAATAATCCGTCCCGAAAATAACAGTTTGATACAATCTGTTTTCGATTGCAGCGGCAAGATATATCACAATGGTTATTTATGTGTTTTATGTAGAATTGTCAAAACACTGATTGGTACAGTATTAAAAAACTTTTCGACAGTTGAATTTTGACATAATTTTCCATAGAAGATAATAATTTTTCGATTAAAAAACAAATTTCCTAAAAAAATTAAATTACGAGTAACTTCATAACTCGTGAGCTTATTTTAAAAGTTCTACAGTGACAATTTTATTGACCCTACAAGAATACCTACAAACTTGGCTATTGCATTTTAACCAAAGACGAAAGCACACACAAAGTTATCCAAATAAAAAAGGCATTAAGCAGAAACCAGCACACTCATATATGTATGGACATGAAACAAAAATTGAAACCAATTTAAAAATAGGATGAAAAGTGCATACGATTCATCCAAAACCAATGTCAAAACCAATATACTTCTATCTCTATCCAATGTTCAGTTTGATCAGTGTAGTATACTTTGTTGAGATTTAATTTCAAGGTCAACTTCCTAAGTGTATTGAAATTTCTCTCTAACCTTGATTTTATCAGCTAAATTTGACCTTGTTTGTCCGTTGAAGCATTTGATAAGACGCGTTCAAGCGGAATTCATCCAATGTTTAATCAACTAAAATGTTTTAACACCTTAGTCATGCCTCAGTTTTCAAATCTTAGTTTTTAAGCAAACACATTTTTACAAACTAAGAAAAATATAATGAAATACGTTCTTCATAATTACTCAAAATATTAAAAATTACATTATCTAGTGGTTTTATAAAACGTGTTTTATTGTATTCAGAAAATAGCACCAACACGTAAAGGTTATAAACAAGAAGAAATGTATTACCAGTTAACCAATAGGCCATTTCTAATGTTTTTATTTATTTAAATTTGGCTAAAATTGTATGCGAATTTCATTGTCAAGTCAAAAAGTCGATATAAGAGCAGCGAATTGCATTCATACCTAAAATCCATCATTATCGATGGATATTTTTTAAACATTAAAATAAACACGGATTGCCTTTGGCTGGAGCTTGGGATTATGTGCAGGAGTTCTCGATTCGAATCCAGTTACTCACTATAATGATTTTAGCCATGTAATTCCGAAAATTTGCAAACTTAACTAACTTAATACATAGGCCTATGGCATTTAGGTAGGATAAGTACTTTTAAATAAAAAAAAATACAGCAATGAATTTTAGTGATTCCTATTTATGAAACTACAGCAGTAAAATTTAAAGCTATGAAAATAAATAAACATGGACGATACATATGTAAAAATCATGAACACTTTTAACTTGCAGTTTTAAATTAGTAAAACATGTTATCACACACTATTTAGTTGTTAAACCACTTTGGTCCAAGCCAAAGTTGGAACCTATTTTCAATTGCAGGAACATGTCCAGACCTTGTTAATATAAATTGGATAGTCAGTAATTACAAACTATGGTAGCTCCCAGCAATTGTGGAAGTTAGCGTTTAACTTAACAGCAAAACATATAGTAAAATATTTCTTTGTAAGTAAATCGCGTTGTATAGGCTTTGACGGATTATCAAAAATTATGAAAAGGACAAGCTTCTGGAGTTTTTATTAGAAAATGTTTAGAGAACGATTTCTGAAAAGATGATTTTTAATTTCCGAATTTCTTTATGTAAAAGGATATCTGCGATGGAGAGAACAGATCTCCGAAATCGGTTTTTCTAATCGTGACCTATTTTTCTACCAAGCCTTATTATCTTCTACATTTCTGACTTAAGCGTTCATTTTTTGCTTGCTGCGTAATTTATTCTACATACATATGTTATCTTTTGATAACTATTCTTCTGCGTTCTTTGACTCTTTACTGATTTTCTTGTATATTCCACATACATACTTTGATCATATGTTACCTAAATTATTCTCGGTACTTGGATAGTTTTTGACTAATTCCTTCTAATACTTTGCTAACTTTTTGTACTTTGGTCTCTCGCTGCCTCATATTCTGTGTAGATACTTATGCCAACTAAAATATTCACACCTTTTTTACGATTTATTTGTTCTGTATCGGTCGCAAGTATAGTCCAAGGGTGTACAGAGGTGTCGCTGCCACCACTACTCTAGAAAGAGAGAGTATTCCGTAATGAAAATGAAAATAATAATGTTGGTACTGGAAAAACTTGAGTTTAAGGTTTATTGAGCTAACAGATATAACGTGTAGGTATATATTTAGTTTAAGCAATGGTGTAGAAAGTACGATTCGTGAAGCACGGATAATAACCTCGATGACAATTTCCGCGTACCCCCTCCCTATTCCAATACGGGATCAAGTACCTTCAACGCTCTGGATTCACCATTAGTAGATAAGCCTAAAAAAAGCTGTAAAAGAATAAGACAACTGTTACAACAAAGCTTAAACAAAAAAAATCTAAAACAACTACATCTTACACTTAGTTAAGGGATGGGACACGCTACATTTCAGTGTACACCCTTCGATTGCTAGCATCTGCGTACTTCCATCCTTTACTGACGCAATCCTCTCCTGTTCCAGAGCCCGGACGCCTGTACCACCTGCCAGGTCTGTGGAGGATACAGGTTGCTGCCATGTGCTGTCTGTAACGGCTCCAAGAAGTCCGTCCACAGAAACCACTTCACTACAGAGCTGGTAGCTTTGAAGTGTATGAACTGTGACGAAGTGGGACTCGTCAAGTGTTACGCCTGTTAACATTGAAATTTTGAAACCCTATACAGGACGTAACCCAGCTCTGATGTTAACACTTCAATATACATCGATTGTACATTTAGTCTTAAAGATGGTTGACAGGGTTTGGCAAGATAGCACTTTGGCAGGCTAAAAATAAAATAAATAGGGTATCTTCTATAGGTGGTTACTTTGTTTCTCACTTTGTTTATTTGCTTCTTTGTTTTGTTGTGTATCTGTTTCTCAATGGTATTTTGTATTTAAGGACTATCTGCAATTTAAATACTAAATGTGTTCCTGAATAATAAAATTATATTATTTTAGGCAAATCAATAGTTTACATCTAAGTGCACTGTGTTTATTTCTGTTGCAGATTGAACTATATAATTTTCGGTCGGATATAATTCGTAATAATATTTTTTTTATTGTTTCCTTGTCCCCCTACAGAAGTCTGTGGCATTGTTGGTGGTTGATAGGCACCCAACATAAATAACATGATATATTTAAATAGTTTATGTAATTATATCTCAAATATATTTCCAAACATAGTTGAAATCAACCATAACATATATTTGAAATACAGTACATTTCAGACCTGTTCTCCTCTCACAAGTTAACACTACTGACTTGAAAAATCGAATCAAATCCTTTACTGTAGTCAAATTGAGCTTAAGAGTTGGCATGAGTTAAATACAGTTACACACTGATATGAAATATAGGTGTTTTTTTTAAGTGTGCCACCATTGGGATCTCAGTAACTAACGATTTTACAGCAAACTTTAAATGGGGAACATTCTCTTGTTTTTAAAGAGGTTCAAAAATTATTAAATGAAATGTTTGTAAATGGCCGCCATTTTTCAATATGGCTTTGAAATTTCTAATGGATCACCCTAAAAAAAGTAAATAAGTCAAATAAGTCTTAAAATTGCATCCACATTCCAAAAATATCATAAAATTCGTTAAAAATATTAATTCTATTATTTCAAAAATGGCAGCCATTTTCCAAAATGGTCCAGTTCCAAACTTGAAAAGTGGTAAACTGTGTATTTTATGGTCTTTATGGAATGTGGATTCAATTTTAAGACTTATTTGACTTATTTACTCTTCGCATTTTCGCTACAAACCTACTTGTTTAGGAGCTACATGATGTAAAATGTACACCGGAAGTCATTTTTTCATAGGCTGTAACTCCTAAACGAGTGGAGTCATCGAAAAAAATGTCAGGAATAAAAAAGTTTTTAAATTGCATGTTCTATCCGAAAACATGATAAAATATAGGGTGTTCCATTATAAATTCCAAAGCCATATTGAAAAATGGCGGCCATTTACAAAAATTTCATTTAATTATTCTTGAACCTCTTTAATAACAAGGGAATGTTCCCCATTTAAAGTTTGCTGTAAAATCATTAGTTACTGAGATCCCAACGGTGGCACCCTTAAAAAAAACACCCTGTTTATAAACAAACTACAAGAAACTGAAACCTCTAATGAAAAATCTAAATACATTTCAAAGAAATATATTCCTAGAGTCCACAGATACCACCATGCTTCTTCCAAAAAATGTATCTCTCCTAATTACTATATTATTTATTGTGAAAATTTAAATTAGTGTTTGTTTAACCCCACCCATCACTTTGTATTTAAAATGTTGATAAGCTCTTTATAGGGATTTCAATAATTTAATTAAATGTATGTTATGTAAAAGAAATTATAACTCTTTTTATGTAAATAATTTTAGAAAACTTGCTACATAATTGAGATCATGCTTTCAGCAACGAACTAGTGTAGAAAATTTGTTTTGGAATATAATTTGTTTTATAGATGTACAGCAAAGTGTTATCCTGCCAAGCCAGAACCTTCGGCCTTGACAACATATGTGACGATGTTCTTCGTAAAATATTTCATAACTGACAATTTTGTGTCGTAATATTTTGCATTTTATGTTGCTATTGTGGTTAGCAAGAAGTCTGAGTGAGACGAATTCTATTGGTGTTTGGATTGGGTTGATCTTATTTCTACTTCAAAGTCAAACACCTGTAAAAGAGGATTTATCATAAATCCATTTCAAGACATTTCAACAACATTTATTAATATAAATATTTCAATTTGTAGTATATTTAGTGAGCTATTTACACTGTAAATGAAACTTAAAATAAGTCTATGTTATGTTCAAAGGCAATTCTGCGTTGTATTTTAACTTATGATTTATTAACCAAAACTAAGTTTTTAAGGTTAAATTTCAAACTGAATTCTAGTTTTGACTTACTTGACTTAATTCCTGTCGTTCCGATCGGAACATAGGGCGTCCACGAGACGTCTCCAGGCCTGTCTTTCTCCCGCCAGTCTTCTGAGCTCCCCCCAGGTCTTTCCCTCTGTAGCTGCCTCCTTTTCAACTGTTCTCCTCCAAGTGTTTCTTGGCCAACCTCTACGCCTTGCTCCTTGAGGGTTCCATGTTAGGGCCTTCTTCTCTATTGCGCCATCTGGTTTCCTTAAGGTGTGCCCAATCCAGTTCCATTTCTAGTTTTACACATCATTAAATTTCATTCTGAAATATTTTGATGAATAGGCCAGCTCAAATATTTTAATCTATGATTTCTATTTTACTTTTATTTTAAAAGTGATGCATTTAATTACTTTACAAAAGCCTTGACTTTAAGACAGCTATTGGTGTAAATTTTCCATCAGAGTCAAAACCAAAACTAACACTTTGTATATTCTTCCAGTCCTACGTAATTCTTAATGCCTTAAAAACTTAATTAATAAACATATTGCTTAATTATTGGGATAAATTTTGCAAAATCGTTAATCTTTTAGAGTTAAAATTTAAAGGTAATCAAACTTTTATTTTTTCCATGCAGACCTCCAACATATTTTTTCTCTTAAAAAGTAATGAATTATTGCAAATATAATCCCAAAGACAAATCTTTATGTTTATTAATTGGGTTTAAACTTTAAGTACCTTATTTGATATTTTACAATATGTCTACATAAAAATAACTCGTTTGCTACTAAATGCCCTTAGTCTCTTTCCTCCAATATTACAACTCGTTCATTTATAGCTAAAATGAACGCAATAACGTGTATATTGCTTGTATGTAAGGGATTACGATGTCAAATTTGTCTAAGATAACTATGTAACAGTATCTTTTTTTAAGTTATACATTGTAAACCTTACATATGATTTTATTACTTTTATGGCTTTAATTAAAAGGTTCAATTAATTGAATATACCTTTTCTGCCTTGATTATTGTAATTTATATTTGTTGTAAGCTCAATTGATTTTGTAATAGTTAAGTTTCTATGTATAATACAACGAATGTTATTTGTCTCTAAAATTTGAGATAATGGTGCTTTAATGTTGATTGCATTGTTTGTACATAAATGTTGTAAAAATAAATATTTAAAGCTGTTGTACTTAAAACGTGTGTGTTCATTCTAGAAACCGAATTTCCATTGTTTTAATTATTTGAAAAGGTTTCAACTATTTTATAATATTTTTAAGATCGCCTAACAAAATAATTAAAAACACTATCTATATTTAGGACTACAAAATTTAATACAATTATTTTTCCACACATTCAGGAATCAAACATAAATTTCGAATTTTGAAAATTTAATTTATGAAAGGGAACGAGTTACATTTTAGCCCAAGATTAAGTTTTGCGGCTGTTTAACAAAAAGGTGACACAAATATTTAATAGTTAGTTTTCAAAAACTATAAGTAAACCTATATATAAAACACAAATATTTAATAGTTGAATTTACAAAAATAAATAGAGATTTTAAAATATACTAGACATCAGTGAGGATATTTATTTTCAATAATAATGGTTCTTTTTCTTTCATTGCGAAAAATTAAAGCAATCTACTACTAACCGAGCATATACTTTTATTATTTAAATACCTTATCTTAAAAAAAGATGTAACTCATGTTATTTTGGACACATAAAACCCCATAAATAACCACAATTTTGATGATACAGATGTGTTATGCATTTATTGAAGTAGCAAAGAATGAATTATTTATCAAAACAAAATATTTATTCTCAAAGCAAAAAGGTCCTTTCATATTTTTACCATAGTTTTTATTTTGGTGAGAGATGGTATTGTTTGTTTTATCATTCTACACTACATTAAACCTTATCAAAAATACAAACAATTTAATAAGCACTCCTAAGGCGAATTAGATAGTTTTTATTTTGATAAAAACCCAGATTATTTATTTTACCATTATCCACACTACATTTAAGAGTACAAAACTTGCTACAATCAATTTTATAAACCCCCTTAAGACAAATCCTAGACACGTGGTCTCATTAGTTTTACCAGGAAAACTAAACAGTTTTCCACACGTGTGAACAATTAGGAAATAAGGGTCGTTCTATTTTAATTGAAATTCATGTAAACATGTTTTATTTTTTTAAGATATTGTTCTTTAGCATAGTAAACTGAACCCTGTAGAAAACTAATACTTGAAAAATTACTATTATATTTATTTAGGTTCAACGATGGGTGTTTTGACATTAATATTTAGAAAGTTACTTTTGGGATAAACGTATAATACCTACTTCAACCATGATTGATTAAAAATCAGACTCAAAATACAACTGTAATTTTTTTCTCTTGTAGCTATCCTCATCTGAATTTATTTCTCTCTGTGTTTTTTTTTTTATTATGGCCTATATTCTCTTTGACACGTGAACCAAAATGTTACCCTTTTAACTTTTGAGTATTGTAAAACTAGAAAAAGACATTTGATTTTTGATTAGGAAATATTTGATTCTTGATTCTTGACACATTTTTATAAACAGTTGAGTTTAGTTTCAAAGTATTATAAACACAATGACAGTCTCAATGTAAAACTGTCTAAATAAACTCAGCCATATTACCATATATCGAGGCCAAAATTGGAATTAAATTATACAAGTTATAAGTTAAAACTCTATACAAGGTGGTGTATGAACGCCTAACAATTATTTTGATCTATTAAACTAATCGTTACATAACTAAATATCACAAAATTTCTTAACTTATATCATTATTTTTTAGATGTCTGGATTTAAGCTAATGATAACATCGGTCGATGAAGAAGCGAAAACCGTTTTACATAACATGAAAATCCTAGTCAAGCTATTTCCACAAATACGGGCACCACTGTTTGCGGCTTTGCTGGGTAAGTAAGCCTAATATTGTTTAAAATTGAATAGCATTTAACAATTAGTGAATGTAATGAAAACTTAAAATGTCTGGGTACTGTCTAATGCATAAGTCTGATGGCTACATATTGTGTACTACTTAGTGATGAATAAAATTTTTGATTACTGAATTTTGAACAACTTCTGTAGATATCAAATGCTAAAAGTTACTCGGCAATACCGTTTGTGTTGCCAGTAACTATCGTAGGTTGGTTAGTCTATGTCAAAGCAATTAAGGATTCCCGCTAAATTTGCTCAACTCTATCAAACTAATCCTAGATTACCCGCCTGAACTGTCTCTAATGGAGGGAAGACGGTTACAGAAAAGGTCAAAGGTATTTTGTGTAGACAGATTTGTCAAACAATTAAATAAAATGCATTTTTGTGTCAGAAAAGTGTTAAATGTATATGTCATTTATGTATTTATCTTATCCAAAATAAATAATGATAATGAGATTCTTATTGGAAATAATATGTTATAAAATAATAAAGTCTTGTAAAAATTAAATACTTAAAGCAAAAGTGCTAATTGGCCTGTAAATAGTAAAAGTTTTAATTAAGATGATTTGTGGTGAGGATTTGTATGTAATGGGTTACAGAATATACAGTTGGAATTATCATGTTAGGAAGGGTTGGATGACCTTTTAAAGGAAGATTTGAAGAGATTTCTGATCAAAAAAAAATTATTGTTGACAGGTTGTTAAGTAGTTATTAATCTTAACTATTCAATTCAGCATCAAGTCAATCAAAATTCATCAACCAATGCTTATATTTACAGTTAATCGTTGTTTAAGTTTAAACTATCATAGGATATGTCATTATTAAAGGTTATTATATGTTATTCAATCAAATTCTGTTATATCGTGTGTATAGTTAAAAGAATGTTTCAATATTAAGGTTGGCAACACTGTTCATGCAAGCAGTTTAATTACTCTAAAATAGTGTTCATCGATTGAATTATTTGAAAACACATGTGACTGTGAAAATGGATTAGAAGCACGCCAGGATAAAGATACATGCGAGAAAATTATTTTCATCCATGAAGAAAAGTGTATAAAAAATTCAAATACCAGTCAAGAAAATACTATTTGCCCAGTCAATAAAGGGATTGTTTTGGAAGTAATTAGTGGAAGGCTGATTTGTTGCCCATCGACTATTACCATTTAGACAAGTGTTCAGCAAAAAGTCCCCTCCCTTACCCCCCTTGCTTCCCCCCCTGTGACCCTCCAAACATATATAGTGTGAAGGTTTTGTAAATCACGTGTTTCTCGATTGTTAAACGACTTATTGAATTGCAAATGGTTTTATTGTCTTTGTTATAAAATTTCCTACAATCCTGTTTGGTTAACTTTCGTCGTAGCTGTTACCGTTTGTTTGTTATTTGTATAAAAATGTGAAGATTTATATATTTTTGAACATATAATTTTATTTTTGTCGCCTTAACTTTTTTCGCTGACGTTTTATAAAAATATGTTTAGTTGTAGCTGCTTTCATTAGCTTTAGAATTATGTATAATAGTACTTAATTTAATGAAAATCCTGCGAGATTCAGCCGGTGTAATGTGGTGTTTGTACTCAGTCTCAGTTAAAGTGGGTTTGGTCTAAGTGGGGCTGGCGCGAAATACTATTGTTGTTGTAATATGGAGATATTTTTTACTTAAGATACACTATTGTATTATCCTAAAAAATAATTATTTAGTTTATTTTAAAAAGCATGGAATTATTTTTTTAGGTATGTAGTATTTAAAAAAAATGTTATCTTTGAACAAAGATCTGGAAGTTAAAAATGTAGCATACATCGAATTGCAATTGTTTTATTCCCTTTGTAATAACGTTTCCTACAATCATGTCCAGTTAAATCTCGTCGTAGCTGTTGCCATTTGTTTTTTATGCGTAGGATGATGTAAAGATTAATATTTTTTGAACTTGTAATTTTATTTTTTTTTTGCAAAACTTTAACGCCGTCATTTTATGAAAGTATTTTTCAAATAAAACTGTATCTGCTATCAGCTTTAAAATGATATATTGAAACGTGTAACTTATGGTTATGTAACGCTATATATCAACCGTGAATGCATGGTGTGCACTATTTTTATGTGGCGTTCCATAGCTGATTCGTTACCGCACTCGTGCACGATGTTTCTACCCATTATTGTATTTTTTTGGATTTTTTAAATTTCAAGACACAAAAAAAAACAATAGAATAGTCGATTTAGTTCATACTGTAATTAAACTACTAAACAAACTATAAGTGAATGTATTGAAAATAGGAAAAATGATTGGGGTGATTAGGTTAGGTCCAGGGTAGAAGGATTTGTTTATCTCGGTGTGCTAGGTTTTTTAAACAACCCATTTAACCACTCAATACGTGTAAAGGTCGTGGTACTCCGTTTAAAGATTTATTAAAAGAATCATTCATATAAGTTTGCGATTTCATTGAGGAAAATGATGATTGCCAGCATAGTATTCCTAACCTTTGGTAATTGATGAAAAATATATCAGGCAGAGACCAGGTTTATGAAACAAAATACTTCAAAACATTATTACTTAATCACTTGGTGAAAGACTGCTTATAAGACTACGAACCTAAAAATAAATCCTCCATAGTTTGTTTAAGAGATAGGGTTGGAAAAGATTTTCTCTGAAACTTGGCACATAATAAAAGGCATAACGATGATAAGATTAAGAGAATCGTTTCTACAGCTGCGGCTTTGATAAGACAAGAAATTAAAAGCCGAGTGTATGATGACTCGTCTTACCCCAGTGTTGAAAATATAAGATCAGTGGGGAAAGAAGTTGTAAGGGGAAATTTTTAATTCGATGTATGAGTAATTCTTAACTTCAAATCATGATAATGCAATTATTTTGTTCAAAAATAACATTCTATAAAACCATTACGTACATAAAAAATGATTTCATGCTTTTTAAATACAAGGATAGAAATAAATTGTATTAACTGTACATAGGTTTTATTTCGGTTGTTTTTTTTAGCAAATTCCTCATATATAGAATAAGCTATTACCGTAGGTCTCATGGTAAGACCTAAGCCCAGCGGGCCCGATTTTACTTTTTCGTTTTGAGGCCCTCTGAGGCCACAGACACCCTCCACCGTTCAAATGCATAATTAAAATGTAATATTTAAGATCATAAATTTATATATAATAATATAATGATAAAATTATATGTATGAGTCCGTTAGCGTGATAACTCAAGCAAAAATGATCCGATTTTGATTAAATTTAATACAAACGTATCAATTTACGTTTATTCGAACGAGTTTGCGAACCAGCAAGATCGGACTCTGGGAATAGGGGTTTATGAGAGTTTTTATGGGATAAAAGTTGGTTATTCCCATTTACCCCCTAAAACCACAAAATATTACAATTTCGGACTGATTCTGTCAACTGGCTGCAATTAAAATACGTAAAACCCATATCATTTCAATAAAAATAGACTTAACACACAAAGGTTGAAATTTAAAAGTGAAACAATTTACATTCAACTTAAATCACAAGAAAACTACTAAATATATCGATTACACTCTTATGACGTTTTTTGTAGAGAATGTTTTAAGGATTAAAATGGCGAAACAAAATGTATTCTATTGCTGTTTGTTTCTGAGATATTGATAAAAGGACAAACACTTAAAACGGTGTAGGGAGGGGCAGCGAGAGAGGGAGGGATGGGGACTTTTTAGAAAATGTTTCTTATATGATCTACTAACATCCATGAAAAAATCAGCCTTTCACTAATAATTACTTCCGACAAAGCACTATTTTGTCCCTTTATTGACTGGGCTATATACAATTTGTATTTATCAAGAAGATAATCGACAGTTTTTTTTTTATTATTATAAAGACAGCAAGTTTCCATTATTGATCGGGCAATATCAACTTGCTCATTTTATGTAACAAAATTTATTAGTAAAAATACAGTCCACTTTTCCCTAAAATGAAAACCTTTTACAATATCTATTTTAGTCAATACTTACCTAAACATAATCATCTAAAACTTAAGTTATAAATTAAATAAATCCTATGTAACCTAAGTAAACAGATAAACCTGATTTGGCGGGAAACGTGTTATACTGATGAAATGTGTCTTGGTTCCCGCGCAAATCACATTTGGCGGGAACAGTGAGCCACATAATGAGTTGATTAGCTTCACCGTAGCTGCCTTTGGCTCAACAGATATTATTTGAGGTCTTTGGATTTTTTTTTAGTATGAACCATGAACAAACTTGTTGACTTCGTTGAAGTCAAATGTAAGTGCAACATTGAATAAAATTCCTTTCTCAGCTTATACGGTATAACAGGATAAAATTATTGAAAGTAAATTAAAATACGTTTAATAACGCTTTTATCTTTTATTTACACTCAAATCCTGTTAACTCACAAGATGGTAAATACATATCAAACATGCATAAAAATACATCTTTATGAAAAATATAAAATAAATCATAACTATCAAACGAGAAATAATAACAAAAATTGTCAATATCCCAATTAATGTAATTGGACCTCTTTAAATGGCATTCAAAATCTACAATCATTAACCATATAAGCTGAAAGAGACTTTGAGCCAGAAAGCATATTACAAAATTCATGCTTTTTTAATGAGAAATGTTAATGGTTTTCACACTTGTCAGATTATAATTTAGACTAGGGAACCTTAATATAAATTGACCATGTACCAATTTAGGAATTACTTTTGTAATTATTGTATTCAGGCGTTATGTACAATAAAGCGTTGTGTATAGTCTATCAAAAGATACATCTAAACAATATGAAAATATCGGAATAATCTAATTATTCGAAGCGATCAAAATCCGAACTATTTCGAATAGAAACTCATATCATCAGACCCAATAAGCTATTGACATTCAAATTTAAATAAATAACCACTTACAATCTTTGAAACGTATTTCCCGTTTTGTAAATTAACATCACTGTCGTAAATATTTTATGTTGTTAGACGTTTTTATTTCTGTAAATCTATTTAAACAATTCTGATCAAGAATATAGCGCCCTCTATAGTATACTATAGGATACTTGATAGGATACTGTATAAGGATAGCATAGAGGGCGTAATATATATTTCCTTTATTTTCTAAAACATGCAGATTTTGGTATTAAGTGCACGTAAATAAAACAAATTAAGTAAAAAGAAATTGCATTAGTTTTTGTAAAATATTTATAACTCAATGTTGATAGTTACAACCTAGCTGACTGATAAGGTTGTTGACGCCTTAATCTTCTTCAAACAAAGTACATAAACTATCATAAGTTTTAAATTATAGTATAATAAAGACACAGGATCATTTGTTCTCTTAATCCTTTAGTAGGAAATATTTCCAAAACATATACGTACATTTTCATATCAGATGAGAACTCTACAAGTTCATGTTTATTGGATATCTACCAACATTCACGGTCGCTCCTAACTTGTCTACAAATGTTCGGATTATTCAAATGCAACCTTTATATTACTCCTTCTTATATTTGCAAAGTTTCTAACGTACCTTTTTATGACTGTATATTTTTTTAACGTTTGGAATATGAATTATTTGTGATTTAACAATCTTTTTAATCTTATTCGAATTACTGCTAATAAATGATTGAAATTAAATGCTATATAATTGATATTTTCCACAGCGAGGAATCCTTTTTATCAAGTGTAAATATATATATTTTTTTTCAAATTGTGATCACATAATTTTCTATTAAATATTTTACAATCCCTATTAAATATAGCGCAAAAAGATATATGTGTTAATTATTGCTGTTACCATATGAATTCAATAAAGCTTAATTGATGTAGTTTTTAAGCCAATAAGTCCTAGTCTATTATAAATAAGAATGAGAATACTAACCTATGTTTGAAATATATTCCTATTAGTAACTCTATGAACATCTTCAGTCTGGGTATAAATAAAGTATTGATTATAAAATATTTTAACCACACAAATCTAAGTTAAATGTTGGCTTTACACAGACGAGATACTATTAAGGTAAGTAATAAAACTCAAATAGATTTTGTTAACATTTAATAAACAACAAACATGGTAGTTAGAACGCTTGAAATTAAAAACGAATAAAATGATAAAAGGACGACCTTATCCAACCACAGTTGTTGGCATGACAACTAGTTCCGTTCCTTAGAACTTCGTCAGGTCATTGTATACAACCACATCATCAATGTATTATCATGGTATGTCAAAAGAGTCTTTAAAATTCTGTAAAAATCACGATAGTCAAAACTAGTTGTCATACCAACAACTGTGTTTGGATAAGATAATCCTTATATTTTATCAGGTAATGATTAAACTATTAGAACCTCTTTGTTGGTAAATGTTCAACCCATTCTGTGTGTGGAGAGAGATATATATAAACAGAGTTTACAGATTTAGAAATATATTTACTACATAAATCTTGATTACGTATTGGATGAACAGAATTTAATAACAGCAAACAATGAGATTTTATGAGCAAAGTGTTGCGTTTGTTCAGTATATTTAGTATTTTAAACCAAACATCCACGGACTTATACTTATTTGAAAGAAAGTTCTAGGTTATCAACGAATTCTAGGTAAAATTTACAATTTGTAAAACCAATAAAGATTTTATTTTAATTGAAAGCTTTTAAGTTAGTTAAAGTCACCAATCAAGAAATTAAGATACTGCCACTTTTCCATTATACAGTTTCCGCAGACAAGACCAAGGTGTAAAGAGAAGGAAAGTTAAGAAAAGGAAGCTAAGTTAGGAAAAGGAAGTTAAGGAAGGAAGGTTAGAGAAGGAAGCTAAATCCCTACTCCTGCATCGTCTGCGAAGCCCTTACTTGAGAAGATAAGCCAACCTGGAATATAGATTTAAATTTTATTCAAATACACAGTTTTTCATCTTGTGTCTGTTTGAGCTCATTGATTATTTCCACATCTTCTAAAGATAAAAAACGCAAGGTCTCAAATCGCTTGAAATGTATTGAGTAGATACTATATGAGTTTCAAAGTTTGAAAAGATCATTCGTGCATTCAGGTTCTATACTTAGTAGTAAGGACCTAAGCTAATAGCCTACGTAAATCTAAGAGTAACTTTAACTATTTAGTACTTAGTAAGTCCACTTAAAAAAAGGAAAATACATTTACATTAGTTTTCCAACTTTTGGATGTTGTGTATATTTAGTTTTAATGTGTTAGTTAAGTTTTTTTCACCTGAGGACGGTGAAATAACTCATAACTCACGATCTCCAACAATTAACTTCAAACAAAGAATTTTCATTAGATTATATAATATGATAATTTCGATAATTTCTTCCGCAGAAGCTTGAAATGCCTATGCTCGACTAATTAGGTAAATGATTTTCTTTTTCTAGATTTTAAACGTGTAGGTTAAAGTTCTTTAGTACATATTTTTCATAAGCCTTCAGTTTTTTTTTTTTTTTTTTTTTTTGTAATTTGTTTATGGGTTTATGGCAAGGCGAACAAAAAAACAATTAATTATTAGCAACAGTTTCGAAAGTAAAAAGAGATAAAATCATTTGCCAAGTATAAACTGTTGCTGTTGTAATTTTCCTACTCATAAAGATCAGTGATTGTGTGATAGTAGGGTAAAAACTAAGTTAATTTTCTAATTAATGAATAAATGTGTGGATTGTTAACCTATTAGATTACAATGTATTATAATGTATTACACCTAAATCTACCTACTATTAAATAACCCTTTTTACTACTACCTAGTACCTTTTTTTTAGGAGATTTGCTTTAACCAATTGTTGATTTGCAATAGTACCTATAACATAAAAACTTTCATTCTACGTATTACATTTACTACACTGCCTAAGAGAAAATCCAAGTACAATTTATTTGCGCCAAATAATAATCCCTACTTAATTGATATAACTACAATACTCTACAACTACTCTCTTCTATCATAGAATGGTTTCATCCTATTTACATGGACTACGTCTGTTGTCCATTTTCCCGCCTTTTGAAGATGAATCTCGTAGTTGAGGTCCGAGAGCTTCTTCCTCACTTCAAATGGGCCACGATAGGAGGGGGCCAACTTCTTCGATCCTTCGCCAGAATGGGGAGTTGCTAGAAGTATCTTGTCACCCGGATCGTAATGGCGTGGTGTGTGTCCTGCATCATGACGGGTCTTCTGGCGCTGCTGGGCTTTGTGGAGGATGTCCGGGATTTTCTCTCGCACATCATGGATTCTCTTGACTGCTTCTAAGATGTCGTTGTCCGGGATTGTTGGGAGGATGGCCAAATCGATGGGATGAAGAGGCTCATAAGCGTGCAGCAGATAGAATGGTGAGTGTCCGGTGGATTCCTGTATTGACGTGTTGTAGGCGAAAGTCACATTGTCCACAAACTTGCTCCAGTTGGTATGCTGGCTGTTGGAGTAGAAATGAAGCATGTCCAACAGCGTCCCGTTGAAGCGCTCCGTGAGACCCTGTGACTGTGGTCGATATGCCGAACTCTTCTTATGCTGGATTCCTAGGGCGTCGAGAAGCTGTTTCAAGATGTCCGCAGTGAAGTGTGTCCCTCGATCAGTCTGGACCTCTTGAACACACCCGAATCTTGGTAGTATTGTTTCCAATATGAATCTTACTGTAGTTTTTGCGTCTGCTTTCTCCACGGCTTTGGTGACTGCGTATCTTGTGGTAACATCCGTTGCCACAACTATATATTGTTTCTTGTTGGATCTAGGAAGGGGACCGAGATAATCTATCTGTATCTTCATAAACGGGATCGTAGAAGGAGGGTTTATAGGCTGCATTAAACCTGCAGGCTTTCGCTTGTCGGCTTTCCTAAGTTGACAATCTAAACAGGATCGGACGTAGGTAGCGATGTCTTTATTCATTGTCGGCCAATGGTATCGCATTCCTATTTTGTACGCTGTCTTTGTTATTCCCGAATGTGCACCAGAAGATAAGCTATCATGGAATGCATTTAGTATATCTTTTACTAGAGCAGTTGGGACGGCTAGCAAAAGTTTGTTCCCATTTCTAAAGTTGGATTTGTAGTAAATAATATCGTCTTTTAAGACATACATTCTAGAGGCTCTCCTAATCTTCCCACGTGCTCCTACAGGATCGTGAAGTGCATTACGAATGCTTAAGAGATACTCGTCTTCTAACTGGAGTTTGTGAATGTTAACTTGAGTGACCAGGTTTATCAGCATCTCCTCAGCAACTGCTTCATTGTCTATTTCCACGTTGATCGGGTTCCTGCTCAGTCCATCCGGGACCCTCATTACCGCACCAGGCCTATGTGTTATCGTGAAATCAAAGTCAATCAGTTTCATAGCCAACCGATTTAGCCTAGAACTCAAATTCTTAATGTTCTTGTAATACTGAAGACTAGCGTGGTCATTGTAAATAGTAAAATGTCTACCTAGTAACAACGAACGGAAATAATTTACTACAAACACTACACTTAAAAGTTCTAATTCAGACACAGTCCAACGATTCTCCGTATTCTTCAACGTTCTGCTGACGTAAGCAACGGGTCGCAATGTTCCGTCCACTTGGTACTGACACAGCACTCCACCGACTCCTACTCGACTTGCGTCACACATAACCACTGTGTCAAGGTTGTCACTAAAATGAGCTAGTAAGGGTGGAGTAGTCAACGCATCTTTTAACGCCTTAAAGGCCGTTTCATGCTCTTCTGACCATGGTAAGCTACGCGAATCGCAGTGCTCCTTCTTGGTTAACTGCGTTAACGGATGAGCGATTTCACTGTACTTGGGGATGAATTTCCTATAGTATGACGCAGTACCCAGAAAACTCCGCACGTCTTTGACTTTACGGGGACGGGGGAAATCCTGTATGGCCCGAATATTTTCCTGGAGGGGCCTTATACCATTTGGCTGTACTTCATGCCCCAATATTTCAATTTTAGTGTAGAAAAAATGACATTTAGATGTCTTAAGCTTCAAACGAGCGGTCCTAAGTCTTTTGAATGTCTCTTCTAAACTCTTAAGCTGCGAGTCAAAAGTGTTACCATACACGACCAAGTCGTCAATGTATAAAACTATTCCGCGATACAGCAATCCCGCAAAAACCCTGTTCATTGATCGCTGGAAAGCATTTGGACTAGTTTTCATTCCCTGAGGGAGACGGGTATAGCGATACAACCCCTTGTGGGTTATGAAAGTTGTATAATCCCTATGCTCGGGGGCTATTGGCTGTTGAAAAAATGCCTGATTTACGTCCATTTGAGAGTAGAATGACGCACCTTCCAAGGTCTCAAGAATAGTATCTATTCGGGGGAGAGGATATTTGTCATCCACTATTAGTTCGTTTATTTTCTTATAATTATGTACTAAACGAAACTTACCCCCAGGTTTCTTTACCATGAAAGTAGGTGCCGCATACTGGCTCTGACAGTGTTCAATAACGCCAGCTTCTAATAAACCGTCCACCTGTCTATCTAATTCTTCCCTTTCTTTGGGGCCTAACCGATAGGGAGGTAGGGCTACAGGTTCATCGGACTTAACTCTTATCTCGTACGGGGGAATATTGGCTTCCTCTAAGTCTGTATCGTCCTTAGCAAACACGTCCCTGTAAGAATTTATTAGCTCCTGTGCTAATTTGAATTGAGAAGGCGTTAACTGTGGGTTTATATCTATTTTGTTCCCGCCACTATCAGTTATACTTCCTGAGAAGGTAGGAAGTAGAGGGTCCGATTTAGGTAGTTAGAATATCAGATTCTACAACATCAGAGATACCATTAAAAATAGGGCTTAAAGTCACGTTTTGGGGCTCGGGCTCGTGGAAAAGTGTTTCCAAATTATGAGTCACGTTGGATGCATCTAGTGTAAAGTTTTGGGAAGCATCTAATAAATCGACTGAGACTATTTGTACTGGGGCACCACGTGTAGCGGCTGACTCATCATTGCGCGCTGAAGTGCGTGTCCAGTTACCTAGCATCGGCAACTCTGTACGTTGACCCTGGCACGAGAACGTAACTGTTCGCTTATCATAATCGAGTACTGTACAATACTGAGACAAGAAATCATTTCCTAGCAGTAAAGAACAATTAAGTTCCTCTACTACAAATACATTATGTACAAAACACTTAGAGTCTATGCGAAATTCCACTTCTGCTTCACCTAACACATTTAAATGGGTTTTACCCGCTGTAGTGAGGAGTGCGTTAGTTGGCTTGATAATATATTTTGATTCCCTGAGCTCCTTGCTATTTACACATGAAATATTAGCTCCAGAATCTAAGAGTATAGCTACTTCACCGCCCTCCATTAGTCCGTTCACGTGCAAAGGATATCTTTTCTTGATTCCCCGAGTAACAACTGAGCTGCAAACACTTTCCGCTTTCATTTGTTTTGTAAAGTCAGAAAGGAACCTTACATGCTTTTGCTGATATTGCTTTTGCACGCATGGATTGTAAATGTTACACTCATCATTATCTATGCTATGTACACTGTCGTTAAACTTCCGAGGTATTTGGCCAGCGGGGGGAGGTTCATCATCCCCCGGCCTAATTAGTTTTTTTGATAACGAGGGGCACGACAGTCAACAGTGAAATGTCCCATGTTATGACAATTCCTACAAGGCTGACTGGGGAAGTTAGAGAAATGCACCTGTTTACCAGGTCGGCCCCCATAATGTACATTTTCCCTGCGGGGGTATCGGTCACGATCACTGTACGAATTAAGCTGAGTATAAGACCTTGATTTGTGGTAAGGGCTTTCAGATCGGTAAGGACTACGTCCTCTTTCATCTCGATTATTATAGCTGGTTCGGGCGGGGGAATGGCGATAACTTGGTCTCCTATTCTCCTCGCGGTATGGTGATCTGGCAGGTGATCGGTGATACTTTTGGGAACTAGACGACCTATTTCCTTCATGACGTGGTAAACTACGAGAGCTATGTGGAGTATAGGGCGAGATATCCCTACGAGATCGCCTGCTGTCGTCTTGAGATCTGTCGTCGACTCTATCTTTACCATAGCGTTCAAATCTGTCGGTTTTAGCAGAAACGTGTATCTCGTGCACCATTTCAGTAAGAGAATTTAATTTGGCTTCAATATCAGCATGATTGGGCTGCTTAGGCTCTAATACCCCAAATCTACGCCTTAACAAGTAATTACCATGCTCAAATTTAGCAATGTTCGCCTTTAACAATCCTAGAGTGGTATTATCCAAAATAGAAATTTGCTGTAACATTGCAGGATTTAACCCCTTTAGAATATGACCGCAGATTTTGGACTCGTCCATTGTCGAGTCGACCAGCCGGCAGAGTTTTTCAACGTCAGCAGTATATTCTGCTACCGTTTCATTAGGTTGTTGAACGCGTGAGTTTAGCTCTAGCATAAGCAGTTCTTTGCTTTCAACCGGTGCAAAATTCGATAAGAAAGCAGTTTTGTAAGCTTCATAGGTAGCCTGAGGGTTTTTAACTTCAAGATTTTCAAAAAAACTTAGTGCAGCGTTTTCTAGATACATGGGAAGATATAAGACCTTTTTATTATCATCCCATGCGTTTATCTTGGATGCGCGCTCAAATTTGTTAAAAAATATGTGAATATCCTGACCAGCTTTTCCCGTGAAATTTCCAGGTTGATAAAAAGGAGATTTTTCCCTATTCATAGTGACGGCTTCTGAAGGGCCAAGGGCAGGAAGTAAACTGTTGGTCTGGTCGACGGTATGCGATGCCGAGCCTGCACCTAAGGTCTGGATGTCGGTATTTTGATATACGGGGGCGGGGTTAGCGGTAGATGAAAGTTGTCTATTATCTAAAGTTATCTCATTATCAGACTCATTAACTGAATCATAAGTGTGGAACTCACTTGGTGAACTATACAAAGTAAGTTTGGAATCTTGATTGTACTTAAGTTTCAACAATCTAAGATTCCCTCTTAAATAGTCTAGATCAGCGTCTACCGGATAAGTTAGCCCTAAATTTTTATACCAGTTCAATACCTCCTTTCTATTACAGCCTTTAATGTCTGACAAACTTAGTGCGTCCATTACTCGCCATTACACATAGTTTTGTTATATGAAATGAAAAAATTATCTAAATAAAATAATTCACAGAGCTAATGTAACAAAATCAATCCACACATTCCTACGTTAAAGAAACACATTACTAATTTTTAACTCGCTATAGAAGCCTATCGCATCCTATCAATAGGTAAAAAATGAAAGACATAAACAGATATAAAATTCAACTTTAGACAGCGTTCATGTTATCAATCGTCATTTAAATAACACGCATAAGCAATCTTCAAATAATACAAAACAAAAATATTCGTGTAAATAAGCTAATAATAATAATAATTATAATCGAGCCCTAATACTTGGTAAAAGATGTATAAAACGAAAGAGTGGCTAAAAAATTTAAGACTAGATTAATACAGAGGCCTAACAACGAGAATTAAGCATGAGCTGCAGCTCACTGTCGTCAAGCTATTTATTCTCAACGAGGGTATATCAAACGGCTTAAATCGCTTATCACGCGCCCAAAATCAAAAATAGATAATACTTTTATAAATCACAACACTAAATAGAAATTACTTACTTTCTAGCATGCACAAAAAATACAACGATTGTCCAGGTAATAATAACAAAGGCCTAACAATTATAGACATATAAGATGTAACTCAAACAAAATAAATCATTGATGTACACAAAAAAAGAACTATTCTTAAGTAAAAACTTAAGACACGGCTGTCTCCACCATTTGCCACGATTGGAATTGTACCCGGCGCCTCCACCATTTGCCACGATTGTAATTGTGACCGGGGGCGTAACCGGGATCGATTTAAATAATAAGAATTCTTTAGTGAGAGGTAAAAGAATGTTTAATCATTATTCAAATAAAGTGGATGGACAATATGATAAAGATAATAATAAAGACAATAATAAAAATGGATGATAAAATAATTACAGGCTCCTTTTATTTAAGTAGGCCTAAGCAAATGAAATTTATATATCAAACTCTAATAATTATACCTTTCTTTTACCTTTTTACCTTGGTCCTCTTCTCCGTAGTCGTAGAGACTAGGGAATCGTCATCTTCTTTTTTTGTTGTGTTATTGTAGTGTTAATGTGTGTGTGTATGGTGTAAAGTGGGTTTATTTTAAAGCCTATCTTTGTGGTGAGCAGTGTGCTCTTCAAAGAACTCATCTAATTTGTAGAATGGTTTCTGGACTAAATATTCTTTGAGTGATTTAAAAAAAGGTTTTGGAGATTTGATTTGTTTTATATGTTCTGGGAGGGCATTAAAGATTTTTGACCCCATGATTTGGGGTATTTTGCTGGTTTTTGACAATCTGTGTTGTTGGATATCGAAGTTTGTTTTTGTGTTTCTCAAGCTATATTTGTGGCAGTTTTCCCTAAGCTTTGGGGGGTTTAGTTTTAGGAGGTTTACAACTTCAAGGATGTATAGGTTTGGAACGGTAAGGATTTTGTTTTTAACGAAGTATGGTTTACAATGCTCTTGTGGTTGTAGGTTCTCAATGATTCTTAATGCCATTTTTTGAAGAATTTGGATTATGTAGATGTAACAATCCGCCGCTGTCCCCCAGGCTACTATTCCGAAGCGTAAGTGAGATTCGAAGAGTGCGTAGTAGGCTATTTTAGAAGTATTTTTATCAGTTATAGAGCGTATTCTTCGTATGGCAAAAAGTGAGGATGATAATTTTTTCCCAAGTTTTTCCAGGTGGTTATTCCAGGTCAGGTGTTGATCAATGGTTATGCCCAGGAAAGTTGTATGAGTTGCTGTTGTTATCAATGCTTCTTCGGTTGATAGTTCAGGTTGTTTACTTGTGGTGGCGAAGTTAACATTTAAAGTTTTGGATTTGTTAATTTTGAGGTCCAGGGTTTTACAAATTTCTATTGCTTGCTCAATTGTTTCTTTTATGTCTGATGATTCCTGGCCAATTTTTGTGGGAAAGAGGATGGTTGTGTCGTCGGCGAAGATAATGCTGGTCTTGTCCATTGGTAGAAGGTCTGGTAGGTTATTTATGTAAATTATGAAGAACAGAGGTCCCAGTACCGACCCTTGGGGAATACCTCGAGTTGTACGTTGTAGTGTTGATTTGGCTTTTAATTCTGTGTTATTGTTGTAGTAGTTTATTTCTACCTGCTGGAAACGGTTTGTAAAGTAGCTTATTACCCAATTTAGGGCATTCCCCTTTATATTCATTTCATTAAGCTTGTTGATGAGGATGGTTTGATTTAGGCTATCAAAAGCTTTTTGGATATCAAGAAAAATTCCAGATACATTTTGTTTTTTCTCCCAGTAAGAGGTGATGGTTTCACAGAGTTGATTTAAGGCTGTATTTATGGACTTATTTTTGCGGAAGCCGTGTTGATTAGGCGAAAGAAAATCAATATTAATTAGGTGTTCCATGATTTGTTCGTAGATTACTTTTTCGAGGTATTTTGATAGGGTGGGAAGGATGGATATCGGTCTGTAATTTGATATTTTTGTAGTTTCATTTTTTTTATGTTTTGGGTATACTGTTGCTATTTTCATTTTTGTCGGTACTATTGCTTGATGAATTGATGCATTTATGATGTTGACGAGGGGTGATAGCAGCTCTTGTTGACAGTATTTAATAATTTTATTAGGTATTTCGTCGTATCCAGAAGAATTTTTCGGAGGTAGTTTTTTGAAGATTTTTGCCAGGTCTTGTTCGTTTATCGGTTTGAAAGTTGTTAGGTTATGGGTATAGCTTTTGGGTTCTTGTTGGAGTGATGTAGGAGTGGTGCTTGGGTTTTTATCATCGGGTGTTCCTTGATCTACAAAGTATGAATTTAAGGCATTACTTATAATTTTGGGATTGTCGATGAGCTGATTATCGATTTCGATGGTTAGATTTTTACGTGTGTGCTCTTTAGGCTTTCTTTCCTTATTTATGGTTGTCCATATCTCCTTGCTTTGATTTGTTGAGTTAGAAATTTTGCTTAGGGTGTGTTGTGATTTTTTCTTTTTGATTTCCAGGTCGTATGTACGTTTTAGGATGGTGAGGGTCTGCTTGTCTTCTTCTCGTCCGGTGGTATTGTATTTGTTTTGTGATGTTGTTAAAACAGCTTTCAGTTTTTGTAGGTTTTCGTCCCAGAAGTATGATTTATTTTTAGGCTTAAATATTTTTTGCGTTCTTGGCATAATTTCATCCATCTCTCTTCTTATAATGTTGATAAAATTATTGTATTTTTGTTCCACAGACTGACTCTCATACACTTCTCTCCAGGTTTCTTTACTAAGTCTCCTTTTTATTTCTTCTAAATTTTGAGGTGAGATAGGCCTAATGATTTTTTTTAATGGTTTTGTTAAGAGAGTTTTAAAGTTTTTTATGTTACATACAATAGATTCGTGGTCTGAAAGGTTGTTTTGGCTGGTTTTTGCATTTATTTGGGAAGTATTGAGATTTGAGGCGCATCCGTCTATTGAGTTTTTTGATGTCGCTGTAATTCTAGTATGAGGTGTGTCGATAAAATTTATATTGTGAGATCCTAGTATGTTGATTAGGTTCTTAACCTGAGTATCGTCTTTATTCTGCAACTTGAGGTTAAAATCGCCGAGAATAACTATATCTTTGTTTTTACTTGTATGCAGTTGAAGTAAGGTATCTAATAGTTGTATAAACTTATCTATGTTTTCGCTTGGGGAGCGGTATAGGCCTATTATCAGAAGTTTTTTATGTTTGTCTTTTAGTTCTGCTGCTGCAAATTCAGCAATACATTCTTGGCTATTTTTGATGGTATTTACAGATAGAATATTTTGTTTTATGTCATTTTTTGAGAAGATTGCTACTCCTCCCCACTTATGCTTAGTGCGGGAGAACTCTGACGTCAGTGTATAGCCTTCGATGTTTATTTGCTTTATTTGGTCAGAAGTATGGCCATGTTCAGTTATAATTATAAGATCAGGTTTCAGGTTATTAATTTCGATTATTAGTTTTTCGATCTTTTTTTGGAGGCCTCTTTGTATGTTTACGTAGTAGAGTGTCAGTCCGGTTTTTTTGTCTAGGATTTTGGGATTTGATTTGGGTTTTTGAAGTTTGGGTCAGCTTGGAGGGGTTTTTGGTTTTCTTCTGTGTTGGCTTCAATCGGGTAGTTGTCATGTCCGGGCTTAGTTTTAGGCTGGTTTTCATTTTCGGGTTGCTCCATTGTCGTCAAGTCGTTCAGTTGTTCAGTCGGTGCCTTCGAAGTTTGGTCCTCCGTAGGTAGCCGATCCTCCGTCGTTTTGGATTGTCCGATTTGGTGGTGTTTTATGTTGGTTAGGTTCAGGATACTGCTAGCTAGTTTGTGCGCTCCTTTTCTATTTGGGTGTATCTGATCAAGTCCCATACAGTCATCTGTGAGTAGGCTGTTGATGTCTACATAATTTACTTTTAATTCTGAGCACATGAATTTAATAGCTTCATTCACATCGTCAATAAACTTATCCCTGACATCTTTTCTGTATGGGATATTATTGATATACCACTCTGTGGTGGTGAATTGGCTCATTTTTGCCTCTATCATTTTCCATATTGGTCTCATGATTTGATTTGGGGTTTTAGAAAAGGTGGTGTTGTTTGATCCTATGTTCAGTATTATTTTGGGGGGAGGGTATTTGAGGTAGTGTAGGTAGCGGCTACATTCACTAGTTGTGGCTCCAGGCATTATTTTCGGAGTTATGTTAGCTTTGTGGTGGGTTTTCATAATATTTGTAGCTCCACGGAGCAGTGAATCACTTACAAATAAGGCTTCAGGCCTATGCTTGTAGTAGTGTCGGCTTGGATCAAGTGGCTGAGTTTGATGCAATAAAGCTGGGTTATCTGATTTGTGTGGGTTTGTTGCAGTTAGGTCTATGGATGGTATTTCATTTTCTGTAGGCGTATGTGCATTTTCTTCGTGCGGGTGGTTACTAGTACCGATGTGTTTCCTTGGGTTTATGGGTTTCTCTTCAGGTTTGCCGTTCACTTTGTCCTGTGTTTTCACACAGTGTTTGTTCTTGTCTATTGTAGATTTTTGAGGTGATAGGCCTAGTGGTTTAAGTGGGACATGTTTGATGTTTGTGTTTTTAACTAGGTCTTGTATAGTTTCTTCGAGTTTATATATGACTTGCATTTTTTTTGCAATTATTTCTGAGAGCTTTAAGTTTTCTGCATTTTTTCCGTCCAGCTGTTCCTTAAGATCGTTTATATCAGTCATAAGAATTTCTATAACTCCGTTTAGTTGCAAGTCCTTATTTACATTGGTCTTTACAGAGTTTGTTGTTTGTTTGGTGTTTAGCTTCAGGCACTCTTTGCATGCCCAAGTCAAAATAAAGGTATTTGATAGCATAGCTTTGTACTGTTTGTCAGTTATATTTACACATCTGATATGATACCACTTTGGGCAGTCGCATTCCACTGCCTTGTCATTTTTTCCTATCGACACATTACATACAGCGCAGGAGGCTAGCTCTGATTCAGAGTCGTCAAGGGTTTCTGGGTTTTGTTCCAAAGATTTTTCACTTTCTGTCCGTACCATTTTTTTTTTTTTTTTTTTTTCTTTTTCTATGTGCAAGCTTATATGGAAGGTAAAAAGGGGGGGTGAGGGGAAATGAGGGGTCTTTGGTGGGTAATGGTCCTGAGGTGTTGGAAGGGAGGTTTGTGTTTCTTTGGTTTCAACTAGCCTAGGCCTAGCCTAATTTTGTTTAAAATTTTCCCCTAACCTATCTTAAAAAATGCTTAACTAAGTTACCTGCTTTTGTCATGACTTTTGAGATCCTATTTTCTGCTACTTAATACTAAAGAACAAAGAAATGAGACAAAATGTGTTTGGTGTCACTAGTTTAAAATGAGATGAAAAATGTTAATTTGTACGTGTAGTGTAGTGTAATAGATGGTAATAGTGTAAGAGTTGCAGCTGTGGTACAAGTCTTCTGATTTGCCGATTGCCGTGAGACGAGCTTTCTGATTGGCTATTTGTCTTCACTTCTAACTCTGAACAAAGTGTTCATGAACAAGATTTTCAAGATGGCTTCCACTTGTCCACTTGGATTTTTTAAAGTGTTTAACTAAATTTAATCAATATTTGTCTGATTGAGAACTTGTTGAAAAACACAAAGGCAAGATATTTAAGATAGTTTGAATAAATAGGTTTCACTGTATTAGTTTGGAAAAATTTATAATTCACTACTGGAAAGTTCGTTTGCAGTTCTATGGCTGAATAATGGCTTGGTCTTACCGTGAGTTGCAGAAGTCCTTATTTCGTTACAAAATTTAATTTAAAAGAAAAATGTATTTACTCACTATGTATAATACTGTTTAATTTTCGATTTTTGATCACTTTTAAAAGTACTAGGCAATTTTAAACTGTAAAAAACTTGATTTAATTCGGGAGGTGTTCAAGAGACGACATGACTAGTTTCCAAAGACCACCAAAGAATATAATTCTTTTTGACACGTTAATATATTCAAACAGGAATTTAATAGTCACTATATTTATTCACACAAATTATAAATGAAATCAATTATTATAAGAATGATTACGATTAACATCAATCAATCACTGACTTTAAAAGGTTAAGTTAGCCTGGACAATCACAAAAATTATAAAGTTGAAATATTAATAAAGTAATCGCCTTACCAAAAACCCGGAGACCGGCGAAGTGTCCCCGTGATATTACTGGGGCCAAGTCTCTTCCTTTCGGTCAACCCCGACCTCAGTCTCTCCAAAGTACAATTGCTAAGTCTACGGTTTTTGTGGGTCGGTCGATTGAGCAAGCTACGTGTCATCAAGAATTCTGTCTACTAAATGCCAATGTTCTGACACTGGTATATGCATTGTGAAATCCATTTACCAGGTCTTTTACTTTTGAAATATAATCCCAAAATTTAGAAAATAATTTTTGGTGACTACCCGTCACACTGATGAAATGTGTCTTGGTTCCCGCGCAAATCACATTTGGCGGGAACAGTGAGCCACATAATGAGTTGATTAGATTCACCGTAGCTGCCTTTGGCTCAACAGATATTATTTGAGGTCTTTGGATTTTTTTTTAGTATGAACCATGAACAAACTTGTTGACTTCGTTGAAGTCAAATGTAAGTGCAACATTGAATAAAATTCCTTTCTCAGCTTATACGGTATAACAGGATAAAATTATTGAAAGTAAATTAAAATACGTTTAATAACGCTTTTATCTTTTATTTACACTCAAATCCTGTTAACTCACAAGATGGTAAATACATATCAAACATGCATAAAAATACATCTTTATGAAAAATATAAAATAAATCATAACTATCAAACGAGAAATAATAAATAAAATTTTCAATATCCCAATTAATGTAATTGGACCTCTTTAAATGGCATTCAAAATCTACAATCATTAACCATATAAGCTGAAAGAGACTTTGAGCCAGAAAGCATATTACAAAATTCATGCTTTTTTAATGAGAAATGTTAATGGTTTTCACACTTGTCAGATTATAATTTAGACTAGGGAACCTTAATATAAATTGACCATGTACCAATTTGGGAATTACTTTTGTAATTATTGTATTCAGGCGTTATGTACAATAAAGCGTTGTGTATTGTCTATCAAAAGATACATCTAAACAATATGAAAATATCGGAATAATCTAATTATTCGAAGCGATCAAAATCCGAACTATTTCGAATAGAAACTCATATCATCAGACCCAATAAGCTATTGACATTCAAATTTAAATAAATAACCACTTACAATCTTTGAAACGTATTTCCCGTTTTGTAAATTAACATCACTGTCGTAAATATTTTATGTTGTTAGACGTTTTTATTTCTGTAAATCTATTTAAACAATTCTGATCAAGAATATAGCGCCCTCTATAGTATACTATAGGATACTTGATAGGATACTGTATAAGGATAGCATAGAGGGCGTAATATATATTTCCTTTATTTTCTAAAACATGCAGATTTTGGTATTAAGTGCACGTAAATAAAACAAATTAAGTAAAAAGAAATTGCATTAGTTTTTGTAAAATATTTATAACTCAATGTTGATAGTTACAACCTAGCTGACTGATAAGGTTGTTGACGCCTTAATCTTCTTCAAACAAAGTACATAAACTATCATAAGTTTTAAAATATAGTATAATAAAGACACAGGATCATTTGTTCTCTTAATCTTTTAGTATGAAATATTATTTTAAAAAATATACGTACATTTCCGTATCAGATGAGAACTCTACAAGTTCATGTTTATTGGATATCTACCAACATTCACGGTCGCTCCTAACTTGTCTACAAATGTTCGGATTATTCAAATGCAACCTTTATATTACTCCGTTTTATATTTGCAAAGTTTCTAACGTACCTTTTAATGACTGTAGTTTTGTAAAATAATTAAAATTTGAATTCTTTGTGATTTAACAATCTTTTTAGTCTTGTTCGGATTACTGTTGTTAAATAATTGAAATCAAAAGCAAAATAATTAGTATTTTTCACAGCAAGATACCCTTCTTATAAAGTGTGAGGTTACAAATTTTTTTTCAAATTTTCATCACATAATTTTCTATTAAATATTTTCTAACCACGATTAGATATAGTAAAAAAATATATATGTATTAATTGCTGTTCCCATATGAATTCAATAAAGCTTAACTGAGATTTTAAGCTAATAACTCCTAGTCTTAATAAATGAATGAGTATATTAATCTATTTGGAATAAATTTACATTTGTAACTCTATGAATATCTCCAGTCTGGGTATAAATAAAGTATTGTTATAAAATATTTTAATAACACAAATCTTAGTTAAATGTTGGCTTAACTAAGTATAAATATTCTTTGGCATGTGAACGTATGACACTTTATTAAATTGGTGTAATATCGTTATTGCCGAAGTATTAGTATTACGAAGACTGTCAAACGTATATAAAAATCGTAAGACCATTTAGACCATTTAGTTAACTCCAATCGATTTAGTTAATATATTATAAACAACACAAATAATAGTTAGAATTCGTGAAATTTAAAAGAGAGAGAAAGAAATAGAAAAAGTAAATAATCATTATTTATTGTGAACCTTGGTTAATTATTGATAAAATAAAAGGATTATCTTATCTAACCACAGTTGTTGGCATGACAACTAGTTCCGTTCCTTAGAACTTCGTCAGGTCATTGTATACAACCACATCATCAATGTATTATCATGGTATGTCAAAAGAGTCTTTAAAATTCTGTAAAAATCACGATAGTCAATATCAATCAATCAATATCAATACTAGATAGATAAAACTATAAAATTATAGATAGTCAAAACTAGTTGTCATACCAACAACTGTGTTTGGATAAGGTAGTCCTTAAATTTTATCAGATAATAATTAGACTATTCGAACCTCTTTGTTGGTGCAACCTGGTTGTTGGTGGTTTGGATGTTCAACTCATTATGTGTGTGGAGAGGGGTAGAGGTATAGAGTAGAGAAAGATTATAGATTTAGAGATATAATTACCACATACATCTTTATTACGTATTGGATGAACAGAATTTAATAACTTTAAAAAAATGAAACTTTATGAGCAAATTGGTACGTTTGTTCAACATAATCATTATTTAAAATGAAACATCCTCGAAAGACTGTTCTAAGTTTTAAACGAATTCTAGGTGACATTTTCAATTTGTAAACCCGTAAGAAAAATTAAAATTAAATTGAAAACTTTTAAGATACTGCCACTTTTTTTATTATACAGTTTCCGCAGACAAGAGTAAGGTGTAAAGAGAAGGAAAGTTAAGACTAAATCCCTACTCCTGCATCGTCTGCGAAGCCCTTAATACTTGAGAAGATCAGCCAACCTGGAATACAGATTTAAAATTTATTCAAATACACAGTTTTTCATCTTGTGTCTGTTTGAGCTCATTGATTATTTCCACATCTTCACAAAGATAAAAAACTTAAGGTCTCAAATCGATTGAAATGTATTTAGTAGATACTTAAAGAGCTTCAAAGTTTGAAATAAGATCATTAGTGAATTCAGGTTCTATACTTAGTAGTAAGGACCTAAGCCTAAGTAAATCTAATAGTAACTTTAACTAATTAGTACTTAGTAAGTCCACTTAGAAAATTCTAAAATCTATTCACATTAGTTTTCCAACTTTTGGGTGTTGTGTATTGTTAGTTTAAATGTGTTAGTTAAGTTGATTCACTTGAGGACGGGATTAGGTTCCAGATCCCGAAACATTGTGTATTTCTTTACCTTTGCAATGGAAAATATCCGCAATAAACCTTAATCAACATTAACTCACAATCACTAACAATAAACTTCAAACAAAGAATTTTCATTAGATAATAATATGATAATTTCTTCCGCAGAAGCTTGAAATGTCTATGCTCGACTAATCAGGTAAATATTTTTTTTTGCTAAATTTTAAACGTCTAGGTTTAAGTTCTTTAGTACATATTTTTTTATTCGCCTTCAATTTCTCCTATGTCTAGCTTCTAACGCATGGGAGGTAGCGAAGTATCTCTTTAACGGAAGGCGTTGCGTTGTTGACTGCAGAGGGAATTTATTTTCAGACATATTGAAAATGTGGAGAAAAAAGACAAACAACAAAAATGCATTTTGGAGGACCAAAACAACCTCGTACTATTTAACATGCAATAAAATTATTGTTTTGCTAAACTACGTTCCTTAACACTCTAGGAATTTAGGAAAAAACCTGTGCTGACAGCTACTATGAAGGTGACACCATCAGGCATTGAAGGCCCTGAAATGGTGGACGGCAATCCGATGATATTATAAGAGATGGCGATATTCGGGAATCTATAAAAAAACATATTGATGGATTTCCAATGTTAGAATCACATCACTGTGGAGCAAGCACCAGTAAAGAATATTTGCATTCAGACCTGAGTTTGGCAAATATTGATATCATGTACACTTAAGTGTTCTGAATGAAAAAAAAACAAGTTTTAACCTACAAGAGGGTGTTTAGAGAGAAAAAAAACACCTAGCATTTCCCCATCCAAAAAATAATTATTTTTTTCATTATATGTGTTTATAAGTTATTACACTGGCTGAAAAAGAAAAATAAAGGAGTTAGTTCAACACTCCCAACAGCCAACTTCGATTTGCAGCAAGTCATCCACCTGCATCTATCGAACGAAAATGCCACATTTTATAAGAGCTTCTTTGCAGCTTTCAATCTTACAATGTACGAAATTTTTTACATGGAAAATAAGTGTATTTATTTGTTGTCAGATGGATGCAGTGGGTGAAATACAATTATGTCCACAATTATGCTATACACTGTTGGAAACAGTAAAAAAATAGAACATGTACAGTTGCGCTTTTTGGAATCATCTCATGGCCAGAGTGGAAGGAGACTGTCTACAGCACAATTGGAAATGCTGTAAGAGGGCAGGAAATATTTACACTCCTTCAAAGTTGATACCAATTTTCAGGCTTGTAAGAAATCCTTTCATCGTACATGAATGACGGTACATGTTTGACGATCTTTTGTATTTCAAGTCACTTCCTCAAGAAGTGCGTATTTTGAAAATCACGAAAACTGATAGAGATGAACAATTGAATTGGAGAGATTGCATGGGGGTTTGTGATGAAAAAACAAAGAACCATACAAAACACCGTGCAAGATTAAATTATAAGTATCTCACTGGGAAGAAGAATACCTCACAATACTATGAAAAGGTAAAAGTTTATAATACGAGACTACAAACTCGTTAAATATAGAATTTACCCCGAGTCCACTACTCAAAACTTTGTATAGAATAAAGGTCTCTTTTGATGATCTCTTAGAGAAAATCTGTAATTCGATAATTTAGTTAAAGTATGACCCGACGCACCAGACCACATTAGGGAAGCCATACACAGCAACAGTTGGACTGAGTCACCCTCAAACCTATGGACACGTAAAGATTTTAACTACGTCATACTAGGAAAGAATTTTGAGTATGGCATGTTTGAAGATCCCACGAATCTCTTGTCAGACAAATCTATAATCGACAGCAAAGAACAGTGGATCAATGAGTATGATGTTAAAGCATATAGCACAAATCACGGAAGGATCCGCAAACCTCAACCCAAACCTAAAACCAGACATAATTAACACCATCAAAAAAGGAAGAGTACCAGATCAGTGGAAAGTTATAGTGGGAGTTGCAAAAGAACGAGAGTTTAAAAGGAAGAACACCAGGTTTTATGCAAAACTCACACCTTAAATGAGACTATCAGACTTCATCTGAAGACAAATAGGCAAGACCATATTCCCTTTCGTGAAAAACAAGTCAATGACCATGTCAGAAGAGCAACTAAAGCGCCGTATAGTAGACATAAGTCGTCCTAAAACACCTATAAATAGGGAGACTTATAGCGCTATAATAGTTGACTTCTCTGGCTGGTGTACCAGTTTCCGATGGGAAATAGCTACCCCAACCTTTAGGAAGCTGGATCGGCTCTTTGGTTTGGTATATGCTGATACAAAAAGATAGAACCGTCAATGGTTTAGCTAATAGAATGAAAGAAGATCCAAACAATTAAATATATTTCTCAGCCACTGGCTTTCAATTAATGTTCTTTGAGAACTTCGATGCCATCATTGATGTGGCCGAGATGTGTGTTCAGATGGGCGATCAATATCTGGGTTACATGCAGACCTGCCCCGATCTATTATTTGAAGGTGACAGAATTCCAAACATACTCAGCGATGTTGGGTTGCTAACTCACACATTGACAAACCTAAGAGATTTGATACTACTGTAGAGGAACGTTGTATGATTAGTTACAGTACAATCGCATCATTGTGCAATATTTAGAAATCGAGTATTGTTTTCCACATAATGTTTTATGTTAAAAATTAACGTTTAGAAGAAGGTTTTTGTTTGCATTGTTTTTTTGATTTTTTTTTTTGTTCTGTGGTGATTGTTTTTTTAATAAATTTTGAAAATCTATACTCGACTAAGTTCTTATTCTTTAAGTATTCTTAACTAAAGTTAGTCTTGATTTACTGGAGTTTGCAAGATACAAGGTTACCTTGTATGGTGTAAAATTAAAATTTGAGAATATAAGACATATTTATTTCCAGTAGACATATTTACAATGTACTGGAAGAGTTGAGATTTGTCTTTGCAATTGATAAAACGTTGATTATATCGAACTGTTATGTACATCGAAAGTATTTCCATAACCCTTTGAGTCGAGTCTTTTAAATTCATCGAAAAATATGACTGTTAATCTTTTGAAAATAACGCCTGTAATACGCAATTACTCGAATTCGAGTAACAGGTACAGTAGTTGTCTCTCAAAACTAGTAGAGGTAAAATGCGGTGATATAAGACTAGGAAAATAGTTATACAGACTTCTGTGCTTAAAACTACGGGTATCACTCTACGAAACAAAACAAAATAATAAATTTCTTTTTTTGTCCTAAGTCATTTTTATAAATATATGTTCACAGTGTATGATGAAAATAGAACTACAAAAACGTAGGTGGATCAAAGAAACGCTTGGTGTGGGTTTTGTATTGGGAAAACCATTATCTGCGGTAAAGATATGTCTAAGAATGGTAAGAATCGTTCGTGTATCGGAATATCTGGGAAGCTATGGGAGATAAAATGAAAGACCTCCAGATCTCTGAAGACTATAGGTTCCATGAAGTTTTGAAGAACCTACTGTTAGGTAAAGTAGCCTTGAATCCTTACTTCTAAATCTACCAAGATGGACAAGATACCAGTTGGTTACTGGACTATTCCCAGGTATTGATGATATCAGACACTGTTGGTTCCAGATTCCTCTCACTGCTTTATACCACAACACAAGAGGCAATCTATACCACCACCTAAATGCCAACTCCTCAGGAACTCCTATTATAGAGTTGGATATTCCCTCCTACTCAAATATGGCAATAGTGGGTATGACCATATCAAGCAAATAGAGTCCTTGTGCATTGCGAGATATTTAGAGGTGTACGAACTTAAGCACGAAAATAAGCAAAGACTATATCAATCAACTATTGAATGCAGCTGGGGATGATCACAACCTACGAAAGAGTATGCTACAGCTCAATTCTATCATATCAAAGGTTGGATCGCATCCGCCTTAGCTCTTCGAATTATTCAGATGATTTAGACACTTTGGACATCCAACAGTTGATGAGCTTGCAGGCATCGCGAGTTTGATAGAAAATAGTCGGTTAGAAATCACAATGGATAAGCCTCCAACTTAAAAAAAGGTAGTGGAGCTTTTAACAGAATGATAATACTTGGGTTTATATCGACCACCCTGTCCTATTCATGTGAGAATGAGGACATAAAAAAGCTAGTTGACAAGTAAGCCGATTTCGATCGTAGAGTATTGACCTGGTGATACCCCTGAAAGAATGGTCTTATATTGAATTTGATCAGGAATTCGAATTCGATGATTTTCCAAATTACACCTCACTACTGTCAGATACATCAATCTCTCCGTACCTCCCAGTTGGTATACAGTATTCAGCAGAGATTTGATCTCTATTTCGTTTCCCAATTTCATCGAAGTCCTGAAAAGAGAAGAGATAAGACTGCAAGAAGATAAGAAAAGATATTCAAGAGGGGAATATTCCTCAAGCTTGGAAAATAATTGGGCTACATGCTAAAGAAAGGGAAGGGAACTTAGGATCAAGGCAAGACTCTTCTCCATGATGTGCTTAGAGATGGGCTTGTACTTCAACATGGCTGAGAAGAATATTTCTAAAAAAATATTTCCTGTTATTCCGTATCAGACCATGACTTGGACAGATGCAGAGCTCACCAAGGTTATGCTGATCCTCTCGTCCCTCAATTCGAACAAAGATAAACCAAAAGTGAATCGCCGCCATGCTTACGTGATAATCCCACTTGATTTCAGCAAATTCAATCAGAAAGGTACGAGTCTACCCAAAAGATCTTCCGGGGTATACACCAGTTATTTGAGCAACATGGACACAAGATATGATTTAATAAATCTAACTAAATGTGCACATCCTGGATAAATGAATTAAATAAAGATAATTGTTATACAGTGATATTATAAAAAATGAGAATGATAAAATAGCAAATAAAACTGAAATAATATGCTTGAATATTTATAATATAATTTTGTACTTGAAAACTTGTATAATATAACATTACTCCCAGAGGGTAAGGCCTACCGCACACGAGAGACTTTTTGTCGGCCGACTGTTGGCCATCTGTCTGGCTGGAGTCGGGTGGCAAATCGAAAAATCGTCAAGACTGTTTGGTCGTTGACTCTGGGTGCGCACACGACACGACTGTTTAGTCGTCTTTCGAGTGTCAAAAGGATGTATATGACAGAAACCGCTGTCATATGTGCGTTACTGACAAGATTTCTTGCAAGAAAACTTAAGAGAAAATACTGAGCGCATTTAATTTATAGTCCGAGAACGTTGAAAGGCCAGATTTACCTCTATCCTCGAATTTGAGGAAAAATCCGGACAAACTTTTCATGTACTCATGAATGAGTGTTGATTTTTTTGACTAATTGTTAATACCCCGGCTTCAAATACGCACATAGTGTTTCAAAAACACTATCCGTTTAAATTCACACACTCACATATATATATTTGTCCGTTAGCAAGATAAATCGAACAAAATTATCCGATTTTGATGAAATTTGGTACAAACGTGTAAATCTACATGTATTTTATTCGAATGAGTTCGCAAACCAGCATGGATATGGGAACGGGGGTTTGGGGGGTTTTATCGGGTAAAAATTTGGTTTCCCATTTTTTTACGATAAAAAAAAAGATTCCGCAATTTCTTAAGAAAACATTTTGCAGAGCTTGAAAACAAATAATTTAGCATGCTAATTGTTATCATAATGGTTACAGGGAAATTCCAAAATATTTAAAGTTAAAATTGTCATGTAATTTTTATGTAGAACAAGTAAACTTGTTGTAGTTTGCTTGTTTAAAGATGTATTTTGATAAAACTTGGCAAATCTATTTATTTTATACTCAGCTATTAATGTTTTACTAAAACACACCCTGAATACCCTCCCTGTAGCAGCAAACCTAGGTACACTCGTTTATCCTAATTTTATAGAAATGGATTAAATAAAAAATTAAATCAGGCAAATGGGAATTCTCTTAATCTGCAGGTTTGCTGCAGCGGGGGTATTTTTTTATTATGACCAAATACTCTTTCAAAGTCTTTTTATAAAGAGGGGACCGTGCCTCAACTTCATCGATAAGTTTATCAACTTTCTCGTCCCTCAAAACACATGCACTGGTGGTTGTTGAAGCCATAATAATAACAATAACACTAAAATAATATCATAATAACAATAATAATACACATGATAACAACGCACTCGACTGTCAGACAGACAGACTTTTTAGTCGTCAGTGTGCGCGTTCAAACTTATCTCCGTGCCTTTATCAATAAGACACGACAGTTGAGTCGGGGAGCAGTCGGCGGGAAAATCGGTCAGCACCAAACTGCCCCGACTGTCTGCAGACAGTCTGCCGACTGTCTTGCTGGGGTCGGCCCGTGTGCGCGCTCAGATTTACCACTATGGGGCCGACTTTGACTCCCGACTACGACTAAATAGTCGGCCGACAAAAAGTCTCTCGTGTGCGGTAGGCCTAAGGCGTGTGTGTTGTATGTGTGGCTATCCAACTGGAGGTGTCCATTTGCCGTCGGGGCGTCGTGTACACCCATTGGTGTGAGTGGTATTTGTCCAACTGGAGGTGTCCATTTGCCGTCGGGGCGTCGTGTACACCCATTGGTGTGAGTGGTATTTGTCCAACTGGAGGTGTCCATTTGCCGTCGGGGCGTCGGTGTCCACCCATTGATGTAAGTGGTATCTTGTGAACTATTAATTGTATGTATGGAAACTAAACTGGAAGAAATAAGTGCATTTTATTCTTTTAACTTAAAAACTTAATTTTATCCATAAAACCTATACAATTATATTTACTAATTACCAAGAAACTTTAAACTGAACTACTAAAATTTACAGTTGAACCAAGATACGAGAGATTGCCTACTCCAAAGAACTCTGTCGCGGACGACTCACAATTGAAATGGTTGTGAGTCCCAAGAATCATATTTCGCTAGATTCAAAAAGGAATTTATTTTAAATCTCATCCTTAACACAATGGGAGATTGCTTATTTTTGCCAATAACCAAGTTAACAATTAATAATTCACAGTGGAAAGATATTAATGTCCCGATGAATGTATAGACCCACCACTTATGTAATGCAGTACATTATTTTACACAAATTTTGAATTGAATAATATGAAGTCGCCGGTTATATAATTTATTATAGTAACATCACAGTTGTTTGTTGTCCATCATCATTAATTAATGTTGTTTGTTAGTGATTATAAGAAAAAGGAAGGTCAAGTATTTGGATTGTATACATAAGAACGAGAACCGATTGCATGTGAATGAATTGTAAGTAAGTGGATTATTTAGTGATGATGATATTAAGCACAATTGGAAATGCTGTTAAGAGAGCAGGAAATATTTACACTCCTTCACAGTTGATTCCGATTTTCAGGCTTGTAAGAAATCCTTTCACCATACATGAAATTCAGTTTGACGACCTTTTGGATTTCAAGTGACTTTCTCAAGAAATACGTATTTTGAAAATCATGAAAACTGATGAAGAAGAAGAATTGAATTGGAGAGATTTCATCGAGGTCAGTGAAGAAAAACAAATAACCAAACAAAACACCGGACAAGATTAACTTGAGAGTATCTCACAGGAAAGAAGAGTACCACACAATGTATTATAATTCACTTTCTCAAGAAATGCGTTTTTTGAAAATCATGAAAACTGATGAAGAAGAAGAATTGAATTGGAGAGATTTCATGGAGGTCAGTGAAGAAAAACAAAGAACCAGACAAAAAACCGGACAAGATTAACTTGAGAGTATCTCACAGGAAAGAAGAGTACCACACAATGTATTATAATTCACTTTCTCAAGAAATGCGTTTTTTGAAAATCATGAAAACTGATGAAGAAGAAGAATTGAATTGGAGAGATTTCATTGAGGTCAGTGAAGAAAAACAAAGAACCAAACAAAACACCGTACAAGATTAACTTGAGAGTATCTCACAGGAAAGAAGAGTACCACACAATGTATTATAATTCACTTTCTCAAGAAATGCGTCTTTTGAAAATCATGAAAACTGCGGTTATCTTTCGTGGTTCGACCAGAACAGAACTAAGACATCAGAGCAGCATTGTCGGTAAAAGCATTTTTGTCCCGAACAATGGGAACGAGGTTTATGGGGTAAAGATTGGGTTTTCTTATTTACTTTACCCTCAAAACACAAAGTTTCCCAATTTTTCTCTAGAATATTTTAAATAGCTTAAAAACAAATAATTTAGTATATTAACGTGTTTTTGTATTGTTATTAGTTACGGATAAAAATACTAAAATTGTAAATTTAAAATTCCTATGTTATTCTTATGTAGAATAGTGTAAAATGATTTTGTTTGTTTGTAATAGATATATTTTTATCAAACTTGTCAATTTTTTTTGTTTTATACTAGGCTATTAATATTTTACTATAAACACACTTTATTAGCCTCCTTGTAACAGCAAACCTAGGTAATCGTTAAACGCAATGCTATTTTAGATTTTATTGAAAATCAAGTAAGTAAAACGGAAATTCGCTAGGTCTGCAGGTTTGCTGTGACGGGGGTGTTTAATATTTTCTCTTACTCCTTGTGATCCTTCCCTCTTATATAGTAAAGAATTACAGTCATTTTCAATAATCCCCTTTTATATAGGTAACTAATTTTATCACTTTGTGAATAAATGATATCGTAAAAAGTAATAATATTTCGAAACACCCTGTATAGAGTGGTTTAATACACTTAAAACTAGTCCCAATCGATTTAAAATAACTAAAACTATCGAAAACCACACCTCACTCGTCCTTAAACGTAAAACAAATTATTCAGGAACAAGGGCCCTTAGGAACAAAAAGGGCCCCAAAAAGGGCCTTAGGACGCCCAAAATTTTGGGGACTCATCGGATCTTCATTTCTCATATTATTAGTAACTCACAGGTGAAATTTCATGAATGTACAAATTTTTTTGTTTATAAAACCCTATTTTACCTGTACTAAAAAAACAATAAGCATAACCCTGTTTCCAAGTGTAGTTTTGTTTTAGTGAGTTTTGTGTTTGAATTGTTAGTGAATTGTAGGCTAAAGGAAAATGACTAAACCCAAGGGTGTTTTCAAGAAACGTGCGTTCAAAGGAAACAGATACAGTAAAATATTAGTGACACCGACAGAACAGTTACAGGAAGTACACCCTGGCACTTCAGGCACATCTAGGCTTAGTTCTGGTTCTAGCACTCCAAAATCAACCTCCTCTTCAGTAAGTTCTTCAAGAAAGAAGTTATCTTCTAGTGATAAAAAATACAGTGACTTTCAAGGTGATTCTGGCAATATAATTGTTTCCATGGATACACTTATTTCTATGTTTGATAATGTATTTTGTAGATATGGTGCTTCAATCAGCTTATCGGCAGATATTTCATCCAGGAGTGGTTTGGTGAGTAGGCTTTGCATGGCATGTAATGCATGTGACTTTGAAAATAGTTTTTGGACTTCTCCCGAATGTAAGCCTAAACCTAATGATATCGGTAAGAATCTGAGATTGTTTAATGTCAATGCTAGATTTTTTTTAAGGGCTCAGGTGCATTGGCAAAGGACTTGAAGCCGGAAAAATGCTTTGCGCCATGTTGAATCTTCCACCTCCCAACTTGGCCAGAGCAAAGCACACAAAAATAGTATCAGCATGTTTAGAATTAGTTGCTGAGGAGTCAATGGTAAGAGCTACTGAGGAGGCTATCCAACAAAATGATGGTGGGACATGGCAGAGACGTGGTTTCAAATCAAAGAATGGGGTTGCCACTATCACCAGCATTGATACTGGTAAAGTCCTAGATTTTGAAATACTAACCAGGAAAACTAAACAGTTTTCCACACGTGTGAACAATTAGGAAATAAGGGTCGTTCTATTTTAATTAAAATTCACATAAACATGTTTTTTTTAAGAGATTGTTTTTTAGCATAGTGAACTGAACCCTGTAAAAAGTAATACTTGAAAAAAATACTATTATATTTATTTAGGTTCAACGATGGGTGTTTTGACATTAATATTTATAAAGTTACTTTTGGAATAAACGTATACAATTCTGTTTTTGAACGAATTATATTCTGTTTTTTCTGTTTTCAGTCGTGGTTAGGCGTTCGACCCGCGTGCGGGCTAAAAATAGTTTTTTAATACCCTGAAGAAGCGGAACGTTGTTTTGAGTTCCGCGAAACGTCGGACCTTGATGCCGTGGACGATTTTTGTGTTGTATATATGTGTGTTTATGTGTTTTGACGAGTCCCGGACATCACAAACAAAAATAAAGGTGAGTGAAGCCCACAAAAATCTACGTCAATAATAAACGTATAATACCTACTTCAACGATGATTGATAAATTATCAGCTCGATGTCACTCCAAATACAACTGTATTTTTTTTCTCTTGTAGCTATCCTCATCTGAATTTATTTCTCTCTGTATTTTTTTTTTTTTTTTTTTTTTTTTTATGGCCTATATTCTCTTTGACAAGTGACCAAAATGTTACCCTTTTAACTTTTGAGTATTGTAAAACTAGAAAAAGACATTTGATTTTTGATTCGGAAATATTTGATTCTTGACTCTTGACACATTTTTATAAACAGTTGAGTTTAGTTTCAAGCCATTATAAACACACTGACAGTCTCAATGTAAAACTGGCTAAATAAACGCAGCCATATTACGATATCGAGGCCAAATAAACTAATTGTGAGAAATCGTCTATGAAAATTCAGTTGGAATTAAATTTTAGATATCTAATGCTAAAAGTTACTCGGCAATACCGTTTATGTTGCCAGTAACTATCGTAGGTTGGTTGGTCTATGTCAAGGCAATTAAGGATTCCCGCTAAATTTGCTCAACTCTATCAAACTAATCCTAGATTACCCGCCTGAACTGTCACTAATGGAGGGAAGACGGTTACAGATAAGGTCAAAGTATTTTGAGTAGATGTAGACAGATTTGTCAAACAATTAAATAAAATGCATTTTTGTGTCAGAAAAGTGTTAAATGTCTATGTCATTTATGTATTTATTTTATCCAAAACAAATAATGAGAATGAGATCCGTATTGGAAAAAACATATTAAAAAATAATGATGAAGTGAAAAAATTAAATACTTGAAGCAAAAGTGCTAATTGGCCTGTAAATAGTCGTTGAGTCGTCTGTATAAGTTTCATTGAAGATGATTTGTGGCAAGGATTTGTATGTAATGGGTTACAGAATTTATTGTTTGAAATTTTATGTTAGGAAGGGTTGGATGACCCTAAAACTAATCCTAAAATTAAATTATTAAATTATTTAATTATTAAATGTTATTATATGTTATTCAATCAAATTATATTATATCACATGTATAATAATTTAAAGAACACATCATTATTAAGGTTGGGAACACTGTTCATGCAAGCAGTTTAATTACTCTAAAATAATGTTCAACGATTGAATTATTGGAAAACACATGTGACTGTGAAGATGGATTAGAAGCGCTCCAGAATGAAAATACATGCTGGAAAATTGTTTTCATCCATGAAGAAAAGTGTATTGAAAGTTCCAAAACAAGTAAAAAAAACTACTACATACAATTTGCTTTTATCAAGAAGATAAACAACAGTAAATTTACTTTATGATTATAAAGACAGCAAATTTCCATTATTGATCGGACAATATCAACTTGCTCATTTTATGTTTCAAAATTTATTAGTAAACATACAGTCCACTTTTTCCTAAACTAAAAACCTTTTTCAATATCTATTCTAGCCAATACTTACCCAAACATAATCATCTAAAACTTTCATGACACAGGCATCAAAATAACCCAAAATATTTTTTCTTTTCACTAACATACACTAAAATTAATTATTAAAAAAACATTAAGTTATAAATTAAATAAACCCTATGTAACCTAAGTAAACAGATAAACCTGATTTGGCGGGAAACGTGTTATACTGATGAAATGTGTCTTGGTTCCCGCGCAAATCACATTTGGTGGGAACAGTGAGCCACATGAGTTGATTAGCTTCACTGTAGCTGCCTTTGGCTCAACAGATATTATTTGAGGTCTTTGGAACAATTTTTTTTTGTATGAACCATGAACAAACTTGTTGACCTCATTGGAGTCAAATGTAAGTGCAACATTGAAAGAAATTCCTTTCACAGCTTATAAGGTATAACAGGATAATACATCTTTATGTAAAATACATCTTTATGAAAAATATAAAATAAATCATATTTATCAAACGAGAAATAATAACCAAAATTTTCAATATCCCAATTAATGTAACTGGACCTCTTTAAATGGCATTCAAAATCTACAATCATTAACCATATAAGCTGAAAGAGACTTTGAGCCAGAAAGCATACTTAAACATTCATGCTTTTTTAATGAGAAATGTTAATGGTTTTCACACTTGTCAGGTTATAATTTACACTAGGGAACCTTAATATAAATTGACCATGTACCAATTTGGGAATTACTTTTGTAATTATTGTATTCAGGCGTTATGTACAATAAAGCGTTGTGTATTGTCTATCAAAAGATACATCTAAACGATATGATAATATCGGAATAATCTAATTATTCGAAGCGATCAAAATCCGAACTATTTCGAATAGAAACTCATATCATCAGACCCAATAAGCTATTGACATTCAAATTTAAATAAATAACCACTTACAATCTTTGAAACGTATTTCCCGTTTTGTAAATTAACATCACTGTCGTAAATATGTTATGTTGTTAGACGTTTTTTATTTCTGTAAATCTATTTAAACAATTCTGATCAAGAATATTGCGCCCTCTATAGTATACTATAGGATACTTAGGATACTTGATAGGATACTGTATAAGGATACCATAGAGGGCGTAGTATATATTTCCTTTATTTTCTAAAACATGCAGATTTTAATATTAAGTGCACGTAAATAAAACAAATTAAGTAAAAAGAAATTGCATTAGTTTTTGTAAAATATTTATAACTCAATGTTGATAGTTATTACAACCTAGCTGACTGATAAGGTTGTTGACGCCTTAATCTTCTTTAAACAAAGTACATAAACTATCATAAGTTTTAAAATATAGTATAATAAAGACACAGGATCATTTTCATATCAGACGAGAACTCTACAAGTTCATGTTTATTGGATATCTACCAACATTCACGGTCGCTCCTAACTTGTCTACAAATGTTCGGATTATTCAAATGCAACCTTTAATTAATTATCAATTATCAATTATCAATTATCAATTATTTAAGATGGGGACGCCACTATGTGCGTATTTTAACCCAAATATGAGTGAAGGATGAGTGTAGGATGAGTGGCGCGATCTTGTAGTCTTGTTAGTGACTAAGGCCGACATGTTCCTTAGACACAGCTGTTAATTAATAGCCCATACAGCTAATGGCAACTAAGGGACCTACAGTTTATTGTGGAATCCGAACCACATTTTTCCTCGTAATTAACGAATTGGTCTAATTATTTAGGATAGTACTGCGGATAGTCGTAGTACTCACTAGTGCGGACGTTAATCCACACCAGGTAGCACCGCATCCACAGTGCATCCCTATAATTATCCACAATTCGTGACCTCCTAGTAGCTGGATTACAGGAGCCTGAAGATTGCCTTTATAAACTCGCAGAACTTCTATTTTACATGTTTTCCTTTTATCTTCAGTTTTAACAGTACAATTGATTAACATAATATAATAATCAACATAATAATAGATACCAAACAATAGTTTTGTGGTATCCAGCTTAAAAAGTGGTAATCCACTTCAAAAACTTAAAACTTAATATTACTCCTTCTTATATTTGCAAAGTTTCTAACGTACCTTTTGATGACTGTATTTTTTTTTTTTAACATTTGGGATATGAATTATTTGTGATTTAACAATCTTTTTAATCTTATTCGGATTACTGCTAATAAATGATTGAAATTAAATGCTATATAATTGATATTTTCCACAGCGAGGTATCCTTTTTATCAAGTGTAAATATAAAAACTTTTTTTTTCAAATTGTGATCACATAATTTTCTATTAAATATTTTACAATCCCTATTAAATAAAGCGCAAAAAGATATATGTGTTAATTATTGCTGTTACCATATGAATTCAATAAAGCGTAATTGATGTAGTTTTTAAGCCAATAAGTCCTAGTCTATCTATATCTATAAAAGAGGTATGTATATATATATATGTGTATATACGTTATGGACTCCGAAACCGCTAGACAGATTGTAATGAAACTTTCAGGCATTATTAAGCATCTTTCAAGGATGGTTCGAGTGAAGTTTGGTGCAGATCCGTCAAAAGGGCTCTGCCCCAAGGGGTTTTAAGTGGGCCAATGTCAGACTTTTTGATCTAGAATGTTTACAAATAAATATAATTTAAAAGCAGATGTTTACTTTTACCAACTGTTTTGTACGTTTGAATAACTACAACATTCTGTATTAGCATTAGTCATGATTTGAAATAGTGCCACAGTGTTTCTACAGATTGCAGCACAGAAAACTATTTTACTTTTGAATAAGTCCAAATGTATTAAACCCCAATCGCAGCACACCTGTGCACTTAACAACGTTTAAATTCTCCAATGTTAAATATTAAAACATAAAAACCTTTATAAAAGTACTGTATTATAAACAATAAAAGGGATGGCTTTTTTAAATGTATGACAACAGCTAATTTGCAACCAAAAGGTGAGTGAGCGTAGCGAAAGAACATCAACCTGGAGGCGAGTAAGCGTAGCGAACGAGCTAACCTGAAAACAAGTGAGCGCAGCGAACGATTTCCAACCTGAAGGTGAGTGAGCGTAGCGAACGAACTTCAACCAGGACGTGATTGAGCCATGCGAATACTTATGAAGTTAAGCGGGGCAAAGCCCGCGGGTACAGTTAGTTATAAATAAGAATGAGAATACTAACCTATGTTTGAAATATATTCCTATTAGTAACTCTATGAACATCTTCAGTCTGGGTATAAATAAAGTATTGATTATTAAATATTTTAACCACACAAATCTAAGTTAAATGTTGGCTTTACACAGACGAGATACTATTAAGGTAAGTAATAAAACTCAAATAGATTTTGTTAACATTTAATAAACAACAAACATGGTAGTTAGAACGCTTGAAATTAAAAACGAATAAAATGATAAAAGGACGACCTTATCCAACCACAGTTGTTGGCATGACAACTAGTTCCGTTCCTTAGAACTTCGTCAGGTCATTGTATACAACCACATCATCAATGTATTATCATGGTATGTCAAAAGAGTCTTTAAAATTCTGTAAAAATCACGATAGTCAAAACTAGTTGTCATACCAACAACTGTGTTTGGATAAGGTAGTCCTTAAATTTTATCAGATAATAATTAGACTATTCGAACCTCTTTGTTGGTGCAACCTGGTTGTTGGTGGTTTGGATGTTCAACCCATTATGTGTGTGGAGAGGGGTAGAGGTATAGAGTAGAGAAAGATTATAGATTTAGAGATATAATTACCACATACATCTTTATTACGTATTGGATGAACAGAATTAAATAACAGCAAACAATGATATTTTATGAGCAAATTGGTACGTTTGTTCAACATAATCATTATTTAAAATGAAACATCCTCGAAAGACTGTTCTAGGTTTTAAACGAATTCTAGGTAAAATTTACAATTCGTAAAACCAATAAAGATTTTAATTTAATTGAAAGCTATTAATCTAGTTAAAGTCACCAATCAAGAAATTGAGATACTGCCACTCTTCCATTATACAGTTTCCGCAGACAAGAGTAAGGTGTAAAGAGAAGGAAAGTTAAGACTAAATCCCTACTCCTGCATCGTCTGCGAAGCCCTTAATACTTGAGAAGATCAGCCAACCTGGAATACAGATTTAAAATTTATTCAAATACACAGTTTTTCATCTTGTGTCTGTTTGAGCTCATTGATTATTTCCACATCTTCACAAAGATAAAAAACTTAAGGTCTCAAATCGATTGAAATGTATTTAGTAGATACTTAAAGAGCTTCAAAGTTTGAAATAAGATCATTAGTGAATTCAGGTTCTATACTTAGTAGTAAGGACCTAAGCCTAAGTAAATCTAATAGTAACTTTAACTAATTAGTACTTAGTAAGTCCACTTAGAAAATTCTAAAATCTATTCACATTAGTTTTCCAACTTTTGGGTGTTGTGTATTGTTAGTTTAAATGTGTTAGTTAAGTTGATTCACTTGAGGACGGGATTAGGTTCCAGATCCCGAAACATTGTGTATTTCTTTACCTTTGCAATGGAAAATATCCGCAATAAACCTTAATCAACATTAACTCACAATCACTAACAATAAACTTCAAACAAAGAATTTTCATTAGATAATAATATGATAATTTCTTCCGCAGAAGCTTGAAATGTCTATGCTCGACTAATCAGGTAAATATTTTTTTTGCTAAATTTTAAACGTCTAGGTTTAAGTTCTTTAGTACATATTTTTCATAAGCCTTCAGTTTCACATATGTCTAGCTTCTAACCCATGAGAGGTAGCGAAGTATCTCTTTAACGGAAGGCGTTGCGTTGTTGACTGCAGAGGAAATTTATTTTCAGACATATTGGAAATGTGGAGAAAAAAAGACAAACAACAAAACATGAATTTTGGAGGACCAAAATAACCTCGTACTACTTTACACTTAAATGCAATAAAATTATTGTTTTGCAAAACTACGTTCCTTAACACTCTAGGAATTTAGGAAAAACCTGGGCTGACAGCTACTATGAAGGTGACACCATCAGGCATTGAAGGCCCTGAAATGGTGGACGGAAATCCGATGATATTATAGGAGATGGCGATATTCGGGAATCTATAAAAAAACATATTGATGGATTTCCAATGTTAGAATCACATCACTGTAGACCAAGCACCAGTAAACTATAATAACCTTTACACCTGAGTTTGGCAAATATTGATATCATATACACTCAAGTGTTCTGAATAAAAAAACAAGTTTTAACCTACAAGAGGGTGTTTAGAGAAAAAAAAAACACCTAGCATTTCACCATCCAAAAAATAATTATTATTTTTCATTATATGTGTTCATAAGTTATTACATTGGCTGAAAAAGAAAAATAAGAAAAATAAAGGAGTTAGTTCAACACTCCCAACAGCCAACTTCGATTTGCAGCAAGTTATCCACCTGCCTCTATCGAACGAAAATGCCACATTTTATAAGAGCTTCTTTCCAGCTTTCAATCTTACAATGTACGAAATTTTTTACATGGAAAAGAAGTGTATTTGTTGTCAGATGGATGCAGTAGGTGAAATGCAATTATGCCCACAATTATGCTATAGCCTAAACTGTTAGAAACAGTAAAAAAATAGAACAAGTACAGTTGCGCTTTTTGGAATCATCTCATGGCCAGAGTGGAAGGAGACTGTCTACAGCACAATTGGAAATCCTGTAAGAGGGCAGGAAATATTTACACTCCTTCAAAGTTGATACCAATTTTCAGGCTTGCAAGAAATCCTTTCATCGTACATGAATGACGGTACATGTTTGACGATCTTTTGTATTTTAAGTCACTTCCTCAAGAAGTGCGTATTTTGAAAATCACGAAAACTGATAGAGATGAACAATTTAATTGGAGAGATTGCATGGGGGTTTGTGATGAAAAAACAAAGAACCATACAAAACACCGTACAAGATTAAATTATAAGTATCTCACTGGGAAGAAGAATACCTCACAATACTATGAAAAGGTAAAAGTTTATAATACGAGACTACAAACTCGTTAGATATAGATTTTACCCCGAGTTCACTAATCAAAACTTTGTATAGAATAAAGGTCTCTTTTGATGAAATCTGTAACTCGATAATTTAGTTAAAATATGACCCGACGCACCAGACCACATTAGGGAAGCCATACACAGCAACAGTTGGACTGAGTCACCCTCAAACCTATGGACACGTAAAGATTTTAACTACGTCATACTAGAAAAGAATTTTGAGTATGACATGTTTGTGGATCCCACGAATCTCTTGTCAGACAAATCTATAATCGACAGCAAAGAACAGTGGATCAATGAGTATGATGTTAAAGCATATAGCACAAATCACGGAAGGATCCGCAAACCTCAACCCAAACCTAAAACCAGACATAATTAACACCATCCAAAAAAGTAGAGTACCAGATCAGTGGAAAGTTATAGTGGGAGTTGCAAAAGAACGAGAGTTTAAAAGGAAGAACACCAGGTTTTATGCAAAACTCACACCTTAAATGAGACTACCAGACTTCATCTGAAGACAAATAGGCAAGACCATATTCCCTTTCGTGAAAAACAAGTCAATGACCATGTCAGAAGAGCAACTAAAGCGCCGTATAGTAGACATAAGTCGTCCTAAAACACCTATAAATAGGGAGACTTATAGCGCTATAATAGTTGACTTCTCTGGCTGGTGTACCAGTTTCCGATGGGAAATAGCTACCCCAACCTTTAGGAAGCTGGATCGGCTCTTTGGTTTGGTATATGCTGATACAAAAAGCTAGAACCGTCAATGGTTTAGCTAATAGAATGAAAGAAGATCCAAACAATTAAATATATTTCTCAGCCACTGGCTTTCAATTAATGTTCTTTGAGAACTTCGATGCCATCATTGATGTGGCCGAGATGTGTGTTCAGATGGGCGATCAATATCTGGGTTACATGCAGACCTGCCCCGATCTATTATTTGAAGGTGACAGAATTCCAAACATACTCAGCGATGTTGGTTAGCTAACTCACACTTTGACAAACCTAAGAGATTTGATACTTACTGTAGAGGAACGTTGTATGATTAGTTACAGTACAATCGCATCATTGTGCAATATTTAGAAATGGAGTATTGTTTTCCACAAAATGTTTTATGTTAAAAATTAACGTTTAGAAGAAGGTTTTTGTTTGCATTGTTTTTTTGATTTTTTTTTTTTTGTTCTGTGTTGATTGTTTTTTTAATAAATTTTGAAAATCTATACTCGACTAAGTTCTTATTCTTTAAGTATTCTTAACTAAAGTTAGTCTTGATTTACTGGAGTTTGCAAGATACAAGGTTACCTTGTATGGTGTAAAATTAAAATCTGAGAACATAAGACATATTTATTTCCAGTAGACATATTTACAATGTACTGGAAGAGTTGAGATTTGTCTTTGCAATTGATAAAACGTTGATTATATCGAACTGTTATGTACATCGAAAGTATTTCCATAACCCTTTGAGTCGAGTCTTTTAAATTCATCGAAAAATATGACTGTTAATCTTTTGAAAATAACGCCTGTAATACGCAATTACTCGAATTCGAGTAACAGGTACAGTAGTTGTCTCTCAAAACTAGTAGAGGTAAAATGCGGTGATATAAGACTAGGAAAATAGTTATACAGACTTCTGTGCTTAAAACTACGGGTATCACTCTACGAAACAAAACAAAATAATAAATTTCTTTTTTTGTCCTAAGTCATTTTTATAAATATATGTTCACAGTGTATGATGAAAATAGAACTACAAAAACGTAGGTGGATCAAAGAAACGCTTGGTGTGGGTTTTGTATTGGGAAAACCATTATCTGCGGTAAAGATATGTCTAAGAATGGTAAGAATCGTTCGTGTATCGGAATATCTGGGAAGCTATGGGAGATAAAATGAAAGACCTCCAGATCTCTGAAGACTATAGGTTCCATGAAGTTTTGAAGAACCTACTGTTAGGTAAAGTAGCCTTGAATCCTTACTTCTAAATCTACCAAGATGGACAAGATACCAGTTGGTTACTGGACTATTCCCAGGTATTGATGATATCAGACACTGTTGGTTCCAGATTCCTCTCACTGCTTTATACCACAACACAAGAGGCAATCTATACCACCACCTAAATGCCAACTCCTCAGGAACTCCTATTATAGAGTTGGATATTCCCTCCTACTCAAATATGGCAATAGTGGGTATGACCATATCAAGCAAATAGAGTCCTTGTGCATTGCGAGATATTTAGAGGTGTACGAACTTAAGCACGAAAATAAGCAAAGACTATATCAATCAACTATTGAATGCAGCTGGGGATGATCACAACCTACGAAAGAGTATGCTACAGCTCAATTCTATCATATCAAAGGTTGGATCGCATCCGCCTTAGCTCTTCGAATTATTCAGATGATTTAGACACTTTGGACATCCAACAGTTGATGAGCTTGCAGGCATCGCGAGTTTGATAGAAAATAGTCGGTTAGAAATCACAATGGATAAGCCTCCAACTTAAAAAAAGGTAGTGGAGCTTTTAACAGAATGATAATACTTGGGTTTATATCGACCACCCTGTCCTATTCATGTGAGAATGAGGACATAAAAAAGCTAGTTGACAAGTAAGCCGATTTCGATCGTAGAGTATTGACCTGGTGATACCCCTGAAAGAATGGTCTTATATTGAATTTGATCAGGAATTCGAATTCGATGATTTTCCAAATTACACCTCACTACTGTCAGATACATCAATCTCTCCGTACCTCCCAGTTGGTATACAGTATTCAGCAGAGATTTGATCTCTATTTCGTTTCCCAATTTCATCGAAGTCCTGAAAAGAGAAGAGATAAGACTGCAAGAAGATAAGAAAAGATATTCAAGAGGGGAATATTCCTCAAGCTTGGAAAATAATTGGGCTACATGCTAAAGAAAGGGAAGGGAACTTAGGATCAAGGCAAGACTCTTCTCCATGATGTGCTTAGAGATGGGCTTGTACTTCAACATGGCTGAGAAGAATATTTCTAAAAAAATATTTCCTGTTATTCCGTATCAGACCATGACTTGGACAGATGCAGAGCTCACCAAGGTTATGCTGATCCTCTCGTCCCTCAATTCGAACAAAGATAAACCAAAAGTGAATCGCCGCCATGCTTACGTGATAATCCCACTTGATTTCAGCAAATTCAATCAGAAAGGTACGAGTCTACCCAAAAGATCTTCCGGGGTATACACCAGTTATTTGAGCAACATGGACACAAGATATGATTTAATAAATCTAACTAAATGTGCACATCCTGGATAAATGAATTAAATAAAGATAATTGTTATACAGTGATATTATAAAAAATGAGAATGATAAAATAGCAAATAAAACTGAAATAATATGCTTGAATATTTATAATATAATTTTGTACTTGAAAACTTGTATAATATAACATTACTCCCAGAGGGTAGGCCTACCGCACACGAGAGACTTTTTGTCGGCCGACTGTTGGCCATCTGTCTGGCTGGAGTCGGGTGGCAAATCGAAAAATCGTCAAGACTGTTTGGTCGTTGACTCTGGGTGCGCACACGACACGACTGTTTAGTCGTCTTTCGAGTGTCAAAAGGATGTATATGACAGAAACCGCTGTCATATGTGCGTTACTGACAAGATTTCTTGCAAGAAAACTTAAGAGAAAATACTGAGCGCATTTAATTTATAGTCCGAGAACGTTGAAAGGCCAGATTTACCTCTATCCTCGAATTTGAGGAAAAATCCGGACAAACTTTTCATGTACTCATGAATGAGTGTTGATTTTTTTGACTAATTGTTAATACCCCGGCTTCAAATACACACATAGTGTTTCAAAAACACTATCCGTTTAAATTCACACACTCACATATATATATTTGTCCGTTAGCAAGATAAATCGAACAAAATTATCCGATTTTGGTGAAATTTGGTACAAACGTGTAAATCTACATGTATTTTATTCGAATGAGTTCGCAAACCAGCATGGATATGGGAACGGGGGTTTGGGGGGTTTTATCGGGTAAAAATTTGGTTTCCCATTTTTTTACGATAAAAAAAAAGATTCCGCAATTTCTTAAGAAAACATTTTGCAGAGCTTGAAAACAAATAATTTAGCATGCTAATTGTTATCATAATGGTTACAGGGAAATTCCAAAATATTTAAAGTTAAAATTGTCATGTAATTTTTATGTAGAACAAGTAAACTTGTTGTAGTTTGCTTGTTTAAGGGTGTATTTTAATAAAACTTGGCAAATCTATTTATTTTATACTCAGCTATTAATGTTTTACTAAAACACACCCTGAATACCCTCCCTGTAGCAGCAAACCTAGGTATACTCGTTTATCCTAATTTTATAGAAATGGATTAAATAAAAAATTAAATCAGGCAAATGGGAATTCTCTTAATCTGCAGGTTTGCTGCAGCGGGGGTATTTTTTTATTATGACCAAATACTCTTTCAAAGTCTTTTTATAAAGAGGGGACCGTGCCTCAACTTCATCGATAAGTTTATCAACTTTCTCGTCCCTCAAAACACATGCACTGGTGGTTGTCGAAGCCATAATAATAACAATAACACTAAAATAATATCATAATAACAATAATAATACACATGATAACAACGCACTCGACTGTCAGACAGACAGACTTTTTAGTCGTCAGTGTGCGCGTTCAAACTTATCTCCGTGCCTTTATCAATAAGACACGACAGTTGAGTCGGGGAGCAGTCGGCGGGAAAATCGGTCAGCACCAAACTGCCCCGACTGTCTGCAGACAGTCTGCCGACTGTCTTGCTGGGGTCGGTCCGTGTGCGCGCTCAGATTTACCACTATGGGGCCGACTTTGACTCCCGACTACGACTAAATAGTCGGCCGACAAAAAGTCTCTCGTGTGCGGTAGGCCTAAGGCGTGTGTGTTGTATGTGTGGCTATCCAACTGGAGGTGTCCATTTGCCGTCGGGGCGTCGTGTACACCCATTGGTGTGAGTGGTATTTGTCCAACTGGAGGTGTCCATTTGCCGTCGGGGCGTCGTGTACACCCATTGGTGTGAGTGGTATTTGTCCAACTGGAGGTGTCCATTTGCCGTCGGGGCGTCGTGTACACCCATTGGTGTGAGTGGTATTTGTCCAACTGGAGGTGTCCATTTGCCGTCGGGGCGTCGGTGTCCACCCATTGATGTAAGTGGTATCTTGTGAACTATTAATTGTATGTATGGAAACTAAACTGGAAGAAATAAGTGCATTTTATTCTTTTAACTTAAAAACTTAATTTTATCCATAAAACCTATACAATTATATTTACTAATTACCAAGAAACTTTAAACTGAACTACTAAAATTTACAGTTGAACCAAGATACGAGAGATTGCCTACTCCAAAGAACTCTGTCGCGGACGACTCACAATTGAAATGGTTGTGAGTCCCAAGAATCATATTTCGCTAGATTCAAAAAGGAATTTATTTTAAATCTCATCCTTAACACAATGGGAGATTGCTTATTTTTGCCAATAACCAAGTTAACAATTAATAATTCACAGTGGAAAGATATTAATGTCCCGATGAATGTATAGACCCACCACTTATGTAATGCAGTACATTATTTTACACAAATTTTGAATTGAATAATATGAAGTCGCCGGTTATATAATTTATTATAGTAACATCACAGTTGTTTGTTGTCCATCATCATTAATTAATGTTGTTTGTTAGTGATTATAAGAAAAAGGAAGGTCAAGTATTTGGATTGTATACATAAGAACGAGAACCGATTGCATGTGAATGAATTGTAAGTAAGTGGATTATTTAGTGATGATGATATTAAGCACAATTGGAAATGCTGTTAAGAGAGCAGGAAATATTTACACTCCTTCACAGTTGATTCCGATTTTCAGGCTTGTAAGAAATCCTTTCACCATACATGAAATTCAGTTTGACGACCTTTTGGATTTCAAGTGACTTTCTCAAGAAATACGTATTTTGAAAATCATGAAAACTGATGAAGAAGAAGAATTGAATTGGAGAGATTTCATCGAGGTCAGTGAAGAAAAACAAATAACCAAACAAAACACCGGACAAGATTAACTTGAGAGTATCTCACAGGAAAGAAGAGTACCACACAATGTATTATAATTCACTTTCTCAAGAAATGCGTTTTTTGAAAATCATGAAAACTGATGAAGAAGAAGAATTGAATTGGAGAGATTTCATGGAGGTCAGTGAAGAAAAACAAAGAACCAGACAAAAAACCGGACAAGATTAACTTGAGAGTATCTCACAGGAAAGAAGAGTACCACACAATGTATTATAATTCACTTTCTCAAGAAATGCGTTTTTTGAAAATCATGAAAACTGATGAAGAAGAAGAATTGAATTGGAGAGATTTCATTGAGGTCAGTGAAGAAAAACAAAGAACCAAACAAAACACCGTACAAGATTAACTTGAGAGTATCTCACAGGAAAGAAGAGTACCACACAATGTATTATAATTCACTTTCTCAAGAAATGCGTCTTTTGAAAATCATGAAAACTGCGGTTATCTTTCGTGGTTCGACCAGAACAGAACTAAGACATCAGAGCAGCATTGTCGGTAAAAGCATTTTTGTCCCGAACAATGGGAACGAGGTTTATGGGGTAAAGATTGGGTTTTCTTATTTACTTTACCCTCAAAACACAAAGTTTCCCAATTTTTCTCTAGAATATTTTAAATAGCTTAAAAACAAATAATTTAGTATATTAACGTGTTTTTGTATTGTTATTAGTTACGGATAAAAATACTAAAATTGTAAATTTAAAATTCCTATGTTATTCTTATGTAGAATAGTGTAAAATGATTTTGTTTGTTTGTAATAGATATATTTTTATCAAACTTGTCAATTTTTTTTGTTTTATACTAGGCTATTAATATTTTACTATAAACACACTTTATTAGCCTCCTTGTAACAGCAAACCTAGGTAATCGTTAAACGCAATGCTATTTTAGATTTTATTGAAAATCAAGTAAGTAAAACGGAAATTCGCTAGGTCTGCAGGTTTGCTGTGACGGGGGTGTTTAATATTTTCTCTTACTCCTTGTGATCCTTCCCTCTTATATAGTAAAGAATTACAGTCATTTTCAATAATCCCCTTTTATATAGGTAACTAATTTTATCACTTTGTGAATAAATGATATCGTAAAAAGTAATAATATTTCGAAACACCCTGTATAGAGTGGTTTAATACACTTAAAACTAGTCCCAATCGATTTAAAATAACTAAAACTATCGAAAACCACACCTCACTCGTCCTTAAACGTAAAACAAATTATTCAGGAACAAGGGCCCTTAGGAACAAAAAGGGCCCCAAAAAGGGCCTTAGGACGCCCAAAATTTTGGGGACTCATCGGATCTTCATTTCTCATATTATTAGTAACTCACAGGTGAAATTTCATGAATGTACAAATTTTTTTGTTTATAAAACCCTATTTTACCTGTACTAAAAAAACAATAAGCATAACCCTGTTTCCAAGTGTAGTTTTGTTTTAGTGAGTTTTGTGTTTGAATTGTTAGTGAATTGTAGGCTAAAGGAAAATGACTAAACCCAAGGGTGTTTTCAAGAAACGTGCGTTCAAAGGAAACAGATACAGTAAAATATTAGTGACACCGACAGAACAGTTACAGGAAGTACACCCTGGCACTTCAGGCACATCTAGGCTTAGTTCTGGTTCTAGCACTCCAAAATCAACCTCCTCTTCAGTAAGTTCTTCAAGAAAGAAGTTATCTTCTAGTGATAAAAAATACAGTGACTTTCAAGGTGATTCTGGCAATATAATTGTTTCCATGGATACACTTATTTCTATGTTTGATAATGTATTTTGTAGATATGGTGCTTCAATCAGCTTATCGGCAGATATTTCATCCAGGAGTGGTTTGGTGAGTAGGCTTTGCATGGCATGTAATGCATGTGACTTTGAAAATAGTTTTTGGACTTCTCCCGAATGTAAGCCTAAACCTAATGATATCGGTAAGAATCTGAGATTGTTTAATGTCAATGCTAGATTTTTTTTAAGGGCTCAGGTGCATTGGCAAAGGACTTGAAGCCGGAAAAATGCTTTGCGCCATGTTGAATCTTCCACCTCCCAACTTGGCCAGAGCAAAGCACACAAAAATAGTATCAGCATGTTTAGAATTAGTTGCTGAGGAGTCAATGGTAAGAGCTACTGAGGAGGCTATCCAACAAAATGATGGTGGGACATGGCAGAGACGTGGTTTCAAATCAAAGAATGGGGTTGCCACTATCACCAGCATTGATACTGGTAAAGTCCTAGATTTTGAAATACTAACCAAATTTTGTAGTGTCTGTTCAAAAGCTAAGACACCAGAACAAAAACAAAAACATGAACAACATTGCGTAAAGAATTATGAAGGTTTTAGCGGGGGAATGGAGACGCAGGCTGCAGTAACACTTCGGTCGCTCAGAATTGAAACGAAATGCTCGCTATGTCGAAATGTTGGGAGATGGAGACTCGAAAGCCTACTCCTGTGTAAAAGACAGTAAGCCATATGATGTGGATGTCTCAAAGCTGGAGTGTGTAGGCCATGTTGAGAAGCGGGTGGGTACGCGCCTCCGAAATCTCAAAAAGAATATGGGCGGGAAAGAGCTTGCGGATGGCAAATCTCTAAAGGGGCGAGGGAGACTGACTGATAAAGTGATAGATGAGCTTCAGTCATATTATGGCAATGCTATTAGGGGGAAACACTGAAAGCCTGGACAAGATGTATAAGGCTGTATGGGCTACATATTATCGCCTCTCCACCGATGACAACCCATGTCACTCGTACTGCCCAACGCCACCTGACACGTAGTGTAAATATAGAAAAGATCCAGAAGGGTACAAACATAAAAACCCTATCCCTCAATCCGTTATGCAAGCCATAAAGTGCATCTATAAAGACCTGTCCAACAAAAACTTGCAAAATAAATGTCTTCATGGCCGTACACAGAATGTTAACGAGTCATTTACAACATCGTTTGGTGCCGCGTGCCAAAAAATAATTTTGTTGGAAAGAAGACTTTGGAGTTGGGAGTTAGTGATGCAGTGATATCATTTAATGATGGAAAAGTGGGTAGGCTAAGGGTGATAGAGGAAATTGGAGTTAGAGACTTGTAGCCCTGCAAAAGTTTGATGCGGACCGAATTCGTAAAGCGGACAGGGCTGCGGAACTCATGACCAAGGAGGCAAGAGTACAGAGAAGGAGACTCCTTTTAGAAGAAGAAGAGGGCCATGAAACTGATTACTGCCCAGGAGGTTTTTAGGCCATGCAAGTCAACAATTTAGTTGTGTTTTACCTGTTACATCACCCAATCGACGGGTTTTTCCGTTTTTCCGGAAATCTAATTTTCTCTTATACAAAAGACCCATTTTTTCAGGAACGGCTAAAGCCAGTGACCTGAAATTTTTAACCAAGCTAAAGCAACTAGTAAGGCATTTGTTGAACTAGAACTAAAGCAATTTGACTTCATTTTTGTGTTAGAAAAAAATACATGAGTAAAAACGTGGACAATTTTAAATATATTTAAAAAAATTATAATTATTTAATTTTTAGGGTTTAAGGTTCAATCTTAGTTCAGTATACTCTACTAATGTCAATAAAAAACATATACAAATTTCAGTAATTTATCATAAGTAGTTTCAGAGATAAAGGGTCATAAATCTTTACAAATTAACATAGGCCCTAATAGGGCCATTCAACTCCCCTTGAATTAATTCATTTTCAATTTTCAAAATAATTTAACCGATATTGTAAAATCGTTTCTTTGTCACAGGACCTTTCTCAGTAAAAAAATGTTCTTCTAAATCATCTATTCGACAAATCAACGCAGGAGTTCCACAAGGATAAATATTGGGCCATGTATTGTTCAATTTGTACATGGCAGACATACTACTGCAGCTACTGTCTATGTGAAAAGTGGTTATCCAGCCTCCTGTCCTTATTGCATTTAATATACTTTGTAATATGCGAGACAAGAATAACAATGTCACATCCATCAAAAATGTAAGCGAATTGGGATGATTGATTGGCTGTGGAGCGTGGGACACGACTTCCTTCAGAAAACACTCACGGATAAAATGAGATAAAATGCAAAACATGCGTCTGTATATGAAACAGTTGACTTTTTATCTAAAATTCAAATAAGACATGGTTTTGCCAGGTATTTAAAGCTAAATTTGAATGTAGGGTATGTAGAATTGTGCAGATGGTTACTCAAAACACTCTAAACAAAAGACAAAAGATTGAATTGAACTGGTTAACGTTTGAAGCTTTAACGTCAAATGTTTTAAAATGTCTCTTCTTGTGACTTACCACTTAATCATTTCACTACAGCAATGTACTTCGGCCTTCTGATTAGGCTGTTGAGATTAAGAAAGGAACATTATTTGAAAGATAATTACCATTCCGAAAGATCTCTAGAAGTAACAGTCATACAAATCAAGAAAATAAACAAGCATGCCATTAAATTATATACATAAACAATCACCACTAATAAATACCCCCGTCGCAGCAAACCTGCATCCTGAGCGAATTTCCATTTACCCGGCTTGATTTCTACTAAAATATTCCCTATAAATTTTCAGATTTATTTCCTATTCAAATAACATTAATTTTAGTGATTACAGTAGTTAGGTTTGCTGCTACGGGGAAGATGTTGAGATGTGTTTTTTTCAATTGAAATATTGATAGCTTAGTATGAAATAAACCAAATTGCCAAATTTGATTAAAATATATCCATAAACAAGCAAACTAGAACAGTTTATTTATTCTCCATAAGAATACCACGGGAATTTTAAATTTACAATTTTTTTAATTTTCTCCGTAGTCAATGAACATTCAAAAACACTTCAATATACTAAATTATTTGTTTTTTTAAGCTCTTCAAAATGGTCTAGAGAGAAATTTAGAAATTTTAAGTTTTTAGGGTCAAAAATGAGAAAAACCCATTTTTACCCCATAAAACCCCCCATAAACCCCTGATCCCATGGTCCGATCATGCTGGTTCGCAAACTAGTTCGAATCAACGTAGGTTTACACGTTTGTACCAAATTTCATTAAAATCGGATCATTTTTGCTCGAGTTATCGCGCTAATATATATATATATATATATATATATGAATTTTAACGGATGGTGTTTTTGGCCTCTGGGGACCTCAAAACGAAAAAGTAAATCGGTCCCGGGTCTAGGTCTTACCATGAGACCTACGGTAATAGCTTATTCCCTATATGGGAAATTCGCTAAAATTATTTTAGATTAATGGATTTAATAATTTTTAAATACAATATAATTTAATTTTATGATATGATGTGTTTGTAATCCTTATTTATCCCGTTTTTGTCAGCCTTGAATAATCAACGTATAATGTTCGAAATTTCGCAGTGTATATAATAATGGTTTTGAATGAAAATTGAAACACTTAAACCTAAATAATTAGAGCGTGAGAGCTGGTCTCAACATAATAAATCCATCTAGTTTATGATCCTGTTGGAGATCAAATTAGTTAAAAACAAAAATTATAACAGCTCAGAAAAAAGTCAAATCCCACCTTAAGACACAACTAAATTTAAAGCCAGTTTCCTCAATGTCTGATGACATAAGCCACAATTCCAGACAATAATGTAGACAGTTTGAAATTCAATGTAGGAGAAACAATGATAAAGAAGGTTTCTTTGTCCATCTGGTGGTAATGAAGATTTGTGATGTTCCTTCTGACACCAAGAAATAGCGTCTGGGGAAGCAATCTTCGTGACAACGCTCTTTTACACTTTATGGTTTCTGTGAATCTCAAGTATAATATGGCAGTAAAGGTCAGTATTTTCAAATACAGTATATTCTTCATCTTCCTCATCATCAGAATGGGCATTCAATGTACACAGTTCTCGCATAACGGAGAACAATTGGACATTTTCTTGCATGCACAAATTGCACATCTGGCACTGTTACAATCTTTAGTACATTTGCAAAAAACTTGGTTAGAAATTAACTGATCCTGGTTTACTATAATTTCGGTGTCTCTCTTCAAATTGATATAGTGACCAGTGGCGGTAATAAGGAGTTGTCATCAACATATGATTTCTTAACACACATGGTTTATGTTATTGTTTTTTAATGTTTATGTTTTACTAATTTTAATTTAATTTGATAAATAATAACAGAGAAACGTGTTGTTTTCGTAATGTATGATGTCATCAACATATGATTTCTTAACACACATGGTTTATGTTATTGTTTTTTAATGTTTATGTTTTACTAATTTTAATTTAATTTTGATAAATAACAGAGAAACGTGTTGTTTTCGTAATATATGACCACCTTTCTCCATTTAAGCAATGCCAAACAACGTAAAAGGAGTATTAGCATTGTTTAAATGGAGAAAAGTGGTCATACATTACTAAAACAACATAAATATCAAAGCTGTATCTCAAACCGTTTGGGAGTTATTAATGATTTTGTAAAAAACACATAAATACAGACAGTCGGTAAACTAGACACCACAGACCCATGTTCCTATGGTGAAATGTGTTTGTCTTGACCTAAGGAATAACGCTATATACAAGTGTCCAGAGAGTTACGGGACACCCTGTATTTTACAAATTTGGATGAATTCTTCAAGTTTCAAAGTTCTTCTGTTAATTAGTGTTTGAAACTCGTATTTTTACCAACTTGATGATTTAAATAGATCACCTATAAATTTTCTTTCATTTTCACTTTTAACTTCCTTATATTAGTGTTTGAAACTTGTCGTAATACTTGTTTGATACTTTTTTTATTCCGTTTATTGTTTTTTTACAATAAATAGTTTCAGAACTGCTTGGAATTATTTTTTTGTTAAATTTCTTTCTTAAAATTCTAAAATTTTTTAAATTTACTCCAGGAAATGTAGGTTTTGACCAGGAAAAAATTAAAGTCCACGTCTTTATTTCATGAATGGCTTTAATTTAGTCTAATGAACATAAATTTAGAGTTCCTCTATTATATGTGCAAGTGCGAGTGTTGAAATCATCTGCGACCTTTCTTTTAGTTCTTCTTCAATTTTTCAGCCCTTTAATTATCATAATTCATTTTAAGATTTTCTTCAACCTGTTCTGTATGTCTCACACAATGAACACATATCTTTTTTGGACGGTGAAATGCTAGGTTTTTTCTCCAAACACTCTTGTGTAATGTAAAGCAAGTTTTGTTTTCAAACTCTGAATACTCTTCATTGTACATGATACAGTATACATTTTTACTAAACTCAGGTCTGAATACAAATATTACTGGTGCTTTGTTTGGAAATCTATCCACTTCCATATCATTCATTCACATGCAATTGGTTCCCGTTTTATTTTAAACAATCCAAATACGTGACCTTCCTTTTTCGTCGTATCAAATAACATAAATCATGATCATGATTTACAACTTTGATGTTACTATAATAAATGTTTAACCGGCATGACTTCATATTATTCAATTTATAATTTATGTAAATGTAAATGTAAATAATATTTTACATATTAAGGCCAATAGGTTTGTTTCTTATCATAAAAATGATTGTCTCCCTAGTAAAATAAAAGCTACAAATCCCAAACTTCCTTTCGTCAGTATAGTATAGTACGGAAACATTTCTTGGCAGTTTTAGTTTAGTGATGAGTAACATACTTGCATGTGAAAAAGGTAAATGGGTCATATAAAGAACTATATTTTGTGATATGACAAACATTTTTAAGGCTCTATTACTTAGCAATTTAGAGGTATTGTTTTAGTTTTTGTTAACTCCTCGTGGTTACCGTCTCAAACCAAAGATGTTAGTTAGGTTATTTGAACTATGGATGCCTTGTAAAAAAGAAGGAATGTTTTGAGAACAACATTTATTAGGAATATTACATTTCCGTATTTTATTTATTCCGTGTCTTCTGTTCAGTTTGTCTTTTATTCTTTTTGAGCACGTAGTGCAGCTCCACCTTCTGCAATTGTTATTCTCTCTGGTTGTTGCAAGATTTGATCAAGATTTTCTTTTCTCTTTTTGAGTTTTTGAGTATTGCGTTACGACTTCGGAGTATTGCTCCTAAGGAGCTTCTCACGGGCAATTTCAGCTGGCGTATCGCGTTACGACTTCGGAGTATTGCTCGTAAGGAGTTTCTCACGGGCAATTTCAGCTGGCGTATTGCGTTTCGATTTCGGAGTATTGCTCCTAAGGAGCTTCTCACGGGCAATTTCATCTATCTGCAGCCTCCTTCTATTGAAAATCTGAAATCCCAGCATTTTATCTTTCTTGGTACTGAAAATGTTACTATCACTTCAATGAAAAATTACAAAGTATTATTGTTTTTTTTTTATTTTTTATTTCATATAAAAGTTTTTTATTGTTGTTTCATTTAATTAATAATATGTATATATTTTTATACACAGGTTAAATCAAGTTAGCCAAAATAGGCTAAAAAACAAAAAAAAAAAACAAACAAAACTGTGATTTAGTCAGAGATTGAATGTTCAAAACAGATAGTCGGGCCTGGGCCTCTTATGTTTATAATAATAAACATAACAAACTTGACACACTCGTTTTTTATTCATGACCCTGTTCCATTTGTCAATAATTTCATTATTACAGTGACTGCAGCATGTTACCACAGCTGGCGTATTTGGTTTTACTAATTTTATTTACAATAGCTGGTGATGACATTTCATTGTTACCTTGTTTCAATATCTCGAAAGATAAGGCTAACTCATACGCCCTTTGTCAAGGAATCTTCTTGTAGAAGCCTTTCTCTTATATCTTTGCTGTACAAACCTCTAATGAACTGGGTGCGTAAGTGGGTGTCAATCGTACTGGATTTGCATTTTGAACAGGAAAAATTACAGTGTAGAGTCATGCTACGAAGTTCTTTCATGTATGTGGAAATAGATTCACCCGATTGTTGTGAACGCGTGTAAAACTGATGTTGTTCAGCAACTTCATTTGGAGTTGGACAAAGGTAATCTTTGAGTAGCTTGACCAGTTCATTATACGATTTAGTATGTGGTAAGTCTGGGGCGCATAAATCATTTAAGAGTTGACAATTCTTTGGACTGAGGCAGCTAATTAACACCTGCACGCGTGTTTTGTCATCATCCTCTCCCCCTAATCCATTCAATTCAAGATAGTTAGTGAGCCTAAGTAAGTAGGTTGTAAATGTTTCATTACCTTCATCATAAGGTTCCAACTTTTGAAGTGGGGGACGAATCTTTGGTTCCTTTTCTTCACTAAACTTCTCTTGTAGAAATAACAGTAATGCTTGATTTATTTCTCTTTGAGTCGTCGCCATTATTGTATATTAAACACCAACTTTAATAACAGTTATTTATTAACAAGTTTAACAAGGATTCATAATGTAAAGATGTAGTAACTCTAACTGAAGTCTTACTTTGTTTGTTTTGCATTCATAATAAACAAAGAACATTTAGTTTAATATGTTTAATATACATACAGCTGATTGTATGTACAGGATATAATAGAACCAACGTTTTTAGTTGAAGCAGCTGACTAAATTCTTTAATTCCCTTTAAATATGAATACTCATAAGGTTAACATGGGGAACTGCAGAGCCACTGGGGTGGAGCCCAAAGGATTTTTGAGATAAGAATATGTTTATATGTTAATCGGTAATGTGAGCTATCATCTTGCCAAATTTCATCCCAATCCGTCCAGTAGTTAATGCGTGATTGAACTTCAAACGAACACACAAACTTTCACATTTATAATTTAGTAACATAAGTTTATATGACTTATGACTTTACTAGTCTCATATTGGTATTATTTAATTGCTGAGCTCAGTCTTTTTAGTGGTTTCTTCTCTTAGAGAATAATTTCCCTAGCCAAAAAATTACGATTATTAGTTGATCAGGCTAATAATATAATATGGTGAGAAAACTTTATTTTAAGAGTTTTTTCATCGTCTAGTCAAACTGAGTCAAACTAGTTTTTTTTTTAATGTTCATAATGTAAGGCCATGAAAATCCTCATGTAAACAAATAATTGTCTTTGTCAAGTATTTATTAACACTACTAATGCTTAAGGCGTCACTATCGGGAATGAATTAGTCATGCAAGTTGTCATTATTTACATTACATAGTTAAGTATCAACATATTGACATGATAATCACGTTTTGTTTAATATAACGAAGCACGCTGAGTGCACTAGAGATAATGATTAAAATACGGTAATGTGTTCTTAAATATATTTCCTATTCTACAGTGGCCACTTTATTTACAATTATTTACATGAGTCTCCATTTTCGGTCGTGCGTGAAGTGTGGTCATGTTTTACAAACTTAAATTGCTTATCTTATAACAAGGAAAAACTTGTATTTTAGTTCAAGGTTGTTTATATTAATGTATTTATAATTAACGTTTATTGACTGAAAGTCGCATACATCCCCCAAGAGTCCAGACAATATCTTCACATCCACTAGAAGAGAGTCGGCAGATGCCATCGAATCAGTACCAGACGTGTCCACAATTTTGAGGACCAGCAAAAATCCTACCACTCGACTATCTCCTTCTGCAGAATATCCAATTATAATTATATTATTTTTAATAATAACCAATTATCTAGAAATCATTCCGAATTAACGGAAAAAAATTACAAGAAATGTATAGACGGATGGGAAGACATGGATAGGATTTCTGAGATCCGTGGAAGTAGATTATGTAGTTACAACCCTCCATTTTTATCTACGAGGGTGAAAATTGGATCCTTGTTTTCATCAGACGGCGTAGTGATGACTTGAGGAGAATTTGTTAGTTTGTTGGTGGTGAGAGGCCTCAAAGGTAGGGCCTCTTGTTGAGGGCTCCCGGCTTTTGAGCAATTCCCAGAATCGTTCTTGTTTTTTTATTAGTGTTTTCTATACTGTCAATCAATTGTTTAACGTTAACGCACTGCAGTCATGGCCTGGCTGAAGTTTTTTTTGATGAGTTACAGATTTGGTAGCAGGAGTCGCACTGGGTTGTGGTATTGCTGGTATTTTAAATACCTCTACCGTCTTTACAGTCACTTTGTCACTTTGGATCAGGTATTCTAATTGGGTGAGAAGAGATGGGTTTTCCTCTTCAAGCTCCCTCACTTTCATTTGCAACTTTTCTCAGTGGAGCTGGGTTCCTGACTTGATCTCATTAGCGACCCGGACAGCCACTAGGAGGTCGTCATGGAGCTGTTTAAGTTCTCGGCACTCACTCTCTATTTTTAGTTTTTCTTCGAAGTTCAACTCTTCTCAATTGCAAGTTTTTCAAACTGAACATCCTCTACAGTTACCTCCAACTCCCTAACTCTCTCTCTTAAAGACGAGTTCTGTTGTTCCGTCAGCTCTCTTGTTCTCTGGGCTTCGTTAAATTTCTGAGTCAGTCCATTGTTTTGGGAAATGATAGATTCCCTAGTATATTGACCTTGCTAAAGCAGGTCGATCAGCTTCCCCTTTCAGGAACGCCGACTCCCTCCTTGATGCTCTTTTGTAGGTCTTCATTTTCCACTTTAGCTGCTTGAAGTAGTTCTGTCTGCCGATATAATGATTTGAGTAGCATAGTTTGTTCTTTCTTCAAATTCTCATTTTTTGTTTCTGAGTTTGATTGTCGCCTGCAGCTCTTCATTAGTACTGTGGTGTCACTCTTCCATCTTTCGGATATGGTGTTGGAGTTGTTGTAAGTCTGTCTCAGGTCACTACTAAACAAATTGAAGACTGTAAGAGACGGAACTTTGAAGAAAAACTAAAAATAGAGAGTGAGTGCCGAGAACTTAAACAGCTCCATGACGACCTCCTAGTGGCTGTCCGGGTCGCTAATGAGATCAAGTCAGAAACCCAGCTCCACTGAGAAAAGTTGCAAATGAAAGTGAGGGAGCCTGAACAGGAAAACTCATCTCTTCTCACCCAATTAGAATGCCTGACCCAAAGTGACAAAGTGACTGAAAAGCCGGTAGAGGTATTTAAAATACCAGCAATGCCACAACCCAGTGCGACTCCTGGTACCAAATCAATAACTCATCAAAAAAAAACTTCATCCAGGCCATGACTGCAGTGCGTTAACGTTAAACAATTGATTGACAGCATAGAAAACACTAATAAAAAAACAAGAACGATTCTGGGAATTGCTCAAAAGCCGGGAGCCCTCAACAAGAGGCCCTACCTTTGAGGTCTCTCACCACCAACAAACAAACAAATTCTCCTCAAGTCATCACTACGCCGTCTGATGAAAACAAGGATCCAATTTTCACCCTCGTAGATAAAAATGGAGAGTTGTAACTACATCATCTACTTCCACGGATCTCAGAAATCCTATCCATATCTTCCCGTCCGTCTATACATTTCTTGTAATTTAGTTTTTCGTTAATTCGGAATGATTTCTAGATAATTGGTTATTATTAAAAATAGTATAATTATAATTGGATATTCTGCAGAAGGAGATAGTCGTGTGGTAGGATTGTTGCTGGTCCTCAAAATTGTGGACAAGTCTGGTACTGATTCGATGGCATCTGCCGACTCTCTTCTAGTGGATGTGAAGATATTGTCCTGGGGGATGTTTGCGACTTTCTGTACTGAACCTTTTGTAGAAGTGTTTCCAAGTCCTTTGACAGTTCCGCATCTTCTTGTTCCACTTGTAGTTTCTGGAGGGCCGCCTCCTCCAGTCGTGTTCGAAGTCCGTCGACGAAGTCTCGGAGCGTGCAGATGGTGGGTCTCTGATCACGGAGTTTCTCACGTACCAAGGAGAGAATGTTGCTAGCCGAAGACCCTTGCTCTGGACAGCGAGTAGCTTTCGTCTGGAGGTTCTGCAGGTCTGGAGGTCGTACCATGCAGGGGCCGCGTACATGAGAACTGGCTGGAGCAGGACCGTGTAGAGCCGGACTCTTGCAGCTGTCGTCAACTTCGTCAAGCGGAGCAGCGGGCGGATGGCTCCAAGACCCTTCTTGGCGAGGTGTCAAGTCGTCGATCGAGAAGTACCCCCAAGTACTTCACCTGGTTTCTCCACTGGATGTCAGCACCGTCTAAGTTGAGTTGATAACCATCATCCTGCCTTCTTGACCTTGTGAATGAGATGGCCTCACTCTTGTCCGCATTTACTTTGATGCGCCACTTCTTCAACCATGGCAGCAGCAGGTCCAGTTGTCGTTGGACATACATCCTGGACACCCTTAGGTTGGCGGAGGTGGTGGTGAAGAGAGCGTCATCAGCGTAGAGCGAGAGCTGCACTCTTGGAGCCAGGGGTATGTCGTTGGTATACCACAGGTAGAGTTTCGGCCCGAGAACCAACCCCTATGGCACACCCGACGAGACTGGAAGGGATGTTGAAGTTGCTCGTCCAACAGTGACACGTAAGCGGCGCGCTGTCAGGTAGCATAGATAAATCATACTCGTCTATGCAGGTAGCTTCTGATGAGTCTGTATACGGAGCCGGGGGGTGGAGAAGATGACTCCACAGACAAATATCGGACTATGGCTAGTTATATGCGCGTTAATAACAGCAAACTGCAATGTTCAGACTGTAAGGGAGTATGATTTCGACGGGTTTAACCTAGTTAAAAAACTATTTTGATAATTACTCAATCTATGGTAGTAATGTTATACAGAAATGCACATAAAAGGTCGTGAAAATAAAATTAAGAGTTATTGAATATGGGATCGTTCAAGTTGTAACATTAATTTATTATAATATCAGCAAAGTTGTACATCATCATTAATGTTATTTTTTGGTGATGACAATTAGAGCGAGCACCAGTTGCATGTGAATGAATGATAATGATAGAAAGATATCTACGTACATTGTTATAAAAATAATGGTTATATTATGCCTGGCTGTAATTGAGGCTATAAATAAGTGTTGAGAGTTCACTTGTAAAGTTGATCACGTGACTAGTAAAATACACTAGTATTTACTAGCGGTAGAAAAACTTGTATGAAACACTAGATAGTAGGACAGGTAAATACGGGACTAGTAAGACTAGTATTTTTATGAAACAGGGCCCAGCAGACCAGTATGTAGGGTATGTACAATTGTGCATATGGTCACACTAAACACTAAACAAAAGACAAAAGATTGCATTGAACTGGTTAACGTTTGAAGCTTTAACGTCAAATGTTTGAAAATGTCGTTTCTTATGGCTTAATCATTTCCCTACAGCGATGTACTTCGGCCTTCTGATTAGGCTGTTGGAAAGCAACATTATTCGAAAGATAATTCCAATTCCGAAAGATCTCTAGAAGTAACAGTCATACAAATCAAGAAAACAAACAAGCATGCCATTAAATTATATACATAGACAATCCCCACTAATAACAATTATTTTAGATTAATGTATTTGAACATTTTTAAATACAATCTAATTTAATTTTCTGATATGTGTATGTAATCCTTATTTATCGCGTTTTTTCAGCCTTGAATAATCATGAACGTATAATGTTTAAATTTCGCAGTGTATGTAATAATTATAATAATGAAAATCAATGTAACACTTAAACCTAAATAATTAAAGCGTGAGAGCTGGTCTCAACATAATAAATCCATCTAGTTTTTGATCCTGTTGGAGATCAAATTAAAAAATTATAACAGCTCAGAAAAAAGTCAAACCCCACCTTAAGACCCAACTAAATTTAAAGCCACATTTCCTCAATGTCTGATGGCATAAGCCACAATTCCAGGTGATAATGTAGATAGTTTGAAATTCAATGTAGAAGAAACAATGATAAAGAAGGTTTCTTTGTCCATCTGGTGGTAATGAAGATTTGTGATGTTCCCTTCTGACACAAAGAAATAGCGTCTGAGGAAGCAATCTTTGTGACATCGGTCTTTTACACTTAATGGTTACTGTGAATCTCAAGTATAATACAGTAGTGAAGGTCAGTATTTTCATATATTTTGCACATTTGTATGAATTCTCGTTCAAAGTTGTTCTGTTTATAAGTATTTGAAACTCGTATTTTTACCAACTTTATGCTTAAAATAGCTCACTTATACCATATATTTGCGTTTGATACTCGTCCTAATACTAGTTTGATACTTTTATAAATTTCATATATTGATTTTTTCAATGTAACAAAAAAATGTTTCAGAACTTTTGGAATTATTGTTTGCACAAAATGCATATCCAGATTCCTTCAGTTTTTTTTTAAGCCGTCAAACACACGACACGATGGACACGATAAATTTCATGCAATGGGAGGAATCATGGCTGTGACTCCCCTGAAAGTTGTAATCTCCGAATGTGAAATAGTCCGTCTGAAGGTGTGTCGTCACCCGCAGTGATAGATACTGATAGATACTGGTAAAGTAAAGGTGAGGTCATATTACCGACCATCCAATGCTGGTCTGAAAACAACTAATAGCGGTTGTAGTCATTAACTACTCACAAGGTGTTATGCTCTCAATTGATGATATTGCTTGACTATGTAATATACAGGGTGTAATATAAAGTCCAGCACGGGCTTAATATTTTCTAAACGACAACCTATAAATCAATAAGATTTAATACATCAACACCACACCAACTACTGAAGCTTGTTGATGAAAAGAAATACGGTTGGCCTTTCGGACATTTGATTTCCAACAGAAATGATGAACAAGCTTTACAGTATTTTTAAGGCGATAAAGTGTAAAATTCCAGACCTGGAGATAAACTGTGTGATCACAGATGATGATCCAAAACTGATGAATGCCATGGAGTTGGGATTTGGAGAGAAGCTGCGACACATTTTATGTTTGTAGCATGTCTTGAAAATTTCAAAAAACAACTACGAGAAAAAGCACCAAAGAATGTTATTGTTGAAATGTTTGCAGCGTTAACATTAATTGTAGATGCAAGAAACCTATCGGATTTTCAAATGCATAGTGCAGGATTCAAAGAATAATACAAAGAGACTGCTCCTGAATTTATCAAGTATTTTGAACAACACTACTTAACCCTAAATATTGGGCCCTGTATTGTTCAATTTGTACATGGCAGACATACTACTGCAGCTACTGTCTATGTGAAAAGTGGTTATCCAGCCTCGTACTCTTATTGCATTTAATATACTTTGTAATATGCGAGACACGACTGACAATGTCACATCCATCAAAAATGTAGGCCAATTGGGAGATGATTGATTGGCTGTAGAGCGTGGGACACGACATCCTTCAGAAAAAACCCACGGATAACAGTGGGATTTTTTTATCCGTGGAACACCCACGGATTTTTTTTTTGTAACGTTACTTCAAAACCAATTTTAATCCTATATTATGACTTGTGGAGAAAATTTTAACTAGATTTCAAACCCCAAAATCTCGTTTAAGGAAATATCTGATAGCATCACGTTACAGGGGTGTTTAGACAGGGAAGATTTAGAAATCACATTTCGCCAAAGTTGGTATATGCTGATACACAACGCTAGATCCGCCATTGGATTAGCTAACAGGATGAAAGAAGATCCAAACTTTGAAATATATTTCTCAGCCACTGGCTTTCTATTTATGTTCTTTGAGAACTTTGATGCCATCATTGATGTGGCCGATAGGTGTATTAAGATATTTGAATGAGACTGAATTCCAAACATACTCAACAATGTTGGGTTGCTAACTCACACAATGACAAATCTAAGAGATTTGATACTTACTGTAGAGGTACCTTGTATCTTGCAAACTCCAGTAAATTAAGACTAACTTTAGTTAAAAATACAACAACTTAGTCGAGTGTAAATTTTCAAAATTTATTAATACACAGATTAACGCAGAATAGACACTCTACTCTAATAGCCACCAATTCCTTGTCAGCTGATATCGGATTTTTGCCGTTTCACTGCTTCACCCTGTATTTATTCCTTTCATTATATGTTATTGTAATTGTTTAAAATGTCAACATGTCTATGACCTTAGTGTAGAAACTAGTCATTGATAATTACAATGAGTTCAAAGTAATGTTTTTAATTATGTTTTTAAAATGTTTTCAACTGTATATATAGCAGCACGAATCACAATAATACATGTTATATATACCCTATTTTTTATAGTAAATAAAGAAAGTTATGTATATTTTAAGAAACAATACAATTTGATTAACTTATTTTACCACATAAATGTTTTTCACAAAATTCAACTACCGTAATGTATAAATAACTACAAGAAGCCATCTACCACATTACGATTATTTACGTTTACGAGTATTTATTTAAGAGATTTTTATAGTTTTAAAACATTTGTGACGAGAGGTTTCCCCGAATAAATCCTCTCGTCAAAGACTTTCTCCAAACAAACTCCAGCAACGTTCTTTGTGTTGCGCTCTTAGCTGATATTAACATTTTTTACAAGCATATTTATTGAAATATTTAAATATTTTAAGCACTGGGTGAGTTTCAACTAGTTATACCTCCACGAGATCTTAGATATAAGTTTACAGTATTTGAAACACTTTTTTTCTTGTTTTATGTAGCTGATGGAATTGGAACAGATGGGACAGAGTGTTATTCTAACGCAATTCGGGAACACAATCCAATTCACATGATTTGTTGATGTAAAATGTTGATGATGCCAGTTTTCATAATACTTCAAAGTTATGCCTAATAAATGAGATGAAATATGTCGAGGGTTTCAACGAACTAAGTCATACCACCTTTTAACCTTTGGATGCAATGCGAAAATTATTGAAATAAAAATATTAAAAATTAATGAGCCAAGTTTAAATTTGAAAGGTCTTTCTGGTTCAATAAAAATGTGGTAAAGCAAAAATGAAATCTTTTAAGTTCTCTTGTCACTCAGTTAGAAACTTAAATATTGCCTAATGCTCAAACATATAATATTAAACATAAAAACGTGAGAATACATCGGAAATGCATCAAACTAAGAAGCTTACTAGTTTCAAACACACCTGCCTAAAGCAATACGTCTCTTTACGTCTCAGAGAAGATTTAGAGTAAAACACAGTAAAATGTGCCGTTAAATTAGAAATCCAAATGAAGATAGCTGTGATATTTAATAATGTAAATTAATTAAATTATTTACTGTCTTATTCCCAATACTAGATTGGAATAAAGTAGAAAAGAGTGATAAACACAGTTTGGTAATAAATGTTTGAAATAGAAAACCCATTTTGAATAGACAATAGTTTTGGCAACATACATATGGTGAAAATAAAAACCCCGGGACGGTATACAGGGTGTCCATAAAAAACGTTTCAGGACTTTGGGAAATGAATCCCCATACTAAAAGGAAGAAAAAAGTTTATGGGAAGGTATGTCCGAAAATGCATATTTACCATATCCACCATTTTGTTTTTTATACAAAAATATTTTTATCTGTGAAGTTTTTTATTCGATGATTATGAAATTTGGTGAACATGTTACCATACACAAGACCTACAATAGAAAAAATAATAAAGTTGTTCCAATTGTAAATTTCAAAATGGCGGCCGTTTGAATTTTTCTAACTTAAATAACTCAAAAACGGCTAATTCTACAAAAAAATTTCAAGAATACTTTTTTTTTAGCATTTTTAATTTCCTATCAAACGATACCAAGATCAAAAAGATCGAACAAAAGATAACTGAAATATAACGTTTTTTGTCTAAAAATAAGGCAAAAATTAAGGGTTCCCTGGCTAACTTTGCCTTATTTTTACACAAAAAACGTTATATTTCAGTTATCTCTTGTCCAATCTCGGTATCTTGGTCTCTTGGTATCGTTTGATAGGAAATTAAAAATGCTAAAAAAAGTATTCTTGACATTTTTTCATAGAATTAGCCGTTTTTGAGTTATTTAAGTTAGAACAATTCAAACGGCTGCCATTTTGAAATTTAGAATCGGAACAACTTTATTATTTTTTCTATTATAGGTCTTGTGTATGGTAACATGTTCACCAAATTTCATAATCATCGAATAAAAAACTTCACAGATAAAAATATTTTTGTATAAAAAAACAAAATGGTGGATATCTGGGTAAATATGCATTTTCGGACATTCCTTCCCATAAACTTTTTTCTTCCTTTTAGTATGGGGATTCATTTCCCAAAATCCTGAAACGTTTTTTATGGACACCCTGTATATTTTTTACCGTAACAGACTGAGCTAAACAAGTTGGTACACTGTCACTGGGCATACATTATATTACTAGAACTTCGATTAGCCAATACCACTTTAAGGGGACGGCATAAATAAGTAGTTGGAAGAAAATCTTAAATTGAAGCATAAGTTGATACGCACATCAAATTAAATGTAGTAACAAAATCTAGTAGAGTACATTGCCGCAAATTTGAAATTCCAAATGAAAGTGAGGGAGCCTGAACAGGAAAACTCATCTCTTCTCACCCAATTAGAATACCTGACCGAAAGTGACAAAGTGACTGTAAAGCCGGTAGAGGTATTTAAAATACCAGCAATACCATAACCCAGTGCGTATTTCATTTTAGAATATTATTTTTGAATACAGTTTTTCTTCTTCACTAATTTATATTTAATTAAATTTAAATATTCTTTTTGAAAATACAGTAATTAATAAATATTGAAAGTAATTTAGTTAAAATTCATAATTGAATACATTCATGTTTTATCTGAAATATCCCCTCAGAAATGATGGTATGGTGATGAGTCAACAGAACATTATTTCGATAAGATAATGAATGAATGTATGACAACTTAACTAATTTACATAAACAGAACTTTTTTATCTAAAATAAACACAAACATTGAAAACATAAACATAACTTGATAAAACATAACATGGAACGTTAACACAACAAAACATGATTGATAATATTAATATTAAAAACAAACAGGATTTATGGCTAATATTTTGTTCTGATATCATAAAGTGGTTTTGCGTGTGTGTATATATATATATATATATATATATATATATATAGTATTTAGATTTAATATAATGTAATTACATTAAAATATTCTTAAAATTCAAACACATTACATATTACATTGTCCTTTTATTATTCTTCTAGTTAGTTGTAAGTGACAGTGACCTAGACAATGCAGAAGTAGATCATAATTCGAAAGGAACACCAGAACAGTGACAGAACGCCGCCATTTTGAATCTGAGCCATCTCCAGCTCCATTGTTATTGGATCCCCATCACCACATTCAGTCGGCGTCGGCGTCCCCTGCCTCTGAGTCTCATCCGTCCCGTTCAAGTGATATAAACGATTTAAAGCCTTCAAAATTAGATTCAGTTTTACATCAAGACATAACAATGCAAGAAATCGATGACAAATCAGGACTCTTCAAGAAGTGTCCAGACCAATGATGTTTCATCGTTGATTCGATCTACTACATCCCCGATGAGTCAAGATAATATCTTCACATCCGCTAGAGGAGAGTCGGCAGATGCCATCGAATCAGGAGCGTCAAGTGTGGTAATTATATCATCTGAGGAAGACGATGACCACACCATTGTAAAGACAGAACAACAGGAGAAAAGTGTCGTTCTCCGATCTTTTGAAGAAGGAGATGATACAACCATCACCGAGAACGAGAACACAAAAGTAACACACCCTGAACCTGAGAACCTGTGAGTATAACTGTGTGTATATGTGAGTATAACTTGTGGACCTCAAATGTGATGCCACCTAGAAGGAACTTCTTTACAGGAGCACATTGCACAGACAAATGCAGAGAGATGTTACTACGAGTACGCCATCCTGAGACTCCTACTCTAAAGAAATCGGGTCTCGGACGACTCACAACTGTCATGATAGAAGTCCCAAGAACCACATTTCGCCAAAACATAAGTCCTAAGCGAAAATTACAAACATTTCGAAAGCATCATTCAAGATTCTAAAGGAATTTATTCTAAAGCCCATCCTTAAACAATGTGAGATTAACTGCATTTTACTAATAACCAAGTTAACGATTAATGATTCGCAGTGGAAAAATATTAGTGTCCGGAAGCATTTATAGACCCACCCCTTATGAAATGCAATATATCGTTTTACAAAAACTATGAAATGATAATATCAGAGTCATGATAACATGATGATATTGTATTATTGTAATGTAACGGGTCGGGTAACTGCCCTGTGAATAATCACTTTCAAACATTCACTTAATCACACCGAACTGTAACGAAAATGTATATAACATATGTAGTAGTTACGATAAAGTTGTACATAAATAATGTTAATTGTTGATATTGACAAAAAGGAAATGTCAAGTATTTGATTTGTATAAATTAGAGCGAGAACCAATTGCATGTGAATGAATAATAATTATATTAAGATGCCTACGAAAATTATAATAAAAATAAATAAATAATGTTTATTGTTGATGATGACACAAAGGAAATGTCAAGTATTTGGATTGTATAAATTAGAGCGAGAACCAATTGCATGTGAATGAATAATAATTATATTAAGATGCCTACGAAAATTATAATAAAAATAAAGGTTGTATTATGTAAAGACTTTCTAAAATAGTACTTTCACGTTCAATTCCACGCTTCTATATGTCTCTGCCAAGCTGTACAATTGATTTTGTTCTGACCACTAAACATTATGTAAGGTAGTGATTCAAACGACGAGGTGTTGTTGGTTAGGGGTGGGTTGCCATGACTACCCTGTACCAGACATCATGAGCCCACGCAACCTGAGTTACAAATATAACCGACCTTGCTCCAATACGCCTCCGCACCTGGGTTTGATCATGTTTATTTCATTGCCATTTTCGTGCAAACTAGATATGTAGGAGTTAAATTTTTGTAAAAAATCAATATGGCTTGTTTTTTAAGTAATTTAAATACGTAGTGTCAATTAAATACAACACAAATAAACGAGGCTACATTGGCTAACGATTTCGATCAGTCAAAATTTTGCTATCGGAGAATGATTGAATCAAAGTGTTTTGCTTGGAGACTGTTTGGTGTGTTGTTGTAAATTTAAGTTTGGTCGTGAATAGTCCGATTTGGAAACAATTTGAGTTAAACAATTGTAACTAACTTGTTTGTTTATAATATTCATATCTTTATTCGTTCTTTTCACTTAATTTTCCTTTTAATACTGCAACGTCTGAAGAAGGTTTTATATAGATGGAATCTGCTCTGAGCACGATGTAACCTAAGAACAGTGAGAACAATATACTAGGTAATTCTACAACGTCTGAAGACCGTTTTATGTAGATGTAATCCGCCGTAAGCAGGATGAAACGTGAGAACAGTGAAAACGTACAACGTCTCTTGATCCCAACCAGTGGGTGAATAAAATGATAACTGATAACTAAACATGAGACGGTTATTAAGCTCGATTGAGGAACAAGAAAATGAACCTTGCTTTCTCCAAAAAGAAGATCCCTGTCAAAATTCAGAGAACCGGTATTTCCAGTCTTATAGTAAACAATATTAGGATAAACTAAATCTAACCAACGTCTAATTATCTTACGATTACGATTTGTGAAATTTATTTATAAGAGACAGAAAAATGATCGCTAAGTAAACATATAATGGAACACGGAACACCACTTAAGAATATAAGTTGGAGATTGAAGTTATTAATTGATTGAACCTTAACAATGCCACATAAAACGTAGTCCGTAATAACTTTGCCACTATTTGTTTTACAAATCTAATTTAACATAACCGTTTTAAATCTTTTTTTACACTATAGGGTATTCGGAGTTGTTTAATACATGCGTTGGGCGATTGTACTAGTTAACTAAAATGACCAGATTAAATTGAATCAATAAATTCTTTAAATACTATAGGTAAGAGAAGTATTTCATAATTAAAAAAATATCACAGCAATAAAAAAAGCAATCCAGCTTAGTAACGTGTTCCCTAATATAAACGCGCTAAATATAAAGGACAGCTTTGGATGAGCTTTGGTAAGCGTAGGAGTGTAATACTAGACAAGAAGATCAGATGACAAAGCGCTGTGTAAACACAACAAAGTTTATCGCAGATATTCTGAATATTTAATCCTTTACATGAACTAAGAATCTAAACTGTATCATTTGAGAAATAATAGTTTATCCTTAATAAAAACAAACTTTTTAACTCTCTCATGTATTGTTGAACTGAAGTTGACAGCGCGGAAAGTATTATTTGATCAATTCTTAGCCCCACGAATGTGTACAGCAATTCCCTAAACTTGATGATATTGGAACCAGATGTAAACTGTACTTTTAGTGTATATATATTAAGCAGGGTAACAAGCCTAATGCCCCTTAAAATAGCATTTCCAAACGGAATCCTGCTTTAAACTTTCGATTGTTCTGACAGGTGGTTTAAGAAAAGCTACCTCGTTTTTTAATTCTTTCACTGACAACAGTGTTCCGTAGTACAGTAGATAAATTGTACTACTCATTATACATCACAATGACACCTTGTACTGTAAAACAAGATAATGTAATTAATATTCTTAAAACAAAACTTGTTTTTATATTTTGGGAAAGACACACTTTTTTTGGATGGCCTTATGTTTTGCGATGGAATATCAAAAGAACATATACACTTCTACAACATAAAAATGAACGTCTCTCTGGCAGCACAACTTCTCAGTTCAAGTGTTGCCAATGCTATTGAGTTTTTAGATGAATCATGACATCCAGATTTCCAAAATTCATTTGCTACAGTCTTGTTTATCAAAAAGATATACAAATTATTTGACATAATACATTCTAGAAATGCTCTGGGCAAAGCCTAGAAGCAGCCACTAACGATTTATAATTTAGAATACTGCAACACCTTTTTTAAAGAAATGTTTTTTTTATTTGAAATCACTTTGTATTAAAGGCATCCCAATCCTCTCACACCCAAGAAGAACATTTGCATTAGGGTTCATGACATGTATGCAGAGTGTATTGGGCTTAGCAAGTGAGTTGTTATTAACAGAAGGAATCCTTTTGAAGTTCTTTCTGAAATGAAAGCTTAGCCAAGATCACTTGGAACTCTTCTTTGCATGTATCAGAGCTAGAGGGGGTTGGAACAACAATCCTAACCCCCATCAGTTTCAGAGCTCCTTAAAGTCCCTGTTACTTAAGAATTAAATATCTGCCACAGAAAGTAGCATTATCAATCCTGATGGAACAAATTTAATCTCAATAAAGAAATTCTGTACGCCAAAATGTGACATGAAAACCATTAAAGACTCTAAAAATAATAGAAGATGGGCTTGAATTGGAAAGTATGCTTTCCAGCTTAGAATCAAAGCCATTGACTGACTATTAAAGAAATATTCTATATCATATTTCAGGATTCATCGTTAGGAAAATAATGAAAAAAATTTACATGCAAAGAGTGTTTAGATATGTTACTAACTGGTCCCAGTTTTGATTCGACTGGCCATGACCATAAATATTCTAAAATAGATAAATCCAATAATAGCGCTTTTGTAAAGAAAATTACTTCAGGGGTCTGATCTGTCGATCAGAAGAAGTTTTCAAAATTGTGGAATCTTCAGAGAAGGCCTTCAGAGGTGCTACAAATTGTGGAAGATCCAATCAGTTTCTGATCAATAAAGTCATCAAGAATTTCACCACAAGCTTTGGAAGCCATCACTCCATAGATAGTGCCATTGAGTTAGAGGACTTGCACGAAAACCAACACAATATTTAATTTAGATTTTAACTAATCGGGTTTTATCAAAAGATTTATATCTCAGGTTATTAATACGTCACTAAGTTCTTTCTGGTCTCAAATTATTCAGCAAATGTGTGGTTTTAAATTTTATTAACTGCTAAATGCAATCTGACTATTTTAAAATGAGTCATGGAACTAAAACCAACATCTGATTATCTTACGATCACAATTTTCAACCAAGCTCCACGATCCCAGAGCTGAAGACAATATTATGAAAGTTATTTATTAGAGACAAAAAAACATATCTACTAAGTAAATATGTAATGGAACACGCAACACCACTTAAGAATATAAGTTGGAAATAGAAGTTCTTAATTATCTGAGCTTTAACAATGCCGCATTAAACGAAGTCAGTGATAACTTTGCCAATATTTGTTTTACAAATCTAATTTAACATAACCGTTTTAAATCTTTTTTACACTGTAGGGTATTCGGAGTTGTTTAATACATGCGTTGGGCGATTGTACTAGTTAACTAAAATGACCAGATTAAATTGAATCAATAAATTCTTTAAATACTATAGGTAAGAGAAGTATTTCATAATTAAAAAAATATCACAGCAATAAAAAATCAACCTAGATTGATAACGTTGTCTCTAATATAAACGCGCTAAATATAAAGGACAGCTTTGGATGAGCTTTGGTAAGCGTAGGAGTGTAATACTAGACAAGAAGATCAGATGACAAAGCGCTGTGTAAACACAACCAAGTTTATCGCAGATATTCTGAATATTTAATCATTTCCAGAATAAAGAATAGAATTTGAAACTTTATAGTTTATTCTTATTTAAAGTCTTTTAAATCCTCTCATACACCGTTGTACTGGAGTTGACAGTGCGGAAAGTATTACTTGATCAAGTCCAAGTCCTACGAATAAGAGCGGCAGTTCCCTTAAGAGGTTGATATTGTAACCAGGAATATATATTATAATACAAGTTATATTATATTCAGTAGTAAACTGTACTTTTGAATGTAGGGCAATTTAAATTATAGGGTGGTAAATTTTGAATGTACAGGGTAAGTAGGAGAAAAATTCGAATGTCCCTTAAAATAACACTTCTAAACGAATCCCTGCTTTAAACTGTCGATTGTTCTGATAGGTAGTAAGAAAGCGTACCTAGTTTTTAAATTCTTTCCCTGACAACAGTGTTCCGTAGTACAGTAGATAAATTGTACTACTCATTATACATCACAATGACACCTTGTTGTGTAAAACAAGATAATGTAATTAATATTCTTAAAACAAAAATTGTTTTTATATTTTGGGAAAGACACACTTTATTAAAACCTTTTTGCGATGAAATATCAAAACAACATATACACTTCTACTACATAAAAATGAAAGTCTCTCTGGCAGCACAACCCCTCAGTTCAAGTGTTGCCAATGCTATTGAGTTTTTAGATGACCCTGACATCCAGATTTCCAAAATTCATTTGCTACAGTTTTGTTTATCAAAAAGATAGACAAATTATTTGACATATTACATTCTAGAAATGCTCTGGGCAAAGCCTAGAAGCAGCCACTAACGAGTTATAATTTAGAATACTGTAACACCTTTTTTGAAGAAATGTTTTTTTTATTTGAAATCACTTTGTATTAAAGGCATCCCAATCCTCTCACACCCAAGAAGAACATTTGCATTAGGGTTCATGACATGTATGCAGAGTGTATTAAGCTTAGCAAGTGAGTTGTTATTAACAGAAGGAATCCTTTTGAAGTTCTTTCTGAAATGAAAGCTTAGCCAAGATCACTTGGAACTCTTCTTTGCATGTATCAGAGCTAGAGGGGGTTGGAACAACAATCCTAACCCCCATCAGTTTCAGAGCTCCTTAAAGTCCCTGTTACTTAAGAATGAAATATCTGCCATAGAAAGTAGCATTATCAATCCTGATGGAACAAATTTAATCTCAATAAAGAAATTCTGTACGCCAAAATGTGACATGAAAACCATTAAAGACTCCAAAAATAATAGAAGATGGGCTTGAATTGGAAAGTATGCTTTCCAGCTTAGAATAAAAGCCATTGACCGACTATCAAAGCAATATTCTATATCATATTTCAGGATTCATCGTTAGGAAAATAATGAAAAAATTTACATGCAAAGAGTGTTTAGATATGTTACTAACTGGTCCCAGTTTTGATTCGACTGGCCATGACCATAAATATTCTAAAATAGATAAATCCAATAATAGCGCTTTTGTAAAGAAAATTACTTCAAGGGTCTGATCTGTCAATCAGAAGAAGTTTTCAAAATGGTGGAATCTTCAGAGAAGGCCTTCAGAGGTGCTACAAATTGTGGAAGATCCAATCAGTTTCTGATTAATAAAGGCATCAAGAATTTTTATCACAAGCTTTAGAAGCCATCACTGCATAGATAGTGCCATTGAGTTAGAGGACTTGCACGAAACTGTTTTATTGAAGACAATTTAAATATAGTTTTTTATATTTAAGGTCAAGAGCTCATGCTAAGAAAGTATAAAATGAAGCTCAAGGTGAGAGGCAGGGATTGAGACAAAAATATACCAAACTTGTAACTTTTCAAAATTTGTAAAGTGTGAAAGGTAAACAACAGACTAAGGTAAACAGGTAACAGGTAAAAATGATCGCTAAGTTAACAAATAATAGAACACGGAACACCACTTAAGAATATAAGTAGTGAGATTAAAGTTCTTAATTAATTGAGCTTTAACAATGCCACATAAAACGTAGTCGGTAATAACTTTGCCACTATTTTTTTACAAAGCGAATTTAACACAAACGTTATAACATAAATAACGTTAGATAATAATAATAGGTTTTAATAATAGGTACAAGTAGTGTTTCATAATTTAAAAATATATATCCCAGCAATAAAAAAGCAACCCAGCTTGATAACGTTGTCTCCTAATATAAACGAGCTAAATATAAAGGACAGCTTTAGATGAGCAAAACAGTAAGCGTAGGAGTGTAATACTAGACAAGAAGATCAGATGACAAAGCGCTCTGTAAACACAACAAAGTTTATCGTAGTTATTCTGAATATTTAATTATTTCCATGAACTAAAAACCTACACTATATCATTCGAGACTTAATAGTTTATGCTTCATAACAACAAACTTTTTAACCCTATCATGTATTGTCGAACTAGAGTTGACAGTGCGGAAAATATTATTTGATGAATTCTTATCCCCACGAATGTTTACAGCAATTCCCTAAACATGATGTTATTGGAACCAGATATAAACTGTACTTTTACACAAGTGTACATATATTAAGGAGGATAACATGTCTAATGTCCCTTAAAATACCATTTCTAACGGACTCATATACTTTAGATTTTCGAGTATTCTTACGGTTCGTTTAGGAAAACATAACATATTTTTAAATTCTTTCCCTGAACAACCATCCTACAATTGTCGTCCGTAGGACAGTTGTAGATAAATGAGGTCATGATACACCGATGGGAACATTTCTAATGTCCAATAGTTATGGAAATAGTTTTGAATAGTTTATTTCCAGCCCATCACGCGCTCCAACTGTTTTGGAACAATTGTTGAATTCAATCTCATCTAAAGGAAATTCATCTCCCATTACAGTGAGTTGTCCAAAAGAAATAGTTATTTGTGTTTGATTTTATATATTTCCAAATTTCCTTCTTTTTGTTTAAATTCAAACATTTGTTTACGAATTATACAGTATCAAGAAATGTTTGGGGGTAGAATATCATGCCACCCTCATATACTATGACATATCAGATGAAGATTAAAGAGCGGATGGTATCAACATTCATATGAAACAATACCGGGCCGAGGACGTTGCCTTGAGGGACACCGCGGATGACGCCAAATAATCTCTGAACGAACGAAAGACACCTGGTCATACTGGCTCTTACTGGCAAGATTGTCCACTTTATGTACGTCTCGATTAACACAATGAAACGTCGAAAACAGTGTTTTTCTTCCTGTCCAGTCCAGAGAGAGAATTATCAATCAACTGATTCACTGGATTGTGGATTGTTAAGGTTAGTTATTATGAAATCAATAAACGTAACAATCATAAATATTATAGTAAATATGTAACCCTTAATAAAAAGTTGTTTCACAAGTATATTAACAAAATTATATCACAAAATTTAAATGTTTATCTTAACAATCCATCGTAGAATCGTCTAATTACTCTCCGAAAAAAAAGAATATACAATTCATCTTTGTGAAAATAATTAACTCTTCTTTGTTAGACTTACAAATGAAAGTATTTTAATTAAAGTTGATACAGACTGTGGCACAGTTTCAGTTATCGTGATGAAATCTTTCGCCTTTAATAAACCTTTTGTTCCCAACAGTTCATTTTCAGTCAGTTATGACGAAGATCTCAATCTAGATAGATCTGCGATGTTTCCTTTTGCAACGATTTAATGTATGATATTGTAAAATATTTCACCACGACTGAATTTTATCTTTACCACAAGAGCTCTACATTACCAACCAAGACGAAGCTATTATTATAAAATGAGGGAGTTTAAAAATGCCCGTGTGATTAAGTCTTTTGCCATTCTGATATTTTGGTGTTTTGGTAATTTATAAAACACGATTTTGTAAAATTGTTTACCTTTTAAAAATGAATCCAAAAGTGGATTCCTTCTTGTTTTCCTATTATATAGGCTACAACCGACTTTTACTGTTATTTGGATCTAACATGTATTACGATGTAACACTAATAAATTCCAAATTATTTCTATTATTTATGTATAGTCTATTTTTGAGCCTCTGTACATAGTTAATTATCCAAAGGATGAACAAAACTACTTTATCCCTATGCACATATACTTTAAACAATCGTTTTGCCGCAGTGTGATGTAAAGGGTGTATTTATTATGTGAACAGAAACTTTCGTCTGACAAATATCAGACAGTACGGTCATGTTTAAAGTGGCAACAGGGGACACCGCAATTCAACCCGCATGCTTTTTATAAAGCTTAACTTTGATGGAGTCGTCATGGTAATGATGATTTTCAGTTAGAGGCAGAAACAGTTTAGTGGTTTAATTTTATCTTTAATTAACCCGTGAGTTCATCTATCACATGAAAATGTGAATATCTACAGCAGAATACCTACTGCGACCGTCGTGGAAAGGACCGGATCAGAACGTATTTCCCTCTTCCCAAATTTTATTCGTTCTCTAAATCAAGTGCTCATCTTCTATCTTCAGCACGATCTATCTTGATGACTTAAATATTATAGTCTGTTTGCTCTGAGAGTGGGGCTAGATTAGTTATTTTTGTTACTAATAAATATCTAAATTCGTGTATTCAGTAAATTTATTCCTATTCTTGTAATTTACTAATCAGCTCTGCTTTAAGTCTTTCCATAAAGTTGGTGGGTGCTACTTGCATACGAAGAAATGAACAGAGGAAACATTGGGTCTAAAAGGAAAATACTTCAAGGATATTTGATGCTTCATGTCAAATGTCTGAAGCTTTGTCCGTTTTTAGGCCAGAAGAAGTGCAATGATTGGTAGGTCCATGTAGAATTTCCCGACCATAAAAACCAAAAACAAATGAATTCTTTGTTACTTTTAAGAAACATGGCTTAAGAATGATCAAACTCCCAACGCTATTTGAAACTTCATAGGTTAGTACAAGTATTTAAAGGATGGTTTATACAGTCATTGATAATATTATTAACATAAATACGTTAGGCAATAATTTCTAGATTAGCATGTTAGTTAAAAGCTTAAGAAGCTGAACACTAACTACATGAAGAACAAGAGAAAATGTGCAGAGAATGAAACTTGTTAAATGTTATACATTCATAAATAATAATAACGGTTACCTGATTCCTTGTACTCACCTGATTATGATCTCTTAGAAGATCGAAACTAGTTGTGAACTCAACAATTGGATTTCCTGAATCAGGTATTTAAACCATTATTATTAGTTATCTTCGCAATCCGGAGGCTTTTCATGCTACAATGAAGTACAAATAAACTAATTTACCTATGAATTCTTTACTTTGGGGTTAATAACAGTACATGTAATGGTTTTCTCATTAAACTAATACACTGCATATTATTTCATCTTTCAGTCCCACTTGTCTACTATGTAGTAAAGACTATATAAAGACATATTCATATTAAAGGAACATGTTATGATGCACTCTTCTAAAGAATATGCATCTATTTAATGACAATATGTTTACTACGTTACATAGTACTAAATCCTCTATTATCCTTATCAATATCGATAACGGGTGTTTCCAGACAATTTGTGTTAATCTACCTTCTTTACACATTTCAGTATATAGCCACTCCTAATAATCACTTAATCTTCCTTAGCACTATTTGTTACAGTTTTGTTACCGGTATTTAAGACCTTTTGGTTGGTTTACTGAAGTTTCATATTCTCAAGGCAAAAATGTAAACATAAAAAATATATACAGAGAAGAATGTATTAAACATATAAATGTGTGCATGTTTAGTACGAGAATTAGACCGATACATTTTATGAGGTCACCCTGGGCTATGAATCTCAGTCTGGTTTCTTTTTGTAGCCACTTTGCTTTCTGTTGTTTCAACCGTTGAAACAAACACCCAGCAGACAACGAGCTAACGTGTACATCCTTCTACGAGAGTACGACACAAGCTTGTAAAGGCACAGTTAACCTTTAAAAATACTGGATTTAGGTATTAGGTAGGACATAGATATTTTTAAAATACAAAATGTTTAAGCAATGGGTATGTGTGACACAAGGTTCGGTGTGGGGACAAAACGAATCATAAATCGTAGTGTTGTCCGATTCAAAATTAGACACACCTAATATTTTCCACTCCGTTACATATCTATGTAATGAAATACATACTAAGAAGTTCAAATGGGTTTACACTTATTCGGGTTACTTTAAAAGACAGTAAATGTGAAAAAAATGTTACAATTATGACGAATTTCACCTATCGCAGTGGTCATAGGTAAAATCGATTAAAGATTAAAACTGTGCCATGAAATCTTAGAAACTAAAGTTTTAATTTGTGAAATATCCAAATATTCACTAACTATCTTTGTTGTATTATAATGTTGACTACTGTATACTTGACATAAACTGATACGAATTAGTTTATAGTTCAGTTTATGCAGACCCAGATGTCAAGATTAATTGAAATAGATCCACTTCAACGCAAGTTCTCGATACATAATCAATATTACTTGTGGCACATGCATTACAGCCCATCTGATCTGCCGTTATTGATGACAACGTTGATGTCAAACGATGATCATGTCAAAGTTAGCGGTCATATGATCGATTGACGTAACCGCGACAATTATCGAAGTCACAGGTGATGTTAGTATCCTCTTTTGCAAGTAAAAATGTTAAACATTTGGAGAAAGGTGATTCCGTTCAAGTTTTGATACGTTTATGCTCAAGCTTTATTTATTTTTTTACCAACAGTTTACAAAAGAGAATACAATATTGGAAAACAAAATGGCTACTAAGAAAATAGTATAAAGGTGGTATTTTCAAGAATGGCAACAACAAGAAAGTAAAACAAAACTATCGATAGCTAAGTTATAACAGAAATAACAGTAATGAAAACGGAAAAAAAAGCACTGCATTGATAAAATTAAAATAGCAAGCAGTCAACAGAACAATGACGAATTAAAATCATGCAACTAAAGATTGTTCTGGATCGAGTTATTACAATGTATATGACAAAGAAATTAAAATTTTGTATCGATACACAACAAACGATGTGTATAAATGTGAATAAATATAAGTTTTCACCACACTATGATGTTTTTAGCTGTTTTACATACGTTAATTGGTGGCTGAAAGTTACGTTTTGCTGGCCATGCCAGCTGTCATAGTCGTTTGGGCACCGAGCAGGTTTTTACATCCCTAGGGCCGCAAATTCAGCTGCCCACTTACTTTCTTAAAACTTGAACACATATGAAATACTTGATCAGTATCCATAGCATTGCAATAGAAAATGTTTATTGTCACCGCATCTATTATTTATTATTTTTGCTGATTCCTCGAATTATTTCGTCACATTACCTTAAAGTAGTAGTTGTGATGACTATTAGTGTGCATTATTATTGTGGTGAATAGTGGTAATAGGCTACAGTATGGTGAAAAATAGCGTTTTTACCACGGACCGAAATGGTTTTCGGCCCTAGGTACGAAATATACTGTTACAATTCTATCAAATGTCATTAAATTTGGACACTTTTTACACAAGTTATTGTGCTAACGGGCTATATTTGGACGGATAGTGTTTTTGGCCTATGGGGACATCAAAACGAAAAAATAAATCCCAGGTCTCACCATGAAACCTACGGTAAAAGCTCTTACCTTATATAAGAAATTCGCTAAAAAGCATACATTTCTAAAGCAAGAACTTTCCCATTAAGGGAGGACTCTTACCATAAAATCCCACAAAATACCTATTTCATACCATAATTCTACGAGATATACTATTTTCAAGTATATTTCCTCATTCACTCTTGCACCTGATGAATGAACCATGAACGTGGAAACTCCAGGACATTGAGGTAGTTCCGCGTCTGCGTCGTGGACCTTCCGTTATCCACGTGCCTGACCTGAGCTAAAGCCCAGGACTATACACCCACCTGTACTGCATTGAGGACTTCCTGTGTTAGAAAATCCTTAGAGGACATCATGTTAGAAAATCCTTAACTCTGATCAACCATTATTTTTTAACAAACCACGCTTAACCATTTGAACAAAAATAGTTTCTAGGGCAGGAAATTTTGTAAACTTAAAATTTCTTCGTTTGGTAGATTAAATTAAATTTCAGATCATGAAAACTATTATAAGAAATGATATATTTATTCCGTAGATTTAGCTACGGATTATGGTTTTCGATTTAGATGTCGATATCTAGAAATAACCTCAAATTGTCTAGGTAGTGGATAAAGGGCTCGCCTTCAAATCTGATAGTTACTGGGCCAGTGTAGCAAAAAAAGGTCTCTCGACCAAGATGCAATTAATCATTTATCTATCGTTTAACAATGGTTTTTAGCAAAATGATGACGTTAGATATTATTAAAACCAGGGTTATAACTGTTTCCTCTCAAAAATGCGTTAAACATGTTAATGACACAATACACATTTAACAAGAACACAATAAAAACACACATTTAAAAGTTTATATAACCCATTGTCTATGAATTAGCAAACCATTTTTTTTTTGCTTGAACTCTTACCAAAATTGTAAAACTTTGAAAATAGTTTTCGGAATACGAGTAAGCTTTTAGATAGCAGCCAAAGAATTGGAATAAGCAAGTAAAAATTGATAGTGTGTACTTTTTATAATTTTAATAATACAAAAATAGTATTTTTTCGATGAGGTTTGTGCATTACGAATATGTATTCAGAAATATAAAAGAAAATACAATTAATTACTTATATGTAGTAGAAATTTAGTTTATACACATCTGTGTGGTTTTTAACCATTAAAAAAAATAATAAAGCGTTCTTTATTGTTTGTTTGATAAAAAAAAACAATTTCCAAAGTAAAAATAAATATTATCTAATTACAAATATTATATAGTTGATATTTTACAGCATAAGTAGAAAAAATTTTGGTTCAATCGGACACTATCTAAACAAAGTGAATTTTATCTCAAACTAATTCAATTGTCAGTTAACATTATTACATTTGTAAGTGCCCCAATTCAAAATTATTATTTTACAGATTTTAATAAAGTTTTTATTTTTCAATGATAGAAAAGCCAATCTATTTCTGCACGTTGTGACATCTGTTGGATCCAATTGTTGGTTCTCACACCTGTTGGCGCGATATTGTATCACTAGTTGAATAACCAACTGTTGAAGCAATTGTGCCACTTTAGAGAAATACAATTTTCCGTTTTTTAAGTAATTGTCATAGGTTGTCTTAAGGAAATTGACCAAAAAACTAGTCCTAGTATATTTTCAATTGATTTTGGATTGTGGAACTAACTAGTGTCAACAGTTAAATATTTTAATACAATTAAAACTGAAAAATACATTTTGTCACTTCAAGAATTCTAGTTATTACATTGCAGCACTAAAATCACAAGTTTAATATTTCAATACCCAAAAAAATTATTAATTTTAAAAATTATTCTTTTTGTTCTTTTTATTTGCAAAAATGATTTATTTTTCTTTGCCGAAGTCATACTTTCAAATGTTTGATTGCGTGAAATGTCATCAGATAAATCTCACAATATGACCAAACAACTGTTCAAGAATGTGTGTCAATTTAGAAATTACATTTATTTGTCTAAGAAGGTCTTCAACCATAAAATAAGTTCAAACACGTGGTTAGGTTACAGGGTTTGTCTAAGGTCTAGGAAACTAATCAAGCTTTGGTTTTAGTGTCTAACATAAATGTGATGTTTGCTCCTGAAAATCTTCTAAGATGATATTGGTCCAGAATTATTCCTTCGAATTCGAACCAACAACCATGAAATTTATGTCGAGCATAATAATTATTGGGCTGCGGTACCCTTATCTTTATACCATATCAAAAGGAGTAATAAAATAAAAGTGTTTGCAATAAATTGAAGGATATCTAGACATGTTATTTATTGTGACCCTTGGTTGGAATATATTATTGATAAAATAAAAGGATTACCTTATCCAACCCCAGTTGCTGGAATGACAACTAGTTTCGATCCTTAGAACTTCGTCAGGTCATTTTATGCAACCACATAATCAATTGTGGTATGACAAAATATTCTTTAAAATACTGCCAAAATCACAATAGTCAAAACTAGTCATGTTGATCAAATTATCGAAATTAAATAAAAAGTTATAAAAATGGTTAAAACTGTAAAGGCTGGCCAGCACTGTCTTTATCACTGTCACTGACTAAATAAAACTAACTTAATCATGAGGCCTTTTGTCTCTCAAGCCCCACCTGTATTTCAGTTTGTTTTGTTCTTCTTAGTAATTATACTTCTTTGATTTGTTGCTTGTCAATATATGTATCAAATATGATATAATGTTTGACTCGAAAGATTCTGATAATTTAAAATGTAAAATGGGTCGTCGCCAGCCTTTACAGTTTTAATCAGTGTTATCACTTTATTCAATTTTAATCATTTGATCAACATGACTAGTTTTGAATATTGTGATTTTGACAGTATTTTAAAGAATCTTCTGACATACCACAATGTATGATGTGGTTGCATACAATGACCTGACGAAGTTCTAAGGAACGAAACTAGTTGCCATACCAGCAACTATGGTTGGATAAGGTAATCCTTTTATTTTATCGATCTCTAGACATTAATCTTTTATTAACATAGCCTAACATATTCAGAAAATATATTATATGCCTCTATACAGGCATATAATATATTTGTTACGTATTCTTATACAGGGTGTCCCTCGAGAGGTGTCTCAAATTGATTACGGGATAACGGCTTAACGTACAAGGATGAAATAAAATTATTTCCCACTAAATCAACCCCAAGGAAAAACGTAAAAATATTTTTAACTTTTTTCAAATACAGAGTGTGCCAAAAACTGAGGGTCACTAGTTCGAATCTCGGAATTTTCAAATGTAAACATATGTCATGTTATACATCATTTTAAAGGTATTAAATAGACAAACATTTTGGTGAAAACAGAAATTAATTATCTTTTTCCGTTTCAAAATGGCGGCAGTTTTTTTGAAAGAAATCTTTATTTTTTTAATACTCTGTATTTCCTATACCAATGCATTTAGCACTTCTCCGGTTGCATTTTCTTACTCGTTATGAAATTAGCTTTACTGTAATATGCAACAAGTAACGGTTTTTTGAAATAATAAAAATTCCAAAAAAAATTATTTTTGAAAATTTGCAAATGCTCATTGTTCAAAATTTTCAAATAGCAACATATGTCAAGTGGCACATCATTTTTTTTGTATAAATCAGTTCTGTTTCATCAGTTTTTGTGTAAATAACAAAAAACCTAATTTTCCTATATCAAATGCATGTTATTTGGGTTTGACATGGTTCAACACTAAATGAAATGAAGCCTTTAGTGTCAAACCCAAATAACATGCATTTGATATAGGAAAATTAGGTTTTTTGTTATTTACACAAAAACTAAAAGAGATACGAAGTAAGTGTAAAGTACAAAGTTGTTAGGAATTAAAAAACCTATACAATGATGTGCCACTTGACATATGTTGCTATTTGAAAATTTTGAACAATGAGCATTTGTAAATTTTCAAAAATAAATTTTTTTGGAATTTTTATTATTTCAGAAAACCGTTACTTGTTGCATATCACAGTAAAGCTAATTTCATAACGAGTAAGAAAATGCAACCGGAGAAGTGCTAAATGCATTGGTATAAGAAATACAGAGTATTATAAAAATATAGATTTCTTTCAAAAAAACTGCCGCCATTTTGAAACGGGAAAAGATAACTAATTTTGGTTTTCGCCAAAATGTTTGTCTATCAAATACCTTTAAAATGATGTATAACGTGGCATATGTTTACATTTGAAAATTCCGAGATTCGAACTAGTGACCCTCAGTTTTTGGCACACCCTGTATTTGAAAAAAGTTAAAAATATTTTTACGTTATTCCTTGGGGTCGATTTAGTTGGAAATAATTTTATTTCATCCTTGTACGTTAAGCCGTTTTCCAGTAATCGATTTGAGACACCTCTCGAGGGACACCCTGTATAAGAATACGTAACAAATGCTACGATACTTTAAACTAAATTTAAAACTAAATATATAACATAAAGTAACTATTTAATCCAACTTCATAATAAATTGTGTTAAACAGAATCGTCCTCTCCTAAAAGGAAGAGTGAATTTTAAGTCCCAAGCACCATCTAAGTAAATACTTAATAAGCCTTCTTACAGCCTCTTAGTTCGTAAAGGTCACTTAAAGCGCAATTCCTGTCTTGTGCTTTTCTTGTTTGCAAATGAATTGTGCTAAGTGCTAATTTTCTAAATTTACAATACAAATCCAAAAGTGTAAAATATGATAGATTTTTAATGTTATGTTAATTAAGTTACCTTGGAATATTTAATTCCTTGTTTTATTATTATTATATAGGAGACATTTAAATTAAATATAAATACCTATACATAATTTTGAGCTAGCCCTATATTATGTTTCGTAATAAATGTTTCGGAAATGACAATATAAATAAAAACTTAAACATTATGTCAAGTGCATTGAACTTACATTTAAACAGTTACAAAGAATATTTTTAGCGAAGAAAAGAAGAAAGATCTAAAACAACTATTAATAGAACACTACGGAAATGACTGGAGGGACATGGGACAGCTACGGATTTTAATTGTAATATACAATGCTTCAAAAACACCTCAGCAAATTCTGAATCAATATGATCAAGTTTATGGATGCAAAAAAAGAGGGCGATACGCTTCTTACAATATACAGGGTGAATTTTAAATGAGTTCCCCCCCTACTTTTTTCTACATTTCTTAAGATATCATCTCCGGACCACGTCAGATCATTGTTGAGTAGTAAGTACTTCATTTTGACTGGGTATACATTTTTGGCCGCCATCTTGGATCCACCATATTGGATACAAAGTTTTTTTTTCAAAAGTAAAGGTAGGGTTGTAACCCATTATTTCAAAATAGAATTTTACGCTTATTACAATGCCGCAATTAGTTTTTAAGAATCTTGATCCGTTCTAAAGTTATGAGGACTTTTTATAACTTCATTTTTAGCGCATTTTAACATTGTGCATTTACAAACTAAGACCATAATCTCAAAATAGTGCTAGATAAAGATAAGTATACACCACCGACCATTGTCGACATATTTTCACTTGGTTATGACGGATGTAGTTTTCTCAGCCGCCATCTTGGATCCGCCATTTTGAAATGAGATCAATTAATTTAAATATGAAGGTGGTGTTGTGACCCATCATTTTGAGCTACATTTTTATGCTGAACTCAATGCCGCAATCCGTTTTTCATTTGCATCTTTGGTTTTTGAAATATTGAAATTTTAAATAACAGTATTTTAATATTTCATCAAGACAGCTTGATAACCAAAAACGGATTGCGGCATTGAGTCCAGTATAAAAAAGTAGTTCAAAATGATGGGTCACAACACCACCTTCATATTTAAATTAATTGATCTCATTTCAAAATGGCGGATCCAAGATGGCGGCTGAAAAGTTTTCAATTGAAATAAGCATATGCATATTTTAAATTGTAATACGTGGTGAGGCAGTGAAATGGTACGATTTTTAAAAATTTATCTAGAAACAAGGGATGTTTGTTTTAACATAAGTCATAAGTACATCAACAGTGGAAATTGATTTTTCAATTTAAAATTAATATTTTGTTTGAATAGGCTGTGGCAAAGCCAAGATACTAGATATAACAAATGTTTTTATTTACATCTGATTAAGACAGGTGATATTTTTTGTGATTGTAAATAAACTATTGTTTGAATTAAAACTAAAGTGGAAGAACTAAGTGCATTTTATTCTTTTCACTTAAACTAAATTTTATCCCTAAAACTAATCCAATTCATAACTGATATTTACTAATTAACAAGAAACTTCAAATTAAACTACAAAACTTAACTCAACTAACTAATATACAAGCTTCCACACTTAAAACTTACTGGACAAGAAAACCTCAATCCGCAATATAATTTCGCGTCATACCTACCTTGGTTTTGCACACTTTTTTGAAATCTGAGATGAAATCTACCTTTTAAGTTTTGTACCTAGTAACTTCTGCAAAAATAATAATTTAATTTAATAATTAATTTAATAATATATGGCTTTAATCACGAATACTAGAAAAGTAGCTATCCTCCTTTGATTGAATAGATTATTAAAATCGGTTGAGTTCAAGTTGTTTTTTCTTAACATTCTTCTGTAATTAAAACATATTTCTCAGCTGCTACGTACTGTTTTCATTCTGGTCTAAAACACTACGCAAACTCAAAACCTTAATTTGAGACAATTTTCATTTAAATATGAAGAGTCTTTAGGTGAGTTGTAGACATCTAACTAACAATAGGTTATCAATTTCTTTATTAAAAATCCATATCTCAGGTTGTAAATGAGCTGTGGTATTCATTTTTACTTAAGTAAACAATGAGTAAAATCAGATATGAACTAAACCTGGTTTATTCCTGTATTTTTTTATAGACACCAGTCAACAGAATTTAAAACTCGTCCTATAGACCCTGAACAATCTGGCTACTACAAAGACAGTATTAATAAAGTACAGCCCATGGATAGGTTTGCAGGATAATGTTTCATTAGCTCCAAAATAAATACTGAAGCTAATAAAATGTTCGTGCGACAGAGAAACCCCGTATCGTACAAAAAGATGTAGTTGCGTAAACTCAGTCTCACTTTGCAAAATAATTTGCCATTGTGGACATAATACATTTTTTTATAGAAATTGACAAACTCAAGACGCTAGTGAAGACTACGACAATGTAGAGTAATCAGTTAATAGTTCCTTAGGTTATTGACATTTGATTTTAAATGTTAAAAAAATAAGTTGTATAGCTAGTTGTGAGATGTTTATATATATTATGTAAGTTACAACTTAAAAACGAATAACATGTTTATGTTACGATACCAAATAATAAAACTTAACTATGTTGGAGTCAATTTTATTTTAATTTTAACATGTATTTTTCAAGTAACGCAAATACTAACAAGCCATAACAGTTAGCCACAAGTGCCACATGAATTTAGCAAACTTCAAAATTGAGCATTATTACTTGGACACAAGGTGTAAAGAATGTGTTTTTCTAGTAATTTAAAGAAGCTCAGGCTTAAAATTGGCTAAACTTATATTTTGTTTACTTAGAGGTCACACTTTATTTCTTAGAGATGAAAACCACGTTTTCCGCTGCCATTTTGAAACGGCTTGACGGATATGGCTAATATCTGGTTGATTTATTAGAAAATTATAACGAGGTTTCATACAAAGTTTCATGATATTAGAAATAAAAACTCATAGTTATATAGCTTAATTTACCATGTTTTTAATTATTCGAATTATTTATTAATATGGACGATTATTATCTTTACATTCTTAAAGTTACCCAAAGGTAACTTTGTAAGTATCTGCTATTTTCTGCATCTAAATACTACAAAATTAAATATCGACCATAAAAAAACTTAAGTAAAACAAGGCTCAAGGAAACTTCCCTGTTTTGCTGCCGGACTATAGTTTATGGCCTCTGAAACCACTCGACAGATTGTAATGAATGTTTCAGGCATTATTAAGAATTATTCAAGGACAAGCAACTGAGCCCGTTGTAGTAAAATATTGTTATGAAATCCATTACACTGCTTTACTTACTAATATTAATGGTACATATTAACAGATTAAGCACATAACATTAGAATCACACACTTAACACAAGGAACACACTTTAAACACAAATACAAATTGATAGCAACAACATTCAATCAAAGAAAAATCTATTACATAACAATATACGAATAACTGTTCAATTAATTACTAACACATGTTTCGTATGATTAGATTAAGCGTATTGGTAAACCAACTATTACCATCTATATAATTTATAGTTTTTTTTCTTTTCCGAGTCGGATTAGCTCTTCTACCCGACAGATTTTAATTATTTTGGCCTTACACTAAAGGTATGGACGCACCACAGATTTGCCATCAAGCATCGGCATTCATTTTAATGTATATTTCGAGTTATGCACAAACTACCTCCCTGTACATTTCTTATGGGAGTTAAATTTGGGTTTTTCGAGTTCGTTAGGCTCTTCTGCCCGACCGATTTTCATAATTTTGGCCTTAAAATAAAGCTATGCAAGCACATATTTCTCATCAAGTATTATCATTAATTTTTCGAATGTATTACCCGTCAAAAAATATAAATTTTATTCCTTTTTATTTTTTACTTCAATTAAATATGTATTTCAGCAGTTCTTATTACATTACCCTATATGGTTTGGTCTAAAAACCTTTAGTGAAATACCAGCTTTCATTTGAGCTATTAATTTAGGAATACTCTGACATCGTGTTCTTGGTGGGAGCAGCCGTGGCTCAAACGAGCGGCTGCTCAATGGAGCCAGTACGAGTAAACAGGACATTTCTCCACTAAATTCTAAAAACAAGCAGATTCAAAAGGACGGTGGACAGTACAAAGACCACCATGTCGACTAGATTTAGAACTTTCAAATCAGTGTAAGAAAGGTAATGAAGAAGATGGGGGAACCAGACTCGGAGGACCCAGTAGTGACAAACGACATGCTGAAACGCTACAACTCAATGTATATTAAGAAAGTATTATTTAGTCTGTCACAGATTTACAGATTATGCTTCTTGTGTTTTGTTTTTAAACAACATCCATTAGCATAAAACTGACCAAATAGAACTCTTCTTTTAAATACTATACTACTACTAAATATATAATTGTGTTAACCCTACTGTGTATTTTTTTTGTGTGTGACATTTGTATTGTGATGTGAGGAATTCATTTACAACTGGTGCATTTGTGTAGGAACTGGAACCGGGCTGTAGAGGATTGGATAATCCAAGCAACATCTGCCGGATGAAACACATGTTTGCAATGCCTCTGCCACACAGAGGCCCTCCTTAAAGAAAGCTCACAAATAAACCCGGCAGACAGTAAGTGGGCCAAAGAGGTTTATCAAATAATCAGGGTCTTGTAGCAGGTTGGCAACACTGCATATTCTGCAAGCCCATATTCTGGGGTATTGCATATTTGCAATTGAAGAGTACAAGGGAAAAACGGGCTAACCCTCAAAAAGTTAAATATCGGCCATACAAAAATTATAGGTAAATCAAGGTTCATGGAAACTTCCCTGATTGGATGCCGAAGCCGGACTATGGTAAAAATATCTTATTATCTGTCCCTAGGAAGGAAGACCAAGCAGATAAAACATCGCATCTCTCTCTCTCTAAAGGCTCGTGCAAGCCAAATTACATCAAGCTCATCAAGAAAGAGATTGGTGGCAGCGAGCATAATGTGCTCCTAATGCAACAAGGAACAACAAAACTGTTTTCTAACCACGGAATCTCCAGATATCCAGATCCAGAATGTTAAATAAAAGAGAAATTCGGAATAATTGCAAAAAAATGCTGGTGGCTACCTTTCAATACTGAAATGTTGACGGTTCGTTCCGGACCCGCCTTTCCTCCAAAAATTGCCAATGTGGCCCTTTACTTGAGTAACATTTATTTTAGTGAAAAAAGGTTGGAGACCCCTAGAAAGTGTAAGTAGAAAATATGTAGAACCATTGGCAGTAGAATATTGATTAAATAAGAAATTTGTCCTAACAAGCAAAATAAGTTTGAATAAATAATGTAAAGAGTGAAAGTATATAATATTTAAAATCATTGACGGAATAACTGTAATTTCAAATTGCCGATGCGAGACACGAGTAAACGTATATACTATTCTTAATGCTATTTTGGGAGTGAGTATCAAAATTAATAAAAATCATCTGGATAACTTGTGCGTTGACTTTCCCCTTGAAAATAAAATCTCAATAAAAATATTAATTATAAATAATAATCTTATAAAATATAACTACAATATATACAGGGTGGCTGAAAAGTAACTTGCACCGCCACTTAACTTTTCAACCATTTGAGATATTTTAAATCAGTTTGCGGCAACCTTCTTAGAAATGAGGGGCTACAATAATTATGGTTAATTTTGAAAATTTTTCCCTTAGGGGTAGTGGGGGTAGGGGGTAGCTCAAAATTTTCAAACGACAAGTATAGTCGAGTTTGGTATCATGTTACAGGTCTTGACGAAACATAAACATTGACATAAAGAAAACCAAAATCGGCTCACTAATAACAAAATGGCGCCCTAAAACGTTTCAAATCCAAATAACCATGAGGGTGGCAAAAATATTAACTTGCACCCTCTTTAACTTTTTAACTATTTCAGATATTTGAAATCGGTTTGCAGCAACTTGTTTGGATATAAAGGGCTAAAATAATTATGGTCAGTTTTGAAAATGTTGCCCTTATGGGTAGCGGGGGTAGGGGGTTGCTCAAATTTTCAAATAGCAAGTATAGTCGAGTTTGGTATCATTTAGTAGGTCTTGACGAAACAAAACAATTAACATAAAGAAAATAGAAATCGGACCATTAATAACAAAATGGCAGTTAAAAATTAATTTAAATAACCATTGCCTCAATCATGTTTAGCTGCCATTTTGTTATTAATGGTCCGATTTTTATTTTCTTTATGTTATTTGTTATGTTTTGTCAAGACCTGTAAAATGATACCAAACTCGACTATACTTGCTATTTGAAAATTTTGAGCTGCCCCCTACCCACGCTACCCCTAAGGGCAAAATTTTCAAAACTGACCATAATTATTGTAGCACTTCATCTCCAAACAAGTTGCCGTAAACCGATTTCAAATATCTGAAATAGTTAAAAAGTTAAAGAGGGTTCAAGTTAATATTTTTGCCACCCTCATGGCTATTTGGATTTGAAACGTTTTATTAGTTTGTTATTAGTGAGCCGATTTTGGTTTTCTTTATGTCAATGTTTATGTTTCGTCAAGACCTGTAAAATGATACCAAACTCAACTATACTTGTCATTTGAAAATTTTGAGCTAACCCCTACCCCCGCCACCCCTAAGGGCAAAATTTTCAAAATTGACCATAATTATTATAGCCCCTCATATCTAAGATTTATAAAACCCCTCATTATGTAATTTATACTAGAAAACCGAAAATAATAAAACGTTAATTTTTCTGGATCTTAGTATCTCGAGATGTCCTGACAAAAAAAATATATTCCTCTTTAAAATCTACAGAAAACCTACAACTACCCACTAGACCATCGACAATAGTCCACATCATCCACAATACCAGAAACTAGCAGCCTATCACAGCTTTGTCAACAGATTAATATCTGTACAGATGTCCGAATAAAACTAGATGAGTAAGTCAATATCATTAAATACATTGCAATAGCCAACGGATATAAGACCAACATTATTGACAGATTCTGAAGCATAAAAACATAATTAAACACGCAAAAATAAATGTAGACAGACAGAAATACATTTCTACTAAATTTGGTAGTTCTTTAAACCACACATTAAACAGAAAAATGTCCAAGAAACTAATCATTGTCTCTTATAAAACCTCAAATACACTTTCTTCCGTTTTGAAAGAGAAGAAAACGCACCCTGCTAATCAAACTGAAAAATCTGGCGTGTACAGAATAAATTGTGACAGTTGCCCAAGCTTCTATATTGGCTAGACATCCCGCCTATTATAAAACGAACGAGGGTGGGTTCACCTAGCTGATTTTATTTACCTTGCATATTTTCCATGTGTAAGTTCGTCTTACGTCTGTAGTGTAATTCATTAGAGGAAATCAAGTATTCTCCTACATTACACTGTCTTCATCACCCCTCTTACAAAAGGGTAAAACTGTAATCCTTATAGCTGTAATATTTTAACCAAAAGGCAGGCGTTGAAATAATTTTAAACCAACCATATCAATACATCTAGCATCTTTTTAAGATTTTATGCAAAACGCAACGAGCTCTCCTGATACAAAATATAACTCAATTACTTCTCATGGAAATTCCAATTCCATTGATTAAACTTGACGTAGCGATCCTTCTTGCACAATCAAAATCCTTCAATTTCTATTTGTTTCATTTAGATATTAAAAACATAGAGGGCAGTAAAAAGGCTGTTTATTTAAAAGGGGGTAAAGGTTTTAAAAAATACAAATATGTAACCAACCACAGAGTTTATTGTAACATCTGAGGACAGTATAGTACAAAAGTGGCGATGTTCTCAAGCCGTACATATAACATAGACCACGCCAGCCAGCAACGTGGGGCTATCCAGGATCATCTGCTCACGCAAAATACTTAGGGAAACAGTTGTTGCACAATCCTTTGTAACCATCATTAAAACTTGTAACCTTAGTAAAATTCTAAATATAAATAATGTCAATCCAATGTACGCATTACAGTTATAACAATGAGTCAGTATATCCATACACTAAGTTGGGTTTTGTTCAACAGTTAGGTACTTTGATCATTGTGTAAAATATTTCAACTGGGACGTGTAAATATTAAATTTTAAGTTATAACCGACTGACAAATTAGGTAGACTAATTTACAAAACGTCCAATTACCAACATGAAAAAGAGCCTATAAGTAAAATGTACGAATTGTGGTTATTTATTATCTTAACTGTTTTTGTAATTTCTGTATTTTTCACATACATGTTCTGTTTTTTTCTAGGAAGTTTACATTTGTTTTAAAAACAAAAACTTACACACAATTACACATTTGGCCACTTTGTAAATATTTTAAACTGGCTTTTTTGGAAATTAGATTCATTAAGAGCCATTATCCGTACTTCCATGCATTTGGATAAGTTTGAACAAGATATACCATATATGGATATACAATAACTTCCTGTGCGAGGTTAATATTGTTTAGAGTAATTTGTGTCTTAATTCACAGAGTTGTAAACGTTTCAGACTTTTAAAAGGAAAAGATTCATTTAATAAACTAATACAAGCAAATTTCTGAGTATAGATTTTGTATATTTATTAATTACTAATAATCAAATATTTGTTTATCTCATCTTTCTTTGTAAATCAACTTGCATAAAGATGAGTTTCATCTGTAATGAGTCTAAATTATGAAGGTTCTCGTTGTAAAAATAGCATTTTAAAAGTAGCAATAAGGTCATTGGCTAAAATTATACAAAGCCAAAATACATGTATCGGAAAATCGTAGTAAACATTACCTATTTTTAGGTATTGAGAACCTAATCAGTAAATGAAATAATATTTTAATCAGTAAAGTAGGGAATAAAAAACAATAGGGCTTCAAATACTTTAAAAATAAAAAATTGAAAGTCTTTAAGACGTAATTGACTTCAATAAGTAAATAAAAGAGAAAATAATCCTGGGAAGCAATGAATAACGTTTATTGGTTTAAAGCCAAATAAATTAACTTATCATGATGTATGTGGTACTAGGAAAATTACAATCAAGCAAGTAAATACAAAACATTAAGTTTTAGTTTTAACGTTGTCTTTATAACTGTAGTGTATATTTATACACAAACATTACAGATTAAAAACCAGGTTTATAAGCGAGTATCATATCTGTTCAGCCATATTAAAACTGTAAACCCACTTTATGCGCTGTAAAGTGCTTTTGAGTGTAGGCATAACTCACTTACGACTGTGTTTATACCTACTGCATTCGGATAGTATATCCTTAACAAAAATGGATGTTTTTGCAGTTAATATTACGTTCATGTTAAATTTAAAATGTAAACTAAATGTTTTATGCGGTTAAAAATAACTGAAACTGTGAATGTTTGTGAGTTACTTGAGGGAAATTGTTTAAGATACTACTAGACACACACACAAAAATAAGATGAGATATTAAAACAAATACCTGCATTTCCAACATTTTTGAACGGTTATAAGATAGCAAATGTTGAAAATTATTATTTAATTTTACAATGTGATAGACAGCTGTAAATTATTTGATTAAAACAAATGTCAATTCAACGATTTTTCAGATTGTTAGAAAGAAAAGTAACTTTAACAGTGACATTTGTTTATTGTAGTTAATATTAAAAAGTATATACAAGAAGTGTTCTGTGTTTGATATAATACGAGGTGGTGCAAAAAAACCTAAACGCTAAGAGCTATTGACGATCGGTTGTTCAGAGACATTTCCGCTCAGCAGTGCTCTGTGATGGACCGCAAGATGATGGACCGAATGGAATATGTTGTTACTAAGGAAAGCAGGTACATAAGATACATAAGATCCAGTCAGGAGGATCTTGTTTTTGTTTAGTTAAGTAATTGTAAGCTTTGCGTTAGTTAACTATTAATAATTTATTTTTGGGTTTCCTTTTTGCACCACCCAGTAAAAAAGTTAATAGTAAATATTCTTGTAGTAAATAAAGTATTAAAACTATTAAAGAACCAAGTAAGATTTGTCAGCAAGAACTGTCAAAGATATAATCGTCTCAACAATTACTGAGCTGAAGATGTAATTTGAGTAACCTTAAAGTACTCTTATAATACATTATTTTGCGTATAAATTATATATACAGGATTTTTTTCACTTTGATATCTTAACTAGTACAAATGCAAACAACAAGTAATTTCCCTAGTATCTCGTAAAATCAACACTTACCTATTAAGAGTCACTGATCTAGACATGAACTACACTAACGACGAATTCACCGTATTACGTGACAAAATATATATTATATCCAATCAACAATATCGACATGTAGCCCGTTGATAAGCATTACATTAACACGAGAATATATGTAATATTAACAGTCAGGTAAAGCTGTGCTCAGCCCAGCAGGGCCTGACACGAGACTAAGTTTAGAATTGTCAAATACATGTACAACTTATAACTTACTACATACAAATACCAGTTAACTTGAGAGAGTTCGCATTGCATAAACACCAATAGATCACACCATAGTGAAATAAAGAGTGATGGTATGGGAATAATACATAATAGGATAAGTACAATTTGCATTTTGAAAATTAATCGTGTAAGTTTATTTGTTGGCCCCTTAACTTTATTTTTGTTAACTGAATTAATTTGTTTTCAAATTTTAAAACGTTTTAAATGTTTTTACTAGTTGTAAGGAACTTTTAAAGTTGCAAAAAAAAAAACTGAATTATTATTTTTTTGTTAAATAAGATGCTTATATTAGAGTGTTCGATTCAGTTTCACCACCAAAATATATAATTAAAATTTTGAAAAGTGGAAAACAAAAATTTGGAAAGATATACTACTGCCGGAGTTTGCACTAAACAGCAATACTAAGAAAATAACGAAAATTAAAAAGGAAATATCATAAATATTTGGATTTTGCCAGGTTAATAGCTTGTCTTTATGCTAATAACCTGAATACGTTTATTAAGATAACTAGCTCATTTTAATCTACAATTATTATATACTTGGGGAGTCGCTACTCAAATTAGTGAAAAATCTTCAAAAATTCAAATTTTTTTTCCTAAGTTATTATATATATCTTTTTTCATCATAAAAACCACCCAAAATCATTTTTACATACATGTACCTAAGAGAAAAAGAATAAAACAAACTGTTTTACGGTGCGACAAAGACAAGTAGGCTAATGTAACCAAAGGCTTATAAAAAGGTATGTGCATATGTTATTCACAACTTAGCCCTAAATAAATTGTAGTTTATAGCTTTTTGCATTCTTATTTGTTTGTTACCATGGCATTGTAAAAAAAAACATTACCAAAAATGGTTTTTTATTAAAAAATGCTAATTATTTTGTATAGTAAAACACATCTGCCGGAAAACTTCTGTTTCCCGAAAGTTGTGTTTTTCCATGTTTCAGCCTAAAAACTTTTATATTAAAAAAAAAAACTAATTGAGCTACAGTTATGAAATTTTGTACACACCTTTTGCATATAAAACCTAAAAAGAACACGTATTTTGAATCCATTTGGTAAAATTGTTTCGTATATATAAATTATTAAAAAATTTTAAAAAATTTTAAAATATTCTTAAAATTTGCTGTTATTAAAAAAAAAGGAAATGTTTCTGTAATACAATAAAAATACGTGATATTAAAGTAAATTTAAAGCTGAACAAAAATATACCATTTCCATTTGTGTAAGGTTTATAGTTTACTTTAAATATCAATTTTTAAAATTTTCCGAAAAAACAATAAAACCCACTTTTAGGGAACATAAAAAAATTTTTTTTTTTTAATTTTAGTTGATTTGTTTTAGGTATTTTTTAGGTATAAAAGCCTGATACAAAGTAAAAATTAGTTAAAATGACAATTTTAGCGATTTCAGTAGCGACTCCCCTTGAGACGTTTTTATTTTTTTTTTCAAACATGTTTTGTTTATAATGAATTTTAAAATTTTAGTTCTTCTTAGGAAGTAATACTACAAAATACTACATAGGATAAAATAATGGAGTTTAATACACATAATTTAATTATTACTATCGAATTAATAAGATTTTGCCAGATTTGATGTTACGTACTTGATTCATTATATTTTTCTGGTTCGTGTTGTGGTTTAATAAAAATAAAGATTACATATATGTTTGGCACAAAGGATAGTGATATTTTGTGCGTACAGAATTTAAGCCATTGACTGATTGTGGTAAGTGTTATTTATGCTTTGTTAACTTACTGGTTTTAAATTAACAGCTAGTGTAAAAAATAAATATTTTATTTTGCATACTTTAAGAGATTGTAAACAAAATTATTCGGTTGTGTGTTGACTTTTGATCAAAGAAGATGTAAAGATTGTTCAAATAAAATAATGTAAAAAATTACATTTGGATTATACAATTGACACGGAGTAAAATAAATCTATGTTGAAATTTTAGGTAGGCGTAGAATTAAAATTATTTTTAAATAGGTTGAGCAAATTAGAGTGCGCAGCAGCAAAACATTTTGATTTCCTATCTAATATTTTTATGCGAAATTAAGGGGTAACTTTAGAATTTCCAAAACCTACATATTGCAGTGTCTAAACAATATTTAATACCAAATTTAAAAAAAAAAAAAAAAAAAAAAAAAAAAAAAAAAAAAAAAAACGCTTACCACAACCAACCAATTATATTATTAAACAATTCTATAAGGAGGGGGAGAGGTCGTAGAATGTTATCTATCCATCATTTTACAACAAGGAAGCACTGAAAGTGCAAACAAGTTAAAGCACTGGTGTGCATGAAAATCGTAGTTTCCCCTAAACACAGGACAGTGCTCTTCTATCAATTACAGATATATACTACGATTGGAGATTACTAATGAATATCTTGAATTTGAAGGTTTTATAACGATGAATAGATAACGTAATGCGACCTTTACGGTATCATAGCAACAATGGTAACATTAGGCACATTCAGAGCTAATGTACAACATGGCGATTCGACAGGCTATATAAAGAACTGTGTACTATTTACATTTTAGGAAACACACGTTGGTTAGGCAGGTCGTCTCAAAAGTCAGTTATAGCTAAATGTTTCGTACAGGCAAAAGCTTGAAACTCGACTGTTAAAATATACCTTAACTGGGTTTTGTTGAGTTGAATTCATACTAAATAGATTCTTTAGGGCTAAAAGTCTCCTTTCAAAGCCCTAGGGAAGTAGGCGATGGTCGAAAAGACATTTGGGCCTGTGGAATGAACTATCTTTTGTCATACTGCAGCTTAATTTAAGCATAGACTTACCATCTCTATGGATCATCTGTCGCCATTTTTTTTATTTAAAAAGAAGGTAGTTGTATGAGCCAGACAGAATGCATTAGTGTCTAAAAGTAAATTTTCTACCTAATTTTGTGGTTGCTTATCAAGTTGATAGGTCGTATCAGTTGCTATAGCTCACAATTAGTAATTCCATCAGTTTGCCTTGACAAAAAAGTTTGTGTAACACATATAAATTAGTAATTTAGATTCGCATAATCTGTCGGTGGCTCACATAAACTGAAACGACTTTGATTAACAATCCGGCTACAATGAACAATTTAATATAACAAAATAACAATTAATTTAACAATTTAAAATGAGGATGGGATTACTAAAGCTACTAAATTCTCGAGAATTATTCTTTTATGTTTTTCAAGCTTATAAATCGTCTTCCAAAATGGTTTCTAGATTTGCGGTTAAATATAAGCAATTGATGTCGTAATTTTGATTGATTACACTACCAGAATAGTTACAAACTATACATACATTTACATTATTCAATACATTTAAATTTAAAAGAAACTTGCAATTTATATCCACGTTATCAATAGATTCTCTAGCCTAAGTGTGAAAAGAACTACTTCACTCCCGTAATGTACATAACCTTTATTGTGCAGTATGACAAAAACTATTTCAAGTAATACAAATGTTTAGTTTAACTTAAAGGTTGGAGCTATTTCTATAAGTATTCAGGAAAGTAACTAAAGCTAACATCAGCATTAGTCAATTACCATGATTTATCTTAGTTCTTTCTGAAGCACCATTAAGATACAATTTTCCGCAAACAGTAAATATAGCACAAGTAACATGTATATTTTAAAATCAACAAACTTTACTTTTTTGATCTTGAAAACTTACAAATAAGCAAAGTACCCAACAATGCATTAGTGTACTTTAGGTGAGTAATAAAATAGTTATGTTTGAGTCAATCATATATTTCTATTATTTGACTTTGAACATCTATTTAAAATATTTAAGAGCAAAGAATGGTTGATGGCAGTTAGCATTGTGTCAGAGGATGAGAAAGAGATTCCATAGCTTTTTACACGAATAAAAATAAACTTTAACTTCATTATTGTCTTTTCTGATATGCTACGTGCCTACAAATTTCATGATTGACATCTTTCTAGATATTCTAAGTATCTCGTTTATTTTAACACACCTTAACTCATTAACCATCTAATGACTTGATAAGGCACTGTAATGTTATTTTTCGCATTGGCTTTTGGGATCAATAGCCAAATTGGGATCAATAGCCAAATTCTTAATAAAGTAGTGTTGTTCTCCCTACTATTTTCCATTAATAACTAATTATGTTAAAGGTTGTAAGTAGTTTTCCATACTGGTACAAACCAATAAATAAATTCAAAGAAGTTATTCGTCCCTATCATTATCAGTGTACCCATACCCATAAAATTTTATAGGTCAAATAAAGTAAGCATGCATACAATTAACCATAAAAACAGAACTTATCGTAATAGATACAAAAAACATGTGCCTATGTAAACTTTACATCTTCACTTATGTTCATATTTTTTTACACAATTATGTTGGATTTATTAACAATATTATTTACGATTATAGGCTATATTTGACTAGTGCGAAGTCATAATTTGAAAATGTGAACTCTAAAATACGCGATGGAAACGTATGGTTTATCACTAGGGGCGTGGTTTATTAACTGAACTATTCATGTGCTGAATAAATGTTACGCCTGCACGCTATTACAGATTAAATGGGTCGCTTCCGTGATTGCATAATTGAGTTCAGGACTAAAAGTTACGACTCTGGCAAAAACGGTTTTAAATTATAGTAATAACTAAAGATTTTTTTCTCTACGTTTCCAAGATAAACACTTTTACCTTATGAGCTGAAACATATTTTTTTTACAGTTTAAATTAAAAGATAAAATGTAAGTAAAAGGTAGGTGAAATCCTGGAGGGCTTAATCACACTGTATTGAAATAAATATGCTTTTAATATAATGTTGATCTTAAGAGTCTTCCTTAGTGGTAGCCATGTTGGATTTCTTCCCCATAAGAACAATGTTAAACATTACATCATTCGTGGACACGTAACGGCGTTATTTGTTAAGATATAGCTTTGAAATTTATAATTTGTATTTTTAACATAATAGACTCGTGACTGAGGTTTTTGAATTTCGAAAATCCATTTTCATTTCCTTTCAATAATTAGCTTAATTTTAAGCTAATTAATAATCAATTATTCATTATAAAAATTAAAAATTGTGAAATAAAAAACGTCAATCTCTAGAGGACCGCAATTCCTTAAATTTAACTCCTTATCCATAATTATATGACAATTTGCTGTTGAGATATTTGGACCCAAAGTTAACATTGTTCTTATGGGGAAGAAATCCAACATGGCTTCCACTAAGGAAGACTCTTAAGAAAATCGTCTAATATTTTACAAAATTGACTTGGTTTCTAGGAACAAAAAATAAAACTTAATTTGATTTCCTTGTTCGTATTAGAGAGAACTTCAAAGTATATTTCATCACTAGGGCGTAAAGTGACTCTTTTCGACCCGAGCTCAAGTTTAACGCTCGAGGTGAAGCCCAGGTAGGAAAATGAGTAAATGTTGAAAAGACACTTTTTGCCCGTGTGATAAAGTAAATTTTGCGTCATATTGCAACATTATTTATAAGTTATGAGTTCTTGTTGATTACGTGGGAATAAAGAACTTATGATACACGCGATTTTTTTTTCCAATCGAAATTAACAACTGAGTTGACAACAGCTGATTTTTACTCCCTAGGGGCCAAAAACGCTTTTTACTCCCCAGAGAGTAAAAATTCTACTAGACCTGCAACGCATGCATTAAAATGACTGTTTTGCTGCAGCATGAAAAAAAAATCCATATCATCAGTGCGCCCTGAAATTTGACAAGAGATTTTGCTTAACACATTCAATGGAATTTTACACGAACATAAATGTCTCTGCATTATGATTAACACACATCTACTGATTACAACTGACAGACATGAGTAAGAGCAAGACTGTAGTAATAGTTGTCATTAAAATATTTCAACCTAGGCTGCAAATTATAGAAGCAAGCCTGACAAGTAGTGCCTTATCAAGTCATTTTTTTACGATGTGAAATATTTACACAAGTATAAAAATAATTCATTTTTCTTTGTCTTTAATTTCCTAATCATCTTTAATTTCCTAATCATGCAAAGGTTAAGTAAGTTACGATTTTGTCAAACATTTCTCTCGAATTAAATAATCTTTAATCATTCAACATTCTATACAGTTAATAAATTCTATTTCATCATAAACTTCAAACTTAAAACAAAATAAGTCAACATGAAACTCTTATCACTACACAACAAACTTAACCGCAATACAAAATATCATCTCAATACAGCTAGTGACTAAATAAGGTACAAATAGTATACACGTTTATACTACAATTTACACTTCTCAGTATTGAGCTTTGGAAAATACAAAGTAATCATTGGTCTTACTCTATTAGTTACCTAAGCTAATCCTTTATACAATACCGTTTAGGCCAGCCGTCTACATTTGTTAATAGGAAGAAAACCTCACGATCAACATCGAGAAACAAACTAAAGGACTGTACATGGATCTCCTTGGTTCAGAACCACGCTCCTCATGCAGGACTCCTCGTGGGACCAAAGAGTGTTGAGCATCGTCAGACGTTCCTAGATTAGCAGTGGAACAGCTTCCAGCGCCGCTTCCTTCATCTGCAACACCAAACACGGCTGTTGAAAGTAACACGTTAATTTTATACCGTGCCGCAAGGATGCAATTTCCAATTAGTTGCATTTGCTCTGACAATTTATAAGGACCAGGGGCAAACGTTTGAAAAATTGGGATTTATTTACCATCACCAGTTTTCACGCATGGTCAACTGTATGTTGTTTTCAGTTGAGCGAAAATCCCGAAGTCGTTAAAGTAGTCATTTTAGACACCAACGTGGAAGAAAGAGACAATGTAGGATTTTTCACAAAATATATGGTGTTCCACGAAGTTTTACTGTAGTAAAGTATTCATTTGTTTGACTACAAGTTCTGTTATTTTACATTAGCAATAGCGAGCTTTTAGGAAATTATATTGTTAAAAAACTGGTACATTTTGTTGTTTATCACTCAATAGATGAGGGAGATATAGTATGTAAACTACCTTCACCTTTACTCCAGGAACCTCTGAGCGCCTAAAGCGAGTAGTCAACTTCCCTGTTGATTTTAGTGCATATTACATGCCTATGAACTAAATTTGTAGGCCTAGTAAAGAAGTATTCTTTTACTTTGTTATTATGATTAATTAATTAATATATTTTAGCGCTTAATGAGGATTCCTGTTGATTTCAGTGCATATTCCAATGATTAAACTTGTAGTAGGCCTAAAAAACATCTGTTTTTACATTGTTGTTCCAAGTTTTAGGCCCTATAATTTTGTGTTAATTATTTCATATTTTTGTTGTGACTTTTATAAATTTTGTGTGAAATAAATATAAGGTTTATTTGCTGACTGGAATTTTTATTCACTATTTCACTCTGTCCCAAGGTACAACCATTCTGCATCCCAAAGTACAACCCGGTGTTGTACCTTGGGATACAGTGCCGAGGTTTACAAAATATTTTTTTCACCCCTTATTAGAGAATTTATGTTTTATAATTCAATGTTAATGTGTAGTCTAAAAGCTGGGCTTTGATGTAGTATGTAAAAAACTAACATAAACCTTTAAAAAAAACTAAAAATATTTGTTCACAAACTGTCCCGAGGTACAACACATTCCCCACTGTATTTCGGATGTAATCCCAAAGAGTAAGAAATTCTATGTACAATTTCAGGTAAATCTGCTCACAAACCATGTGAAGGAAAGCGTATCAGACTACAAAAAGTGTGTCTGGACCCTGACTTTTCACTAGGGATGATTGAGGGCTACGACGCTCAGTTTCGTAGATCATCCTTGGACAATGACTCATCCGGCATCGTCAAAATTATAGTGAAGTTAAAACGATACATATCAAAGTACCCCTCATGCTCGGAAGCGTATGCGCTTCTCGCGCAGGTAAATACTGAATTTTGTCAAAATGAAGTCTGAAAATGTGAGCTGTAATCCTACACTAGGATTAAAATACCGATTGTGTCAAGAATCACTGCATGTATATATTAAAGAGAAGTGATGATTGTCAAACAAAATTAGTAATGGGTCAATAAAATAAACAAAAATACAATAATTCTTGGTTGATATTTTTTTTATATTTCCATAGAGCTGAATAAAATCTTTTTTCTTATTTTACCGATGTTATATAGCATTCAAATATAAACATTTAGGGTAATTTAGCTCACCTTTGGGGTAAATTTGCAACAAAGAGGTGGCAAAACCTATGGTGGTTATGAATATAGTTTATAAAACCCAGAGACACGACATAAGACAACCCGGTAACTTACCTGCCGTTCAGACAACTGAGACTAACGGGCCGCAAAGGAGAGGATGTTGTCTCAATGGCTCCTGGGATAGACTCCAGCAGGGGATACCACTGAGCCACGTTCTCTCGAGGGGATTCCAACATCTTGAGCCAATGGTCGCGACCGACACCGATGAAACTGGATCCGATGGCAACACAACCCATCAGCTCGTCTGATCCAATCCTGCAAAATATACCATTTTGGCTTACACATTGTTCAAGGCATAGATTGTCATTGAATACGATTTAACGATTTTCTCTGATTGTTTCAGTAATAAGTTGATCCAATCCTGTAAAACATACCATTTTGGCTTACACGTTGTTCAAGGCATAGAATTGTCCTTGAATACGATTTAACGATTTTCTCTGATTGTTTCAGTAATAAGTTGACCCAATCCTGCAAAACATACCATTTTGGCTTACACGTTATTCAAGGCATAGAATACGATCCACCTTCCTTGAATACGATTTAACGATTTTCTCTGATTGTTTCAGTAATAAGTTGACATGTTTGCTGAAAGATAGAAGAAACAAAACTCACTTTCTGCATAAAATCTGTGTAGTATTGATCCAAATTATTTTTTTTCAATTTATCAAGGTAACTGAGCTATCCTAACTTAAAGATTACAACTTAATATTAGACAAGTACCACCATATTAATAGTTCTTCAAAATACTTCACCATATTCCATCGGATTTAAAGGTGGACGCATTTTTTATGGAATGTTTGAAATTGAAATAATCTTCAGAATAAGTGTGAAATGAGTATGTTAGTTTTGACAATTGAATTAGGATGTATTACTTTTGATGATTGAAGTAAGATGTATTTGTTTTTCAATTCGATCTTTGTTGTCTCGTTTTTCAACAATCTATCTTCAGGACAGCTACGGTTCAACTGGAGTTCAAAGAACCTGAAATTACTGCAGACCGGGAACTTTATGAAGGCCAGGAACAGATAAGACGTTGAGCATCACAAGGAACAACCAGAGATTGAGCAAATCCAGGAACAACCAAATATTTAACAAATTCAGAAACAACCACATATTTGAGAGAATCCAGGAAAAACAAGGGATTGGGAAGCAAAGAATGAACAAGTGATGGAGGAAGTCCCAGAACAACAAGGGATTGAGAAAGTCCAGGAACAACAAGGGATTGAGAATGTCCCGAAACAAGAAGTGACTGAGAAAGTCCCGAAACAACAAGGGATTGAGAAAGTCCAGGAAAAAGAAGTGATTGAAAAAGCAGATAATGAAAAAGTGGTGGTGAAATCTCCAGAACAAGGGATTGAGAAAGTCCCGGAACAACAAGGGATTGAGGAAGTCCCGGAACAGGAAGTGATTGAAAAAGCAGATAATGAAAAAGTGGTGGAGAAATCTCCAAAAAACAAGGGATTGAGAAAGTCCCGGAACAACAAGGGATTGAGGAAATCCCGGAACAGGAAGTGGTTGAGAAAGTTCCGGAACAAGAAGTAATGGAGAAATCTCCAGAACAAGTGATTGAGAAAGTTCCGGAACAACAAGGGTTTGAGAAAGGCCAGGAACAAGAAGGAATGGAGAAATCTCCAGCACAAGGGATTGAGGAAGGCCCGGAAAAAGAAGGTAACGAGAAAGCTGAGGAAGATAAGTAGATTGAGCAATTCCAGGAACAACCAGAGATTGAGCAACTCCAGAAACACCCTGAGGTTGAGACCACCAGGAATGAACTCGAGTACTATTTCGTCTAGCCAAATTTCGTATGTATTATTAGCTAACTTATGGAATAAACAAAGTTTCAGCTCGCACCTGTCATAATCGATGACCTTGATTACAAGACTGACGTTATCCACGTTCGAAGCTGGTACGTCAAAGGTGAGAGCTTCGTTGTAAACAGGACTTAACGTCGACCGCTTCACACTGGTCCTCTTCTTGCGTATCCTCTTGCCGTTGCAGACCAGGTACACTTTGACGTATGGATCTGTGAAACAAGTCAAAATGAATAATCTGCCAATGTACACGATTTTTCAATGCAGAATAGTAATTACCTATTTATGCATCATTCACACAACTAATAATTTATTATGGTACTTCCGAATCAATCTCTACAATGGTAAATCCAGTTTAAAATGTATAAAACACTGTCTCTCTTACAAAAAAGAGGTATTGACTACCATTTATATGTTGTGTTTAGGCCTCATTCAGCTTTATTAAAGAATTGCATTGGTTGAGATGAAGAAGAAGACTTTAAGTATGAATTTCATGTATTAACAATGATAAGCACCTGAAGCGCCTGTAATGTCCATCGCTTTCAAATTCTGAGCTTTGACAATGGTAACAGTCAGTCTGCCAGCCTTAGGTAGGTAGCACAAAGTTAGTAGCAATTCTCCAAGTTCCTTCTTTTCCTGGAACAAATTTTTAACAATAATGTTTATTTAAGTCTGTATTTGTAAGGTTATTATTTTTTCTACTACTGCATGTAAATAATCACATTGTCTTACCTGTAAACAGTACGGAAATAAGCTTATTTCCGCTCTAGAGCGGGAATGGATCATTCCCGCTCGATAATCAGTTGATTTCCTAGTTATCGTTGTTTAACTTATAGACAAACCATAGCAGATGATCCGGTGATGATAGTTTACAACCGGTAAGACATAACATTACCCAAATGACATTTTATGCACATCCAAAAAGTTAATCTGTGTCATTATTGATTGTAGGAAAAATATTGTGTGTATTACGAGTACAGTCATGGCCGCTGTCGAAATATATGTCATTGAGAGGGGGGGGGGTTTATGGTCAACTACTTGGCATAAACCATTACCATGTGGTATCATGGAGACACATAAGAAACTAAAATATGAAAATAATATTGATGAATCCGTCTTTACAGGCAAAATTAGTTTGAATAAATAATGTGAAGCAGGTGTCTCCAACCTGTTTTACTCAAGGGCCATATAGAAAATTTGGCCGCACAGAATAAGTTTGTGACGCTCAAATCTAAAGAGTTTGAGGGGATTTATAGAGCTTTAACCAACCCAAGTTTTAGTTTTTCCAAGATGAACCTAAAACCTTCTTTTGAGAAAATTTTCATTTAAATAAGTAAGAGTATTTAGTACCACTCAAGGGTAGGAGTATAGCTACCCGTTAACTGCATGTACAACCAAGGTAATAACTTGGTAGGATTCGGACCCTGACTGTTCCCAAACAATAAAAGTGGTGTGAGTCGCGATACACCACCCAAACTGATGTACTATTCTCCGGTGGATATGTTATTAAATAGTATATGTTATTAAATGGCCGTAGTGCTACTTTTAGTTAAAATACCTCCTCTATTAAGTATTCTATGTTAACTTCGTGCGGATGGGTGTCTCGAATACCCTTTACATTCTCATGATGCTACCTACATAACAGACTTATTTATAATAACTTTCTTAAGAATTGGAATGATCATAAGCCTATTTATGTTATGACAATTATAAATACGTATAACTCGTTTAACGTATAACTATGTATAAATACAGAGTTTTTGATGCAGGTCAATTATTTTGTTTGGTCACAGTATAATTTATGCATAAACGAACAGAATTTTAGTTGAGTTAGTTAAAAGGTTAAATAGCAATAAATGTTTAAACATCATCACTGAGCTCTTAAAAGAAAACTACCTCTTTAAGGAGAATTTGGAGGGGGCTACCTTTCTATACTGAAATGTTAACGGTCCGTTCTCATCTTTCCTCCAAAAATTGACAATGTGGTTCTTGGGTAAACTAGGTAACCACTATCAAACATAGACAAAACGGGAAGTGTAAACAAATGAAAGTAAAAAATATGTAGAACCATTGGCAGTTAAATTTAAATTGGCATTGTAAGACGAGTAACAATACATAAACCCTTATGTACTTTTAGGAGCGAGTAGGTCTATCAAACTAAATAAAAATAATCTGGATTTGATAAATACCGTCGTGTAAACTCAACATCCGCGTTGGCCCTTTAAAATAAAATTGTATTAAGAATTATTAAGAATTATCTCAAATAAATATAGAATCGTACAAAATAACTGATATCAGTAATATGTAGAACCATGGGACAAATTACTTACATATTGCCAATGTGAGAAACGAGTAACATTATATGCTAACCTTGATGCATTTTTGGGAGCGAGTATCAAAATAAATAAAAATCCTCTGGATAATTTGATTAAGCCGTCATAAACTTTATATTGTGCGTTGACTTCCCCCTTGAACATAAGATCTCAATAAAAATAATTACAAATAATAATCTTATAAAATATAGATACAATATATATACATGATCATTTAGCATCATAGTAAAAAAACTTATACTTCCCTGATTTCGTTCCAGTTTCAGATTTAAATTAGGTAAAATTGAATAAAATAAAGCGAAATGGGTAAAGGTTTGCATACAAATGTAAATCTAAATAAGCTAGAAATCTACGTTATTAAAATGGATATCATTCCAGCAAATTCAGCGGTAATGGTAAAAAGAAATTCCAAGAAGTGTTAAAATAATCGTCTAAAAAGTTTTCCTAAAACACATATGAAATTTAATGATGTAAACCAAAAAGAAACATAGTATTCTCCTTCATACTTCATGGATAAAAAATAATGGATAAATAAAATTGTATTAAGAATTATTAAGAATTATCTCAAATAAATATAGAATCGTACAAAATAACTGATATCAGTAATATGTAGAACCATGGAAAAAATTACTTACATATTGCCAATGTGAGAAACGAGTAACATTATATGCTAACCTTGATGCATTTTTGGGAGCGAGTATCAAAATAAATAAAAATCCTCTGGATAATTTGATTAAGCCGTCATAAACTTTATATTGTGCGTTGACTTCCCCCTTGAACATAAGATCTCAATAAAAATAATTACAAATAATAATCTTATAAAATATAGATACAATATATATACATGATCATTTAGCATCATAGTAAAAAAACTTATACTTCCCTGATTTCGTTCCAGTTTCAGATTTAAATTAGGTAAAATTGAATAAAATAAAGCGAAATGGGTAAAGGTTTGCATACAAATGTAAATCTAAATAAGCTAGAAATCTACGTTATTAAAAATGGATATCATTCCAGCAAATTCAGCGGTAATGGTAAAAAGAAATTCCAAGAAGTGTTAAAATAATCGTCTAAAAAGTTTTCCTAAAACACATGTGAAATTTAATGATGTAAACCAAAAAGAAACATAGTATTCTCCTTCATACTTCATGGATAAAAAATAATGGATAAATAAAATTGTATTAAGAATTATTAAGAATTATCTCAAATAAATATGGAATCGTACAAAATAACTGATATCAGTAATATGTAGAACCATGGGACAAATTACTTACATATTGCCAATGTGAGAAACGAGTAACATTATATGCTAACCTTGATGCATTTTTGGGAGCGAGTATCAAAATAAATAAAAATCCTCTGGATAATTTGATTAAGCCGTCATAAACTTTATATTGTGCGTTGACTTCCCCCTTGAACATAAGATCTCAATAAAAATAATTACAAATAATAATCTTATAAAATATAGATACAATATATATACATGATCATTTAGCATCATAGTAAAAAAACTTATACTTCCCTGATTTCGTTCCAGTTTCAGATTTAAATTAGGTAAAATTGAATAAAATAAAGCGAAATGGGTAAAGGTTTGCATACAAATGTAAATCTAAATAAGCTAGAAATCTACGTTATTAAAATGGATATCATTCCAGCAAATTCAGCGGTAATGGTAAAAAGAAATTCCAAGAAGTGTTAAAATAATCGTCTAAAAAGTTTTCCTAAAACACATATGAAATTTAATGATGTAAACCAAAAAGAAACATAGTATTCTCCTTCATACTTCATGGATAAAAAATAATGGATAAATAAAATTGTATTAAGAATTATTAAGAATTATCTCAAATAAATATAGAATCGTACAAAATAACTGATATCAGTAATATGTAGAACCATGGAAAAAATTACTTACATATTGCCAATGTGAGAAACGAGTAACATTATATGCTAACCTTGATGCATTTTTGGGAGCGAGTATCAAAATAAATAAAAATCCTCTGGATAATTTGATTAAGCCGTCATAAACTTTATATTGTGCGTTGACTTCCCCCTTGAACATAAGATCTCAATAAAAATAATTACAAATAATAATCTTATAAAATATAGATACAATATATATACATGATCATTTAGCATCATAGTAAAAAAACTTATACTTCCCTGATTTCGTTCCAGTTTCAGATTTAAATTAGGTAAAATTGAATAAAATAAAGCGAAATGGGTAAAGGTTTGCATACAAATGTAAATCTAAATAAGCTAGAAATCTACGTTATTAAAAATGGATATCATTCCAGCAAATTCAGCGGTAATGGTAAAAAGAAATTCCAAGAAGTGTTAAAATAATCGTCTAAAAAGTTTTCCTAAAACACATGTGAAATTTAATGATGTAAACCAAAAAGAAACATAGTATTCTCCTTCATACTTCATGGATAAAAAATAATGGATAAATAAAATTGTATTAAGAATTATTAAGAATTATCTCAAATAAATATGGAATCGTACAAAATAACTGATATCAGTAATATGTAGAACCATGGGACAAATTACTTACATATTGCCAATGTGAGAAACGAGTAACATTATATGCTAACCTTGATGCATTTTTGGGAGCGAGTATCAAAATAAATAAAAATCCTCTGGATAATTTGATTAAGCCGTCATAAACTTTATATTGTGCGTTGACTTCCCCCTTGAACATAAGATCTCAATAAAAATAATTACAAATAATAATCTTATAAAATATAGATACAATATATATACATGATCATTTAGCATCATAGTAAAAAAACTTATACTTCCCTGATTTCGTTCCAGTTTCAGATTTAAATTAGGTAAAATTGAATAAAATAAAGCAAAATGGGTAAAGGTTTGCATACAAATGTAAATCTAAATAAGCTAGAAATCTACGTTATTAAAATGGATATCATTCCAGCAAATTCAGCGGTAATGGTAAAAAGAAATTCCAAGAAGTGTTAAAATAATCGTCTAAAAAGTTTTCCTAAAACACATATGAAATTTAATGATGTAAACCAAAAAGAAACATAGTATTCTCCTTCATACTTCATGGATTTAATTAAAACAGAATCGAAGACATATGTTGAAAAAAAAAAAAAAACAATATTAACGCAGAGTTTGTAAAACATTGGAAATATCTTCGATGGAAGAATCAATTGTCTTATTCAGTCCAGTACATTTATTTAGAACAAACGAAAACATAAAAGTCTCAAGAGTTTTATTGCATACAAGTTAAGTCCAGTAACATACATATATACGAGTACTTATCTAAGAGACAGCCATTATTTGCATAAGTTTGCTGTTCAATGTCCTGTGGTTTTGTTGGATGACGACAGATTTCGTGACGACAGTCACATCATCCGGTCAATCCTCGTAGAACGATTCGTTAAGTACACTTAAAAGTTTTTACCGAACACAGAACACCTTATTCACAAAATATTTACAGTTATTTTCCCAAACTGAGTCGCGGCCGGCTCGACGTAAGCACGCGTCGCGATAGTTTCTGTCTCAGTTTGGGAAAATAAATGTAAATAAGATTCTGTGTTCAGTATACACTTTATGTATGTATAAATAATCATTCTACGAGGACTGACCAGTTGATGTGACCGTCGTCACAAAACCGGTCGTCATCCCACAATACCAAAGGATATTGAACAGGTAACAGTTTGTTTGATAACTTATTTAATTATATAGTACAAATGTATTTAAGCCAAAAGGTAATTTAATATATTTAGATTTGGATGGTGATAATTCAATGACTACGGTACTTAACTAATACGTTATGTATATCTGTCAATATTAAAATTTACTGCACGATTAGAATATAATTTATTTCCAAAAATGCTACAGGTAATTACAGTTTTGATTTACAACAAAAATGTATAACTAATACAAAGAGTATAATTAACATTATATTATAATACTAGCATCCTGGAAATATAGGACCTCTGAAGGAAAGCCTGTATAGAGGTTCCATCATTTAAAATTAACATCGTAATAAAGAGTCAGAGCGAAAGTACCAACAAATTAATAACCATGAAACACAGTCCCAATAACATTTCTAAATTGAACCCCACAGAAGGTATGTAGATTTTGGAATTAGATCTAACTATTAAAACAATAAAAGTCATAATTTATTAATTTAAATACAGATAGTGGAATATTAGTACCACTTACGGCAAATATCCTACAATTGCTTCTCTGTATAAAAAATTGTCAATAGTACATTTATGTAAGGGTTCCATTCACATATCCAAACGGGTCCAAATTTAATCCAGAAATATTTATGTACAACACCGCGGACTCAACAAATGTTTGGCAGCTCATTTTGTCTTTGAAGATAAACTACCGTCATTTCTTCGCCTTTTAGTGTTGAGTGGATTTTGAAAAGTTAACTCAAGAGGTTAAAACGTCAAATGTAACTCAAAATGCGATATTAAAAGCTATCGAGATGCTAATATTCAGTAATATTTATGTAAAATATGAATTGATTAATTAATAACAATACAATACATGTGGTTAAGAAAGCACACTACTTCCGAAAGCATATTTTTAAGTATTTGGATATATTAAATCTGTGTAGTAGTGTTAAAAGACACTGATGTTATAAGTTTTAAGCCTAGAAACAAGAAAATATTTCAAAATAAGTTTAAAATGTGTATCATATTGATTCCTAACCACAAATGCCAATTCAAATAACATAGCTTTTACGTTATACCAGAGAGTGTTGTATGTGAGTTAAAATAGTATAATACGGAATTGTTCCATAAAACGTGGATATTTCATGGTGAAATGTTTCTTGGTACACCATGACAGTAGAAACAGCATTTTCTTGATTTATGTCAAACTTTATCTTTTCCTCAAGGAAAAAATACTTAATAAGGGTCACACTGAAATGGAGTGTGACTCGGTTCACGCAAGCATTTAACAGAAATCGAAGGGAGATTTTTTGTTCATTATGAACATGTTAAGTGTGGTCGAGATACACTGCAGATTATTCACTGTACAAACTTAAGTACCTTCATTTAAACTATTTTCTAGAATTTTAAATTAATTACTACGACTCAATAAGACCGGTACGCACTGTTTTACCCAGTTGTAACCGTTATATACGTCTTGTACAAAACTGATAGCATTTATTTTAAACTCAAACATTGACGATGAACTTTATTTAAACTTGATTGGTATTATTTTTTAATGTTTTTCTTTTAACAAACCCTTCTGCAATGCATAATCTCATCTTTGATATTGCAAGACACAATGTTGAGTTTTATAGTCTTTGCAGACAACATTGAATATAAGTAATGACTGATGAGGTAATGATATGGAAGCAAGGCAATCAACTTATCAGGCTTTTTCGTCCTTAAACAGGGACACTATACCGGTATACCTGAAAGTATTTTCATTTATTCATAATTTGGGTTGCATGGAAAAAACAAACAACCTGAATAAAAGTTGGCAATTTGTATCTAGTCATATCTTGAAAAAATGCCTAACAAACTAGGCTGGAATATTACTCAAGGATTAATCATGGTCTATACTAACAGGACAAACCTAATTATCAGGATAAACCTAATCGCCTAATCCCCTTGGGCTAAGCTTTCCAACTGTAGAGGTAGAGTGGTCATATTAGTTAATCTTAGAATATATCAACAAGGTTATATAATTTTGTTTAGATTTTATAAGGTTTAAGCCTGAGTACTAACTTAAATCTTCCAACGGACTTCATGTTCATCTTCATCATTTGAACACTCGATGAAGAATTATTTACGGTTTGCAAAGCTAAATTTAAAGACATTTCCCTCATATGCAACCTAACCCCATTCACAATTATGGAAACTACTTTACACATTTCCTACAGACAATTCTTCAAGAAATATTTAAGAATAAAATATGTTGTGCTAGAAAGCGTAAAGTCAAACCTAAGTGCATTAAACTACTTCTATGCACTACAGGATCTAAGGGACTTTAGCAACTACGTAAGATGCAAGGCTAGGCTACGCTATAGCCTGTATGATGGAACCTGATTCCTGGCCCTCCGTCTACCCCGGCCTTAACACATTGGCCAGTCCTGGGTATACGGATGGTAAGGAGACAGGTTCCATCATACAGTCCATAGTTCTAGAGCGCTATTATAAAATGGAACCTTACTGTACACTCAGCCTGCCCAGCGTAGGTAGGTTCGCTTGATAATCTTCGTACACCGGCTACCTACCAACAGACAGCAAGTCAAACGCGGAATACTATAACTACGAATATAAGAAATGTAATGTGGTGAATAAATTTGTCTTGGGCAATTTCCCCACTTTACATTGTTGAAAAGTAATTTCTCATTGTAATGTTAAAGGTTAATACAGATTAGTGAGCAGAAAACTCACTTCAAACGCACTTTTAGGTTACGTTGATATTATAACCTAACTTTAAAAGGTAAGCTGAGCTTAATGTATACGATTTTGGACAAATGAGTTGCCTGAAAGTACAAATAATAGTCAAATAACACTTTGAATAATATATTTACACTTATACTGTTTGCTCACAAGACGGTCATTGGGTCTGATGATGATTGGAGTGTCTAATCAAAATCGATCACCACTAACAAAATATTTATTGTATTTACCGTCTTGTGAGTCAACAGTATAAGTGAAAATACATAATTACAATAATTGTTATTTGACGTATATTTAGTACTTACAGGTAATTTAATAATACAAACGATAATAATCAAGAAGTTAGTTAAGTTGCATAATATTTTTGATTGGATTTGACTCAAAGGTTATTTTAGTTCACAATTGTCTTTAAATAGTTTACGATAAAACAACAGTGCAACCCCGTTTAATAAACAAATTGCCCTCAAAACTAATTGTACCATATAAAGAATAAGTATTAATAAATCAGATAAGACCAAGGGGAGTTTAGTATAGTTTGGTTTGTCACATATCTAATATAATATTGAATGGGGTCTGGTTGATTACACATAATGTATACATCGCGAATGTACAAGGCAGGCAATACCAACTTAGAAACCTTAACTATTCCAACTAACTCTCGAGTATTGGTTATTGCATGGTGGTTAACCAACAGTTGGTTCCGTGTTTTGATATTAGATAATGACTTTGTATATAATATTGCCTAGAAATCAATCTAAGTTTGTATCTAGGCTCAGAAATCCGACATAAGTTATATGAATTTGTTAAATTTGTTTAAGTAAGTTGAATTACCTCATAGTTAATGATTTTCATTATAAATCTATCAAAGTTAGAAACTAGGCTAAACAACATGTTATAAGCCACTTGCCTTTGCACATTTAACCATATTTAATTTATTCATGCTTGGATGAAAAGCAAACTAACTGTATAGTAATCATGTGTATTTTGCAACTTAGTTTAATTGTTGAGTTGTGCATTAAAAACGGTGTTTTCACCACACTATGATGTTTTTGGCTGTATTACATACGTTAATTGGTGGTTGAAAGTTACGTTTTGCTGGCCATGCCAGCTGTCACCAATTTGGGGACCGAGCAGGTTTTTACAGGCCGGGGCCGCAAAATCAGCTGTCCGCTTACTTACTTAAAACATGCATTTTAAATACACAATCAAAATCCATAGAATTGCAATAGAATTGTGTTTTTGTCACAGTTGCCTACCAAATATTTATTTTTATTTTTACTGATTCCTCAAATGATTTCTTCACATAACCTTAAGTTGTATTGTGTTGACTATCAGTGTGCATTATTATAGTGGCGAATAGTGGTAATAGGGTATAGTGTGGTGAAAAATAGCGTTCGTACCACGGACCGAAATGGTTTTGCAGCTCTCTCGACTTCGTCTCGAACTTAAAAACTATCTCGAGAGCTGCAAAACCTTATTTTCGGCCCTAGGTACGAAATATACTATTTTTCTGGCGTAGAATTGTTGGATTGACTTCTTCTTATGTCATTGCAGCATGAGTGTTGGTAAATCTTTAGAATCAGATAAAAAGTTGAACGTCATACTAAAACACTAATAGCCTAGTTACGTTATTAATTTCTAGAGTAAGATAAATTATTAACACATTTTTCCAATCAGCTTTATCCAGTACCGATCAACAATTGAAAGCTCAATTTGAATCACTTGTAGTTTGAACAGTCTAGAACTTTCTATAATTGGCTGAGGATTGTAATACAATTTTCGTATACAAAGCGACACCATTTTCGGTCAAACAACACTGTATTTCAGAAGCGATTACATAAAATTTTATAGTTCAATTTGCCAACAATTTTTAATGTTACAGTGTAATAAAAGACTGTGGTGGAAAATATTATATTGCAATTTAGAGCTAATTGTTATCTAGTAATTTATAGACACAATATCGCGTTTAACGTTCCGTTAATCTGGTTTATTTTCGCAGATTGTAACTCGCCAACCATAAATGAAGGAAATTAACCTCAAAATCTGCGTTCATCTATTGTATATTTGTTAATACAGATACAAAATGGGAGGTAATTTAATAGATTGAATTTTTATTCTTTACAACATCACTGCCAAGATAATTAGCGTAACGGTTTTAAATGTTATTTGGGGTTATGAAAGAGTTGTGAAGTAAAAGCAAAAATTGGTGAATAGCAGGATTTGAGCTAGGAACCTTAGGGTCCTAGCACTTGACTACCAAACTAACTCGTCCCTACTTTAATACTTTTAAGCACAATCATAAGTTTGGGTTACTGCTGCAAGAGAAACAAAGATTGTGTGTTTGTTTAATTCATAAAGTTTACTATGATATTAAGTGAATGACCAATTAACAAAAGTATATTTAACAATATATTACAGCAAAATTGTAGTCTACCATAATTGAGGAGTAAACATGAGTAAATGCTGCGCTTAAGACTTTTAATTTCGTTAACAAAAGTCAGCTTTAATTTCAGTAATGTAGTATATGGGTAAACAGGAAATGTAAGTATTTAACACAGATTTATATCGTAATGTTTTAATTCCATTGAAGTTTGATAACAAATTACATAATCAGATTTTTTGTGAAGGTCCCCAACATGGCTTGTTTAAACTGGTCAAGGAGTTAATTCTATTAGAAGTAACTTTACATTATCGATCCAAATTTTGTTGAAATCATAGAAGTTTTACGAACGTGACCAACTTAAAGGAAATACAAAAGTAAAACAGCTCAACGAAACGTTATCGTTAACATCTCAGTTGACAAGTAAATAGTATTTGCTGACTAGGAATAATAACTCTTTCCCAATTTGTTTGTCCTAGGACGCTAGGCACGAGCCCGGGATATTTTTTCACATTACTTCAGGCTAGACCTAAGGGTTGCGGCATTATCACTTAAATAAAATCCATCGATTTGGCGGGATTTGAACCCGAAGCCTCAGGAACAGAAGTCCTGCGCTCTAACCACTAGACTAACCCGCTCCCTCGAACTCTCTTTCCCTATTCAAATGTTTAATTATGAGTTGGTAGATACATCAAGTGTGCAACAAAGCTTCTCAAACACGAAAATCACCGATAGTATATCTCTAAATCTAATCTATATAACACGTTTGACAGATTGTAAATCACAACATGTGATAAACGAGTAGCAGTTGGCCGATACTTCATGTATGAAACAGTGCAAGGCTTCTCAATCACTGATTGCCCATCTCTAAATCACCGATTTACTCGTGCATGAACGCCTGTTTTATTTTTTGTGAGATTTAGAGAGCAATTAGACCCATGAGGCACATAAATAAAGTATCCGTCAGTTTTTGAAATCCCTGATAATTTAGAGAGCTGATAATTTTTCAGCTCTCTTGTGGATAGTACGTTTTTGTTTGTGTTCCCCTAAGCGGTTATGTCTAATTTTGTAGATTTTGTGATTTGTTTGTACTAAATTTGATAGTTGTAGTTTATTAATACATGAACAACGTAATTTTAAAAATATTTATCATTTTAACGTTTAAAGTTGTGTTAGAACCGTTACTTTATTTGCTTTCTCCTATTACGTTATCAAGTTCCATCCACTTTTACGAACTTCCAAACTACCGGTAAAAAAAAACATGACCTTTAAAAAAAGCAAACATATCCTAAACGAGATGTTATACACATCAAAAAATATTATCTGTGTGTCATTATAACTAATTATGATTGTAGGAAAAATATTGTGTGTATTACGAGCACAATCAGTCATGACCGCTCTCGAAATATATGTCATTGAGTGGGGTTAATGAACTTCCCTGTCTTTTATAGTCAACTACTTGAAATAAACCACTACCATGTGGTATTATGGAGACACCTAAGAAACTAAAATATGAAAATAATATTGATGAATCCGCCTTTACAGGCAACATTTGTTAAATGTAAAAGATTTAACGATTCAAACGTAAAAAGCTTCTATTTCAATTTGTGTACGTAATAAACCATTAGTCATTCAACATTAAAACAATAAAAGTAAAAAAAAAAAAAATTAAAAAGGAAAATATAAGAATGTACATTTTACTTTTTAACTTTACAGAGTGTCGGTCTCCTAATAGTTGCATAATGTTTGCATTCACAGATGGAAGTGCAAAAATATACATATTATAATTCAAAATAATTTAAATAGACTCAAATATGTACGATGTGTTTAATATCGAGTAGAAAGCAGTTAGTAAAATTTATTCTTTGGATCTAAAGGAAAAGATAAGGCAAAACATTTTTTTTATATATTTGGCAGCTAACTGAGCGAGAAGAAGGAACTCCTCGGCAGTAGGGGGTTTTAAAAAGTCATCAACGAAACACTATAAACTGAAGAAACGTACAAACCAATAATTTTAGTACTTTATATATAATTAGACTATTCCTCAGCTAAACATACGCTAAAACAAAAAAAACTGTCCAAAATATATAAACTAACATGCAACAATCATTCAGGACAGAGTACAAAAAAATTTATTATTTATTAGGAGGCTGTTGGAGTCATCACACAACTAGTTTCTATAAATTGTAGTTTAATCCAACAATTAATCATTGATTAAAACTTTTGACTATATGTACTGTAAACACATTAAACAATTTAGTTCATCCATTTCTTGAGTTTGTTATTTATGTATTCTTTTACATGATTGTCCTAATAAACTGACATGATATGTCAATCTTAAATGATAAATTAAGCCTTAATAGAAATAGACTTAATTAGAGTGTCATCTATCTATGTATTTTATTTGGAGAAATGATGGCTGATTTTTTTACTGGTACAAATTGACTAAGTGTCTAGGTCAATATCGAAAGTTGATAATTGAAATAGAGTTGTCTCAATCTTTTCTTCCTATTATAATAAGGATTTACTGGTTTTGTGGAAGAATTGATGTCTGATACCTTTATACTGTATGCTAATTGTGTACTTTGCAATTTTCAATAGCCATATTGCTTATGAGATAAGCTGTACATCCATCGACTTTCTGTAAAGAGAGCCTTTTTCAAAGAATTCCAGATCCTCACTGTTACAAATTTTTATAATCTGAAATTATTCTGTAATATTAAAGCAAATATTAGTGGTTACCAACATGTAGGTTCTTAATATGATACTATAAATAGTTCAAATCTACATGTCCCTAAGTTCAGGCTATCAAAGTCTCTAAGCTGCTACAAATCATCCTATTTCAAACTGTTGTTCTTGTAACTGCCATCTAGGCCTACTTCTGAAGAAGCCTCTGAAAGAGGCGAAATATCAAGTATTATTATGTATGTGTTTTATGTGTTCTTTGACTCGTCTGCAACCTTTCATCAGGTGAGTTAGCTGTGTCCTCACCATCCTATATATTTATATAAGCTGCTACAAAGTAATTGGTTTTTAAATATGGTTTAACGGTCATTCAGCGAGCCTAAAAACACGTCCGGAATCTTTTCCAGCAGAAAATCAAGTCTTGCTTGTTGTAAACCCCCTGATATTCTTTGAAGAGGTTTTTATAACATTGTAAAAGGAACCATCATTTCGTACAGTTGTCTTAGCCTATTACCTGATCGAGTTTAACAGTCAAATAAATTATTTTCATTTTATATAATTAAGGTTGAGGTTTCTTTAAGACATCATCGGCTTTAGCAATTAATTTACCCATCTAAATAGACCTCTGGACTGTGTGTGAAACAAATCAATATAATCCATGTAAGAACTGTTAGAGTACACCAACCGGCTGTACTAATATTATAGTACGAATCAACGAAATGCGAGCACTCATTTATAGTTTACGACTTGAGATCACAAGTCCGTGGTCACATTGACTCTCCTTAGAAGTTAAAAAGTTCACCAGCTAAAATAACAAATCCACAATAAACCAACTAAGGGTGAAGTTCCTAAGGTATCTAATATTGATTTTAGACAAATCGATGTTCCAATGATGAAACTACTACAAGCATATCCCAAATACATCGTCCAATACAAGCATCTAAACATATGACATTTCAAAGCTCTCTTTGAAACAAACATTTTAGCGTAATCTGAATTCGACTATATCTATTCAAATTTGACACAAATTAATAGTAGTCAAATCGTTATCGCACCAAAATTATCTATTAGAAAAATCTTTAATTTAATGAACATATGATTTTTTTATTTTATTTTTCATTGAGAGAATCAAACTGAAGAAACTCTGGCTTTGTTACATCTTGTATTCAACACACACTATTTTCACGTCAATTCTTGGAGGGGGATAAATATTTTCATTATTAAAAGACCAAGAGTTAGTCCAGTTAGTCTTAAATCAATGGTGAAAACCTTACAAGATTCGCCCTGTATAGTACAAACAATAGGTTCAAAGTAGGGAACTATAGAGACTTTACAAACACAAATGACAGCAGTACCTGAGGAGCACAGAGTATGTTCATGGTGTACTCTATCTCCTGGAGGAGATCAGTGTTGTCCAGAAGACCTTTCAGCATCACCTGGCCAATCAGATCGTGTCTGGAGAAACGGTCGAAGTCGTACACAGAGAACTGGAGGTAACGCGTCCTCAGCTCCTCGTACGTGACACTGGACAAGGACAGAAGATACTCGTTAGAATGAGGACAGCTAATGACATAGACATAAGTCATATTGTTCCGCGTTTAAGCATCTACGCAATCTGGTCAAAATACGTTACGCGCCCACAACTCTATCTTTTCCAATTACACTTCTATATATTGAAACATTTTATCGGTAACTAGCAGTTACCGTCGCGCTTTGCTGCACTTAACAAATATTATTTTAAATAGTAATTTTTTCAGTACGATAAATAATACAAATGTCTACCAAAAACAGAAATAGAATATTTGTTGTACCTGATTGTCAGATCATAAACAAAGTTTTTTTTTTTTCATTAGGTGTATAAATATATAACTTTTTAGGCGTAAGCAACCCTTTTATGTTTACATATTTAAAAGTGGAGAATTTAAACGTTGTTGAGTTCCCAGGTGTGCTGCGATTGAAGCTTAATATAATTAGACTTTCTTTTCTACATTCTGTGGAAACAGCGTGGCACTATTTCAAATAATGACTTTTACAGAATGTTGTGATTATTAACCTACAAAACAGTTGGTGAAAGTGTACATCTGCTTTTATATTATATTTATTTATAAACATTGTAGTTCCAAACATCTGGACAAACATCTACAAGGCTGGAGTTTACCTCTTCCAGTCTTATGTAATATAATGTATTTAAGACCAATTCTATATCATCAGTTAAACTGAGTGTCATGTTAAACTAAGTATGTTACGTTAGTTAGTAAGTTCCGGGGGTAAAAGTTAAGTATTTTTAAACATTATAATACAAAAAATTCTCTAGCTTGAATAGTCATATCAATATTCAATTTTCAAGTTTTTGTTTAACACCCAGTATTCTACCAACTTCCATGAACAACTATCTAATACCACCTCATTGAATGTAACGCATTGTTCTAAACTTATTAAATGATAACCAAATACGCTGTTGTATTTGCAGAACACATCTGCGGTACAAGTTAAACTGTAGTTTATAACAATGGAGAAGCAGCATTGAATTATTAGACTGTAACATCAGCTACAATATCGTTACAGTCTGACGTACTTCAATGAGAAGATGAAATTCAATATTCTCAAGTCACGGAGATATTGCGAAAATTGAATAGACTCGTATTATCATATGCCAAACCGAGCATTTCGAATATAATATTGTCCGCTACAGTGTTTTGTACAATGGAAACTAATATTTCATTGCGACTTGTGTAGTATTTTTTATAAACTGTTTAAAATGTAATATACGTAGTGCTTAAAATTTAATGAGCTTTAGAAATGACCGATTGGTGAATACCTTAAGTCACTGAAATGCACAAATTTTATCACTTTTAATATTAATGTATAAATGTAGGATTAGTGAAATTAGCATAAAGCATTTGTTATTCATAAGTGGTATTTTTTCAGTTGAGCTTGGCAAATGTTGTTTATTTTTAGACTTTTAAGGGTTATTAAATTGTTTTTGGTTTTTTCGCTACCGGAATTTTTGTCGTTTTTAAAGGGAACGGTCCAAACCCTGGTCTTGTTACTATCTAACGTCGACCTTTTTGTTAGACAGGATCATTAATTCATAGCCCAATGACAAATGACATCTGGGTCTGGACACGATCTCACTTGGATTCGAACCATCGACCTTCAGATTTTAAGGCGGCCAATAACCACTCGGCTACCCAAACAATTATTCTATTCACTGACTACATAACCAGTTTTTCCAACCATAACATTGTTTGTTGAAAATCAAAGATACGTTATTTAAATAGCACAAATTATTCATTTATTAAAATGAGATGTATGTCCACGTGTCTTCCAACCACGCTGAAAACGCTGGACCAAATAAGCTAAATTTTAACCCAAACATGATCTTTCTACAGAATTCTTACAACCCTGAACCTTTTAAACGTTGACAAGAATTTCTATCTAAATTAAAATAGAAACAAGCTTAATATCTGAGAAAAAAGCAGATTTGGAAGCGATTTCCAAAATGTGTACCTAAATATAAAAGTCTCATTGAAGACCGGGTTGAGGTTTTTCCTGTGGACTTTGGTCTGGAATTTCTTCTTGCGGTCAGGTAGCAGGTAGACTTTGACATACGGATCGCTGCTTCCAGTGACATCCTTGACAGGGAGATCTCGGGCTTCTAGAACCTGCGACACATAAATGTTTCAGGTGGCAAATTGTGAAATAAAAGAACCAATCACACTTTTATAAACTGCAAAATACAACATCACAAGTTAATAGTGTACAAATTTGTCTTTATTATTGTTTATATTTTTTTGTAAATCTCATCATGTAATAGAAGCTTTCAGTGCCAGATTTGGAAATGATTTTTGAAGAAAATCTCTCGGACTCGTTATCTATACATTTTTCAAGGATATATATTGAAATGTCGGTACAGTAGAAGAATCTCCCCTACTTCTTCTTAATGCAAATAACTATTAGAGACAAATTGTAATCTTTACGCCATCCTCTACATTAGAACAATAATTTCCCTTCACAGCAAGAAACTGATCAATTTTACGTTCATCTCTTTTTATAATACTAATTTTTCTCTTTTGTTTGTGAACAATCACGAATGTGGTTAAGAAACTACAGTAATTAATTAAGTTTTTAGCTAATTAACCTTTTTTAAGAACTTCTTATAAGCTATTGTTTTAAAATTAAAAACCTCTTAAAGATATGTTTGAAAGATATAAGTATACAAAGATTTTGGTATATTTTGTCTAAGGTTTAGGGATGTAACGTTCTAAACACCTTCAAAATATCCATTTTCCAACCTTTAAAATGTAAGTAAGTGTAAATACAGTTTATTTCATAATACCCTTTTAATTACATTATTTAAACATGTTTCTCCAATGTAAACAATGAGATGATTGACAGACAAAATAATAAAATAGCAACATCAAATCAACATCCTACTTAACATTTTTTGTCAACAATGTGAAATTTTCGTGAATTGTATTTGATTTGTCTCCGACATCGGTTAGTTTCGGTCATGTCAAATATTTTATATCAAATTTTCAAAATACGTAGAAATTGTTTAATTTCAAGTAATATATACTTAAAAATACATACTATCTCCTTTCGTCAACTCCTTCATTATAATCAATTTCCAATTACCTTAACAATCAGTGCGTCCATTTCCGAGTCGAATTTCAGTGCGAAGTGCAGCTTACCACAATACTCCATTTCTACATTGTCGGAATCTTCAGAACCTTGGCGCATCATCTCCTTTGAGTACAACTCTGGCTGCGAACAAAGAAAATGCATCTGTTCAAGTCGCATTAGCACATCTTGTTTACAATTGAAACAGTCTTTGTGAAATCTTGATTACTTGAGTACAACACAAGTTCTTTGTTTGAGCTAGATTTGAAACCTAGCATTACAATGAGATGGGGTACAAACGGAATAGAGTTCCTCAGAACTGATTATTGGACGTTCTGAAATTGTGCTGATTTTAAAGTATTCCAATGTGTTCAAGGGTTGGATTTGAAGTACAGTAATGATTTGAATTTGGTAAATAAATTGCCTTATTGGCGAACATTTTTTTAATTTTCTACTTGGACGGGTAGCCTTTGTATATATTCCTTACAATTGTATCTTTTTGGAAGTTTTGTCACGATTATCAAACAACATAATGAGGAATAGTTTTGGATTAAATACATTTTTCTTATAGAATTCAAAATTTATGTAGATCAATGATACTTTATAAAGCTTTCCCGGCCCTAAAATTGGGCTATAAAATACAATAATTATGACTTTAATAGGAATTTATTATCACAGATGGTGGAGATAATAATTAATTGCATCCTCAATTTACGAGGAATATTGTACAGCTATTTATGGAATGATTTCCCGGTATCCAATATTAAATGCAGGTGCTTAAAAATTTACACAACAAATTACAGTTTCCAGTTATACATGGAATTATAACCCAGTGATTCAATATAACAAACTTTGGTTAGGGGCCATATTCTAGTCCACCAGGATAATAAGCACCAATATATTTGTTTATTTGTTTTCTCATAGCAGCACATGATTTTTTGACATTTAATAGTACCAGTTCTTTCCCTCCAAATGTCTCCCTCCATTCCTACAATTCATTTCAGTTTGAGTTGAGTTTGCAGTTTACCAGAATAAAGAACACGCTCTATTGTGAAAGAAGCTTTTATCTTCATGAAAATAGAAAAAAACTAAACGTAAGTACACTTTTCATAACTTTTTTAATGGCCAAACTGTTATATTCTTTAAAATGAGCATCTAAATAGCATTACAACAGTGTTTGTTTTATTACTTTGAAGAAGTCTGGTTCATGTACCAGCTAATAGTTTTTAGAACTTTACTGTCGGGGTAATAAGCACCCATTATAAAATCACCTATCTTCAAGAAAGAAAGATTAAAAACTTTACTATTAGTTGACCAATGTATATATTTATTGTATTCAATTGATTTAAATGCAGTAGGCCCTATTCTTTTCCTACATTTTTTTATTTTTTATTATTAATGTCTGTCTTTTCTCCCCAGGCAATGCCGAGAAAATATGTGAAAAAACCTCCCGGAGAAGGTGGAAGGTGCAATTACAAGAACAGCAGTAATATGACCTTAGCTTTTCAAGCAATGATGGAGAGCAAACTTGGAATTCGACAAGCTGCAGAAGTCTATGGAGTGGATTATCACTCTCTTCTGCGTAGAGTTAACGACGCTTGCCCTTTAACAGCGGATCCAGGAAAATTTACATTGCTCAGAGAACAGGAAGAATCGGACCTTGCAGAAGGTATCGCCCTACTTGCCGAATCGGGATGGGGTTTAAGGAGAAATGAGTGCACTATGGTAGGGGAGTACCTGGCTAGTAAAGGAAGAGGAACTTGTGGCAATCCTGGCCCTGATTGGCTGTCAGGGTTTTTAGCAAGACATCCTAATATTGTCTCAGCAAATGCCTGTACAAAGGATGAAATGTTTGACAATGGAAGTTGGTGAAAAATGGTATGAGTGTTTGGAACAGACATTTAAAAAGTATGACATCAAACAACCTGATCAGGTATTTAACTGTGACGAGTCTGGCTTTTCTACTGATCCATCTACAGGCTTTGCACTAGCAAGGAAAGGCTCTAGAGTTGTCACTGACATAGGGGAATTCTGGTCGCGGACAAATATCTGTCCTTGCATGTTGTTCGGCAGCCGGCAAGGTGTGGCCTCCCTTTGTGATATACAAAGCTAAAAAAATGAATTCAACATGGACCGAAGGTGGTCACCCAGGTGCCACATACACAGTCACTAAATGATGGATGGAGACTGATGCATTCACATCATGGTTCATCAAAGCTTTTATACCGAAGGTGAAGGACATCAAGGGGAACATAGTACTAATATTTGATGGCCACAACTCCCACATTTCGATTGCAGTAATTGAGGCTGCAATAAAGAACAATATTATATTGTTGCGCCTCCCCTCACATTCATCCCTAGTTCTCCAACCTTAAGATGTAGCTGTTTTTGGTCCTTTGAAAAAAACATGGAAAAAATATTGCAAGATTGGCTAAACAGATTTTCCAAAATCACCAAACCCCAATTTTCAGGGCTTTTAAACAAGTGTTGGATTCAGGGATTTAAGGGGTGTAATACGATCAGTGGTTTTAAGGCCAGCGGGATTTGGCCACTTAGTAAAGATGTCCTCAGGAATGCTGAGTTCAAAAGAAATGACAATTTTCCTCACGAAGTTGTTAAAACTTCATGTGTACCAAACCAACAACAGTGTTCAGAGGGGTCAATTCTCAATGACAAGGCAGGTCCCTCTTGTTCAGGAGTTTCTAGACCCTCTAAGGTTTTGGGTGTAATATCCAACAGCTCAGCTCAGCTGTTACCGGTATATGTTTGAATAACACATCCACCCAAGAAGAAAATGAAGTGGTGTCACCTGTAGGCCTACACAATTCCTTTGAAAATGAAAAATGTAATTCCAAAACAACACCATTATCTATTCAGGATGCTTTACTCAACTTTTTTAAATCTCAAACACCAGAGGCTGAAAATCTTAAACGCAAAAACTGTCGTGTTCAACTGTATTTGAATATGGAGAAGGCATTACTGACAGTGATCTTTTAGAACGTTTGCGAGAAAAAGAAGCAGCAGCAAAGAAAAAACCTAAGAAAGTCAAGGGAAGTGGGCCTAAGTCAAAGTAAACGGCAAAAAGACTGAAGAAAGTGACTGTGAGCAAAGTGTATATGAGTCGAATTTACTGGTAAACCTTTGTGGAGTGTATGCTACAGATGATGATGGTGTATGTGTAGAATGTAAGAAATGCTGTCAGTGGTTTCATTTTGAATGTGTTTTAATATCATGTGTGATTTAAAAGGTTTCAAAATAAGAGTAGAGTAAAATTTACTCTACTCTTATTTTCCAACTGTATTATCAAATCGTAGGCCTAGGGCTGGTATAAGCCTGACACCAAATGAATATAGTTACTCTTATAAATTTCGTATCATAAGAGATAACTGTTGTATAGAGATACCAGTTTGTCATAAGGGATTCATGTCAATTTACGGTATAACAAATAGAAGAACGCAAACTATAAAAAAAATCACTTGCAATGAGAGGCATGGCCCCTATTGATGGTAGGGGAAAACACAAAAATAGACCTCACAAGTTAAATCAAGACACAATGAACTTAATCAGTGAACACATACGGTCTTTCAAGGCCAGGAATGCTCATTACAGCCTTCATGACACGAAGAAAAAGTATTTATCAGAAGAACTAAATATAAAAAAATGCATACCATGTATTTAGATCTTTACCCACAAAATGAAGTGTCTTATGAAAGTTATAGGCAAGTTTTTGTTACAAAATTCAATCTGAGTTTCGGGTATCCTCGTACAGATACCTGCAGTGCGTGAGATGAGTATTTAGAAAAACGTAAAGAAATTGAAGTTAAAAAAGAGTTCGTCCAAGATGATAAAAATGCTTTACTGCATTTGGAGGGTGAAGAAAAGAATCTGAAACTACAAAACTTTGAACACAAAACATTGGCAGAACAATTCTATACAAAAAAAGATGTTGTAGAAAGGCATGCAGATCAAGACCAGAGAAAATGTGTATTGCTATGGATAAAAAAAATACTATGTAATTACTGTGTAAAATGTATCAGTAGGCCTAGGTGACGTTGTTCTATTGCTAGTGGGTATAGGCCATGTTGTGGAAAAATGATCATAGTCAGATGACTATGATCGTTATTGCATTGGAAGGTATGTATTTGTTTGGTTTTTTTTTACATACTATAAATAAGAAAATGATTTTAACAAATAGTACAATAGGTACATAAATGTACTCACTAGCATATTATGTGTCATGAACTTAAATAAAAAGTAGTTTTAGACTCTTTAACACTAAATAAAACCTTAAAATCGCGTTTCTGGAAAATTTTGTTTTTGTGACTATGATCGTTTTTCCCGTGCGCCCTTCAAATATCTAGTTACAAAAATGTATTGTACCTTTTGTGGAAAACTGTGGACTTTTTTTTCTTCCATATTATAATTCTTTATTTAGTACTGAACAGTAATATTGGATAAAAATACTGTTGAGCAAGGAAAATGCCTAGATACAGGTGAGCTTAGCAACAGTGCAGCATCTGAAGGTATGTCTAGACTTTGTCATATTGATGGATCTTTTACTCAAGAAGTTTCTGATGATGAAATAGAAGTAAACAAAACTGGATTTGCGTTAAACAGCAGCTATAACAATGCAATTTAAATAGTTTAAAATGCGAATTCATACATTTTAGTTGATGCTAAACAACTCAGTGGTCTTGTAGGCCTATTTCATTGTCCTAGTTGTTTTACTGAAAACACATCATTGATGGAAACAAGAAGTATCAGAGGTTTTGCTCACACTTTCCATATCTCATGTAATGTTTGTGATTATAATTCAACATTTGACACATCAACCAGATTGGTAAAGCGCCTCCGTTCGACATAAATCGAAGAATGGTTCATACATTCAATGCTGTGGGCAAAGGCCTAAGAGGCATGGAAACCTTTTCCATGCATATGAATACCAAATCAATGTAGACCAAACCCTATAGAGCCCATAAAAATGCTTTACTTGACACAGCTATAAAAAATGTTGAGCATAATCTTGAGCTAACCGTTGCGAGGTTCGTGAGGCAAATAGTCCCTCTCCAGATCCTGAAATAGGCCCTAGTCCACTTATAGATCTGACAGTGAGCTTTGATGGCAGTTGGCATAAACGGGGGGTTACAAGCAAATGTGGTATCGGTTGCTGCATAGACATGACAACGGGCCTCGTCATAGACTTCGAAGTATTGTAAGTACTGTAGGAGCTGGGACATTATGAAAAAATAAAACTAAAAGCTAAACCTATTGACCTAGAAATTTGGATGCAGAAACATCCAAGCTGTGAACAGAATTACCATGGATCATTCCCTATGATGGAGGTTGTAGCTGCGGAGGATGTGGCAACCAGCTCCGGTGAATATACATCAAATATTGCTCAGAACTTTGACAAAGTGAGACTGCGTATTTCACAAAAAATAAATTGTGACAAATACAAGCAGTATAAAAAGAAAAGGAAACTGGCTGTCATGAGAGAGGAGCATAGAAGGAGAGAGGAGCATAGAAGGATAGAAAGAGAAGGAACAGCACATGCCACAGGAGAGTTTTGATTGTAATTTTTTTTATTCTCTTTTCTTTTTTTGGTAGCCTACTACTACCCTGTTCCTGTTTCAGCTGTAAAAAACAATCGATGGTCCCATCGGTACAATATAATGTCCTGAGAAATACTCGAATTGTCTCGGGATTGATTGAAAGAAATTGCAAACTGAGCTATTGAAAGTATTGATGGCGGCCAACCGGATCTTTCTCAAGCTACAACCATTTGAATTCGTAAAATTAGACACAAAAAAGCCCTTGTTATTTTCTGAAATTTTAATAATTTGTTTATAACCAAAGCTTTAAATTTCTCTTTCTAATTGGTTGGATGATTTTTGTTTTTTAATACCTTGATTTAGCATGAAATTCATTTTCAAATCAAAGTCACTAAATGAGTTGACTTCTTGTAAACTTCAGCTATTGAAAGATTATGAAATCATTGTGTTAAATCTTGCCTATCAAATAAGTGATTTTCTCTAAATAATTGTAATATTAAAATCACCTTTAAAGTAACACAAGTTTTTTTTTTAAGTTTACAACTTATGTTAAAATAGGAAAGACATCTCAATAGTCAGCTTCATCATTCAAAAATAAGTGTGGCTGGATTAGTACAGATTTAATAACTGAACAACAAAACATTGTGGAGTTGACTAAAGAAGCTAATATTACAGGTAATATGGAGCTCTTAAATCACTGTAAGAAATTGAATAAAAATTACAAAAATAAGCTATTAAGGGAAAAAATCTTATTATGATGAAAAAATAAACAGACAATGTATCGAAAAAACTTGGGAAAATAATCAATAGGGAAACAGGTAAAAATTCAGACAGTCTAAAGAAAATTATTTCTAAAGTAAAACATGAAAATTCTGTAGTAAGCAATAAATAAAATAGAAAAATAAAAATATAACATAAAGTAGAACATGAAAATTCTGTAGTATGATTCTGTAGATGATGACAAACTGACAATAGGCTATGCTATATTTTTTGTGATCGTCACAAAATAACTTATTGTTAGTCATATCCTGTGGAGATAAGCGTATGGTTCAGTTCTCATCGCCCAGCGTGGGAGCGGAAATGCCGAGATTCCTAGAAAGCGGCGGTTAAACCGAGCTGCTCTCAAAGCAAGGTCGGTTAGAACAAACTGTATTATTTTACGATCAAAGGCGGATAATCCGATTATCGGTTAATACGAGGTCGGTTAAGAGGGGGTCTACTGTTTAGTGGAAACAAGTGGTAACTACAAATCACACCTGATTGATGCCTATTTTTATTTAGTATAGAGATTCTCATCCATCTGCCTGTATTGGCTGGTAGCTTGTGCATTTTAAGACAAAAAACTGTTGGCTAGTCGGATTTTTTCATCCAACATCGACATATATGGTTGGAGCTCATGTTTAAAAATTAGACCGTAAATACCGGTTCCCATGACTGTGAAACCAGCTATGGCCAGAAGGGAAAGGGCTACTTGCCTTATCTCTCGATGATTGGAGATAGAGGTACTGTATTAGTTACCGTATCCTAGGCTACCAGAAATCTATGATAATAATTTTGAGCATTATAGGACATTATAGAACTAATTAAAGTTTAGTTTAAATAGAAAATAGTGGTTAGTTTATACTCAGTACATTTGTATAGGTTTGATTATTTTTATAGACATGGTTACCTTTCCTAAACCATGCAAACCTACTATCACTGAACTTTGATTGCGATTATCCGCTAACGAAATTTTCCATGTTTTCAGAATGAAAATTTGATATAACTACAGAACCAGAAATTCTAAGATAAATTTTTTTTCATAAGTATTTATCCCTTTTATTTGACACCAAAAACATTAAAATTGAAAAAGTAGTTTTTTTCAATATCAAATTGAAAAAAAAGAAACAAAATATAAAAATAACTGTATTTTAATTTTCTTATCACAATGCAAAAATTAAAAAGTTTGTTGTACCTTTTTTCATGTTAAGCATGTCAAAACTGTTAAATTGTAACAAAAACGTATGTCATAAAAAGTAGGTAATAATAATTTATTTATCTTTTTACAATATCTTTACATTTTTGCCTGATCAATTTTATTTGACTAAACAACGAAACCAAATGAAATGTGTTTCGGAACTTACAAACTAATAACATATTGCAAACAATAATAAATGTACTGTATAAGTTAACCAAGTATCAACTATTAATTTTAAACGCTAAATCAATTCAACACGTGTTTCGATTCCAGCAAACAATATATCGCTGAACAGATGGCAAGCATATACTTATCAAATGCAATTATTGGGTCATCGTAGCATGTATATTCGCTGTGTAATATCAGCGAGAATACTTGGATCCTAATTAATTATTATCTCGATAATTTGTTATACTAGCAATTAATAAATATAATGTTTGAAACTATCTCTAATTAGATATTGGTTGTTATGATACACTTGACCATACACATATCCAATTATATTCGGGATAGATAATATTTCAGTTCAGAATTATAATCAAACACTCTTTAAAACAAAAATCACTGTAGATATTTTCAATGTTTATTAATTTTGAACTAGTTTATTAGATGAAAAATGCACATACAGAGTTACAAAATTATTAGAATTTTTTGGATGCTTTGATTTAATTGTTCATCCTTGATTTTATACTGATTAGTAAGACATGTCTTTATATTTAACAAAATCTAACAACTACCAAAACAATCTGGGAATTATTTGCTACTAAAAAACAAGTCTTGGGCTTTTGGACATTTCTCTAAACAACACTATTATAACCCAGCTTTAAAGAAAATTAATCAATACATCTGTTTCTTTAGTGATTATCTTTAGATAAGACATATTATAAGTACACTGATTTTTTTAATTTTCAAAATATTACTAATGGTATCTTTCAAAGAGTTTCTTCTTCCCTCACTAAGACTCGCCAATAAAATTCTTACTTACAAATCAAAGGTTGGATTATTAAATTAAAGTTAAAATAGACTTAAAAAATTTTATCAAGAAACGATGTACAGAAAAACTTTAAAATGAAATAGAAAAGTTGATTTATAGATATGTCATTAAATAAACCACGGTAAAACAATGAACAAAATGGACGGGATATAAGAACATTAAAAAAAAGAAATTATTTAAGAGGACTGTCTTAGATTACTTGATACTACATTATTGTTCAAAATGAATAGTTTAAATTATTTAGCTAATAAAACTCATGTTCTTTTCATTACATTTATTTAGAAACCAATAATCCAGCTGATCAATATAATTATTAAAGTATACAAATACTTGTTCCAATGCATACTAAATCTGCATTAAACCCACTATAAACACTATAATAAAAACTATCTAACATTTCTCCCAGGGGGGTTTCTCAGGTCATCAGCTTCACCAGTTTGGTTACAGGTCTCCTCCAGACTCCGGTGGCTGTACGAACGTCTACTACTCTAACTTGGCCATCTCGCCCAGGGTGTACCGCCTCCACCTTGCCCTTAGCCCAATGTCCTCTGGCTTGGTTTTCATCAGTTATAAGGACCAAGTTACCGACTTGCAGATTTACTTGTGTTGTGTGCCACTTGGAGCGTTTGTTCAGTAAAGGCACATATTCTTTCAGCCAACGTTTCCAGAATTTGTCTGCCATGTCCTGTGCGATCTTCCATTGTCTATGCAGGTGCTTCTCCGTTATAATGACAGCTGGTGTGACTCTGTCTGATCCTCCCTGGAGAAAGGGGTTTGGTGTCAAAGGGAGCTCATCATTAGGGTCGTCTGATACAGGAAATAAGGGCCTGTTGTTGATTATGTATTCTACTTCACATAATAGAGTAGTCAACGTTTCTTCTTTAGGAGCTTGGGTGTTTAAAATCACTCTTAAACATTTCTTCACAGATTGTATAAGACGTTCGTGCGCACCACCCATGTGAGGGCTCGCTGGCGGAAGAAAAGTCCACTTCATCATCTTTCCCACGCAGAACGTTTCAATTTGTTCGTTATCAAAAGACTCAAGTCCTTTTCTTAATTCCTTCTCTGCGCCCTTAAAGTTGGTACCATTGTCTGAGATCAATTCCGAAGGACAACCCCGTCTTGCTGCGAATCTCCTGATTGCAAGAATTGCCGAGTCTGTATTGAGAGAATTTGCAATCTCCAAGTGTACTGCTCGCACTGACAGACATGTGAACAACACTCCATATCGCTTTTCTCTTCTGCGACCTATAGTGACTTCCAGAGGCCCAAAATAATCAACAGCCACACAGGTGAATGGACGTCCATAAGGTTCCAATCTGTTTGCCGGAAGAGGAGCCATCTCAGGATTTTTAGGTGTGTTTCTGCGCAGCTGACACTTCTTACAATTTGCCCAACAGCTCTTAATTGCTCGCTTCAACCGGATTACCCAAAATCGTTGTCTCAAATTATTTGCCACAGTTTCTTGACCTTGATGAGCTGCCTGTTCATGTTCATGTTGGATAAATAGGACTGTAAGTCGATGTTTAGGATCTAAAATTATGGGATTTTTCAAGTCTTGACTGATTTGGTTCCCATATTCAGTCCTTCCTCTCATTTTCAATAAGTTCCCTGTCAAAATAGGGCTTAGCTTATAAAGTCGACTTTCTCGAGGAACTGGCTTGTTCTCCTCAAGATTCTTCATTTCTTTGGGAAAAGATTCTAATTGTGCAAGTCTGAAGCAGATTTCTTCAGCACGTTGAAGCTCTTCAACACCAAGACGCACATCCGTATTTCTCTCAGATTTACATCTTGTATTGGAAATGAAGCGTTGCATCCATGCTACTGCTCTTATGAGCCTGGAGTATTTTGAAAATCTCTCCATATCGATAATATTTAACTTGTAATCAGGTAAAATTGCTAAGGCTACTTCATTGCAGTCTTCTTTTCTCGAAATGCTTTCAATTTTTGGCCATTCTTTTTCTTTTTTAAGTAAGAAGGCTGGACCTTGAAGCCAACGGCAATCGTTCGTTAATGGAGTTGATGATTCCCGTGTAGCTTCATCAGCTACATTTTCTGTCGTAGGTAACCACCTCCATTGATTTTTGTCTGAGTTGTTCAGTATTTTATCAACACGATTAGCAACGTAGGCTGACTTTTGTTTTTGAGTTGCTTGAATCCAGCACCACACAATTCTTGAGTCCGTCCAAAAGTATGTTTGGTCTATTTCCATTTTGTGAAACTGATAGATCAAAGATGCAATTTGACTGCCTAATACAGCTGCTTGCAGTTCAAGTCTAGGGATGGTGGACGACTTTAGAGGAGCAACACGTGATCTTGCTAGTACAAATGTAGCCTCAACTTGATCTCATTTTCCCACTCTGAAATAGGCCACTGAACAAAATCCTTTTTCACTCGCATCACAAAATATATGCAGCTGCAAGGAGCAATTTAAAGTTAGGTTGTAGCACCGTTGTATTTTCAAGTTTTCTGACTTCTTTACATCTTTCATCCAGTTTTCCCACAACTTCTCTAATTCAACTGGTATTACTTCATCCCATTGAATGTTTAACTTCCACATGTTTTGTACAAGGATTTTTCCTTTCATCGTAATCGGAGTAATGAATCCCAATGGATCGTAAATAGACATCACAGCCTGCAGATATTAATAGGGCTGAAATCATTTCCTTTGCTTTTCCGGACAAGGACTTCTGTAGTCTCTGAAGATTCTCTAGGTCCGTGTAATCATTCAATTCAGTCGAACGATTGTACTCAGCTATCCAAGCGGGCCATTGGTCAAGATCTCCGCTGAAGCTTGGAAGAGCAGATAAAACTCTAGCAGGCATCTTATCTCTAACCAATTTGTCTTTGTTAGTTAAACATCCATTATTTACTACTGCATTTCTATTTGATTCAAACTGATTGTCATTTGGATAACTTTGAGATTTAGGTTGCATATCTTGAGGGGAACACAAAACATCTCGAAGAATATGCTTCCTATCTTTTCCATTTAGCTCCAGTGTTACAGTCTTTGCATCTCGAGGACCAGCACAATGTTCTTCTCGAGGCCAAAAACTAGACTGAAACTCCTGTCGCTGTATGAAATCTTCCTTCCTCAAAGTCTTCATCTCATTCATGCCACAAGGCTCCAAACCAAATTTCTGATCAGATTTGTCAGTTTCCTTCACCTGCATCCACTGTTCGACAGCTTCCTTAGTTGATATTGGCTCTTGTAGAAGTGAATCGAGCGTCCGTCGTGATGACTTACTGCTACCTCTAGACGATCCCTTGCTAAGAAGTGAAAGACGACCTTCAAGTAACCTTTTCTTGACTTCTATTTCCTTCAACTTGGCTTCTTCTTGCACTTGAGCCAGTCTTTTGTCAGCCTCAGCCTTAGCCTTCTCAGCTAAAGCATTTGCTTGTGCACAAGAGATTATTACAGCTGTCTCCTCTTCCTGTATCTTTATAAGCTCATCAACAACTTCTGTAACAATCCTATTTCTACTTTGACTAAAACTAGTTTTGTGAGATTTTGCTGTGTTAGGAACTGACTTACCACTTGATTTATCTTCACCATCTTGTTGTCTTACAAGTGACATTTTGGCTTTGGACCTTGTAACAATTCCTTTATTTGACATTTAGTTGATTCCTAAGGGTTTTCGGCACCAATGTTCAAAATGAATAGTTTAAATTATTTAGCTAATAAAACTCATGTTCTTTTCATTACAGACAGTGTCATTAGTCTGTGCGCGCGGATCTGACGCTACTAGCCATTCTATAAAACTTGGGCTCACTCACTCCATTATGGTCTCACTCACACCAATAGTCGTCTATAAAATTTCTAGCTGGAATAATCGAATTTCTAATTGAATCACATGATTGAAAAAAGTAAATATTTATATTCTTTTCTAAATATTATTATAGCAGAGTGTGTTTAACGGAAAGATTAGTTTAGTTTAACTGTGTTTTTGTTTAATACTGTGTTTTAACGTATTCGGCATACATAGAATTATGTGTGACAGAGTGAAAAGTAAGTTGAAGGGTAGGACGCTGAACGGACAGAGTCGGGAAATAGTAAGCAATGTTTACCAGTTTATGAAAAAAGAGGCTGACGATAAAGCTGTAAGCATTCCCTTGGCAAAAGCTCGCGCCCGAACAGCAGTGGCAATCGGGGTCTCGGAGCGAGTCATAACGAAGATTAATGGCGAACTTAAAGCACTACTAATACATGATGACGATGATAGCAACAAAAGTTTTTGTACTCCTAGTAAGTTAAAAGAAAGCAGAAAAAGGCCCGTCACTGGAGTGGATGATTTTGATAAGGCTTTGATAAGACGCTTGGTGTATGAGTTCCACATTCAACATAAAATACTACCAACAGTTTCTTTACTACACGAGGAACTAAAAAAACAGATAGATTTCAAAGGATCAAAATCAAGCCTTAGGAGAATTCTGAAGGAGCTTGGATTCAGATGGAGGAAAACGCAGAACAACCGAAAAATGCTGATTGAGACAAACGAAATCCGGGAAAAGAGAATTTCTTATTTGAGAGCAGTCAAACGTTTCAGAAATGAGGGTCGTACTATTATTTTCATGGACGAATCATATATTTTAACAAGCCATGTTTCAAGTCTATCGTGGTCTGACAACTCAACCAAGGGAATGCGTGTACCCATTTCTAAAGGACAACGCCTAATAATGATTCATGCAGGAAGTGAAGCTGGTTTTGTCCCTAACGCATTGACGATGTGGAAGGCATCGAGCACCACGGGTGATTATCACGACAATGTCAGGAAGGAAACCATGATCAAGTGGATGAAAGAGAAACTTCTGCCGAACATACCACCGAAGTCCGTGATAGTTGTAGATAACGCACCTTATCACAATGCGCAATTAGACAAAGCACCCACATCAAATAGTAGGAAACAAGAAATGAAGGACTGGCTAACCAAACATGGAATACAATATTCAAACGAAATGCTGGTTCCCGAGTTGTATAAGCTTGTACTGCTGAACAAACCAAGATTCATTCGATATGAAATTGATGAACTACTCACGGGTACTGACCATGTTATTCTTCGTCTCCCCCCCTACCACCCAGATCTAAACCCAATAGAACTTATTTGGGCTGAAGTAAAAGGTTACGTAGCTAGCAGTAACGTAAATTGTAGCTTCGAGAGCATCCGTTCATTGGCACAGGAAAAATTTGATATCATTGGTGCAACAGAGTGGAAAAACAAGTGCGACCATGTAAAAACTATTGAAAATAATTATGCTTCAGCTGAGCCGCGGATCGACGACCTCGTGGAATCAATGGTCATATCAGTAGGAAACAGCGACAGCAGTGACGAAGAAGACGATGATATGAGTGACATTGAAGACCTCGTTTAAAATATATACAGGCCTTACCTTGTAAATAGTTAATAAACTAAAATTTGTTAATCAACTTTTATCATTCAACTATTTAGGCCTACATTTGCTTTTACTGGTGTTTTATATTTATTTTCAGTTTGATATTATATGCTTATGATAATACAGCCACGGTTAGATAAAAATCAGTCATTAGCTTAAAGAAGTCTTTTAGTAGTCGTCAATTTTACAAGATTTGTCAAAGTGGTTTATATTTTTGAAATCTGAACAAAAAATAATCCTTCAGTTAAATTTGGATATGGGTAAATGAATTAATAAAGCATCCAGTTAATAAGATGATTATAGACTTTAATTAAGTATACAAACATATTTATACTAAGACCTTGTGAAAATAACCAAACAACAAAGGTTATAAATTTAGCAACAATCAGTAAATTAGGAAAGTCCACTCATTTTACAACCGTTCTCGTCAACGAGTAACCCATAAGCGATAGAACTCCACATTTCAACGAGACAGTAGGCCTATGAATGGTCGTGGTTAATAAATAAATCGTTCTCGTGTTCTTATTTTCTCCTCTAATCCAAGATCCCGATCTTCTTATCACTTTACTTCAGCAAATGAGCGATCAGCATGAAGTGATCCAACTCACATATTCTCATTCTTTCACATTTCTCATATTTCAGTATTTTGACGTCAAATACTAATTTAGGCCCTTAGGTCATACCTTTTTGTGGTGTAGTTTAGAACTGACGTGAAATCTTTGTCTTTTTCAGCAATTTTATGGGTATTTTGTTTGTTTTCACACGTTTTCCCTCGGTGGGAGCAGTCACATTCTTCTAATCCCTAAGAAGGATAGTCACCTTTATTAACTTGGCCTTCCAATTGCGACTTGAGGTTCCGATTTTTTGTTTAAATTATGTTGTTGTTATGCTATGTTATTATGTTCATCTTGTAACATAATTAGAAGGATTCTCAAATTGTACACCTAATAATGATAATGAAAGGTACAAAATTAGAAAAAATGTGTGTGTATATTAAATTAAGAAAAAAAACGAAACGTGAAAAAGGTTAAGAATATCACAAACAAAACATTGAACTGTTTACAAGTAAAAAGGTAAACAAACAAATAAACACTGACAGCGATTTTATGTGACAGCAAAACTGACTAATGTTTTTAGAAAAGAGCCCCCTCACCTCCCCGCATCCACACGACAGCTGTTACAACTACGAGCACAGACTAATGGTACCATCAGTACATTTATTTAGAAACCAATAATCCAGCTGATCAATATAATTATTAAAGTATACAAATAATTGTTCCAATGCATACTAAATCTGCATTAAACCCACTATAAACACTATAATAAAAACTATCTAACAATTATTCGTAGTCAATTCACAATAAATAATAAATTAATGACTCAACAAAGCTATAAATATTATAACACAGTATAAATTTTAAACGATAAAATTTTCACGTTAGCTAAAAAATATCTTTACTCTAATTACTTTCCTAACACTGCGATATTACTTAGCTGAAGTTATTCAAATACATAACAAACTTGCCCAGTAATTACATTAGTGATTCAGCTTATCAATTTCTCGGAACTGTTAACTTTGCAAACCCATTATGGTTTCTGGGTTTACGATGAGAGATAGCGGAACACGCATAAACTTAATTTTATTATTATCATTTTAAGTGATTCGCTACTAAGAGTACTTTCGAGATAAACGACCACAGATCGTAAAATGATAATTTATTTGGATAGAACGAGTTTCTAGTACGACGAAAAAACTGGTTTATATATTTCTTACTCAAGGCATTATCAAGCGTACAAGTGAGTTAGGGCAGCAATAGTATGGTTCTTTATAGGTACTAAACTACTTTTTAAAGTACTTATATCACAGCCACATAAAGGCGATTACATGTCGAGAATGTAATTAATTCAAAGCCTTGCTATACTGAGTGGATGAAAAGTAGCTTGCAACCACCTTCACTTTTTAATAATTAGATATATTTGAAACTAGTTTGCAGAAACCTTCTAAGACATGAGGAGCTACAATTATGATTGTTAATTTTTTAAATGTTACTCGTAATTGTAGTAAGAGTAGGGGTGATTCAAAATTTTCAAAAGGGAAGTATACCTAGTAGATTTTTATACCATTTTTTTACGAATCTGACAAAATTAAACAATTGACATTGCGTCTTAAACAGCATTATATTGTGGTGGTTAACTTTCAATAAGTATCAAGGCAACAGTTTTTCTACACCATTGCTAATACGACAGATAAATTAGTAGACAGTGTAGGAAAATCCCCACCTTTCCATAATAGCTTTTATCAGTAATCTCTGTCGGTTATCCTTGAAATGACGAATTCTTTCTCCATGCTAAAGTTAAATATACTTGTAACTGCTTAAAATTAACATTTCGATTTTTTAAGGTTGGTTAGTAATATGTCATGGTTTATTCGTTAGAAGAAAGGGTACAAATTGTTTTACTGTTTGGGCAAACTGGAACTTACAATGGAGCTACTGATGCCTTTAATGGAAAAGTTTCAGCGCAAAGCGAGTGGTGTGGAGAGTCCATATCCAGTTGGCCTAACACGGATGAATTACCAGAAGCAGGCGTTTTGGCAGGATGATCTGTTAATCCTCAACAATCAGATAGAAGAGTTGAAAATTTGGTATAAGTCGGTGGGCAGTAAGAAAGAAATACAAAACACCAATTACTTCCTTATAAGATTCAAATAGTCCAGGAACTGTCTGAAGATGACTTCGGTAGAAGAACTGAATTCTGTCAATGACACAGAAGATCGAATCTAGAGAAAACTATTCTTTTTCAAGTACAGTACAGTAATGATTTGAATTTGGTAAATAAATTGCTTTTATATTGGCGAACATTTTTTAATTTTCTACTTAGACGGTTAGTCTTTGTATATATTCGTTAAGTATACAATTGTCTCTTTTTGTAAACTGCTTGTACATTACTTTTAATGTCTTATTTCATAACATGAACTAAACAAGCTTTTTGGATAATGGAGAAACCCCAATCCTAGAATGCCTAATCAGAGCACAAAGTTTTGCCAACTGATCATAATTTAAAGAAACACATTGAATTTATTTTATTTTATTTTATTAAGTCGTTATTCATTATATCTATCGAAATTGATGTATGCATTTTTAATTTTTTCCAGTTATCTGTAGGCCCCAAGAGAATAATAAGATAGGTTGAAATGTTAATTTAAACTGTTCTAACTCGTAATTTGTATTTAGGTTGGAAGAGAGAATTGGTGTTGCGCAGCACTGGAGTAAGGGGTGATGTGTATTATCACACCCCTGATGGGAAAAAAACTAAGATCTTTAGAAGAAATTAGAAAACACGGTAAGTGAAATGTCACAAATTCCGAGGCATTTATTTCATATAGCCTCTGTGAGTTATTGCATTAATCAGATTTTTGGATAAGAGCAAGAATTTGCTGGTAATGGTAGTTATGGCTAATTGATTCACTCATCAAGTGATGGATTACCATATCTTTCCACTGAATTTAACAACTGATCAGAAGTGCAATCACGATTGTATTGATTGTAGAGTTCGATTTTCAACAAACAAAAACAGCTGACAAATCCCGAAATGCCCTAACAAACCTAGAACAAGGCCTGATCGAGATGCACTTCCACTTAATTTCCGGGAAATGCAAGTCCATTATCATCAGTAGAAAGAGAAATACAGAGTCAAATAGCCACTTCCCTATAGGGAATTTCGCAATAATCAAAGTCAAAATAAAAATAATAAACCCCCTACCCATAGTAGATACTTCCAAACTTTTAGGAATAGCAATTGACAGCTAATTAAAATACAACATTCACGTAAATAATACATTAGTGTAATGCCACAAGGATCTGAATATTCTTAAAAATACATCATGCGGCAGGAGTGGAGCAAATCCTGAATTCTGCCACAACGTATATAGAAGCCTAATCCGACCAAAGGGTAACTACCGCTCGTTGCTATTACGACACCTCCCAAAAGATTTACTGAACAAACTGAAAACTCTACAGAATGAAGCTTCAAGAATATCAACATACTCAAGCGAGTCTACTTCAATCATTGTCATACAAAATGAAACAGCAATGGAAACCCTAGCTGATCGAAGAGAAATCATAACCGAACGGTTGATCTACAAAACAATGGCCGATGATTCAAACCAAAACAGATACAAATGTCTATACTTACAACTCCTCACAAACACGAATCCTAATTGGAGACATAAAAAGACACCGCTATATATCAAGGCAGTTCCCTCGATCTGACATTTCATCCAAAATTATTTGGAAGCGAACTCGGAAATCCCATGGCATTACACAGGGACACATATTCCCTAATAACTGACATTAATACAACTATCAATGACTCAATAGACAATCTTGAATTATAAAAGAGAGAAACAAATCTATTGATATCCCACCAAGTGTTCCACAAAACACTGAAACAGACATGTAAAGATTCTTTTAAAATATTCTCAGATGGCTAAAAAAAACTACAGATGGTACAGGAGCACCAGTCTGGACAGCTCTCATGAATTTAGAGATAATTTAAATTACCAAAAAACTCCTCAATATATGCAGTAGAACAGTAAACAGTAACGTCTCCAGCACTCGATCCACCACTGTTCAATTCAAAAGCTTTAGCAATTATATTGTAGTGCCTTAGGTGAGGCTACGGGGAATTTGAAGTAAATAACCAAAAGAAAATGCTTAGTCTTTACATAGTTTTTTTAAAACTTGTTATCTTTGAACCTCTATTCCTCAGCATGTCCATTACCTTCTCATCACCATTGCTGTAGCTGCTTTGCTTCTTGCATGGTTGCACGGTCGAATTGTTTCTGTTTCAGATGAGGCCTTTAATCAAAGATTCCCAGAAGGAATTAGGCTGTATGGAGCTTCCCGACAAGCGTTCTGAGGGATGACAAACGGACTTTAAACTACCTAGTCATGGAGGGTTACATGCGGCTCATTGAGCAGAGGGATCAAGAAGGCAACCCTAGATTGAAGAAAGTTCTTTATCTAGATACCTTCTTTTGCCTACATCTTAAAATTAATAACCTGGAATCGCAGCTAGACAATTCATAACAACTAACCTTTGCCCCTACACCTGGAGCTGCCCCCGAGTGGTCACTGGGCACAAATAAAAGTAAACTTTAGTACGAAACGGTGTGTTCGTATGATTCTTTGAGGTTGAAGAGCATGGACGATTTGAAATTAGTGTTTTCAGCGATAGGACGCGTGGCAAAAAAGGTAGAATCTATCGGACAACCAACCAATGTAGATTGGTGCAAACGCCAGAGGACTGCCCAGTACAATCGAATAGTTATGACTGCGGAGTCTACACACTATGGTTCGCTGGCACTGGTGTTGTTGAATTTCTACGCACTACAAACGTGGTTCACCAGTCCCTCGCCAATCATGAGAGATATAGCTTTACAGAGAAAGAAGAAGAAAGAAGAGTTATCTATTAGACTAGGAGAGGTAATTTTAATCTGATAAAACAGTTAAAGATTCTGTACCCAATTATCTACTTGCAGAGCAAGTGGTTGCTGTTTGACTGCACGATTACTAATCGTTTTCAGATGCCATCAGGGGGCCATTGTTATCACCATTTGGCCTAAGGTCATAAAAGTACTCCAGAGCCCTATGCGTAGCTCGAATAACAAGTGGGCCTTGCAATTTCCATGCTATCGTCAACGCCATTAGAGCCAAAAAAACAAAAAGTCCAAGAAATCCTCGGCAAATTATAGGAAGAGGATAAGGTCAAAGGACGACCAGAGCTTGTATCCGACCTGACGGCAGTTGTGGAACAAGATGCCACACCGGGGCCATCCTCACTCCCGGCGATTTTGTATAAAGACATTTTTCGAGTAGTCGTTGTGTAAAGTATATATATATTTAGGTATGTCTTTGTTAAGTTAGTTGTAGTTATTTATTTAGTTAATTGTACAGTAATTTGATCGATTAGCTTTTTATATTAGTCTGCAAAGACTCATTTTGTCTTGGAGGCGCCCGTCCGAGCGCGCTGGAACTTCGCACCGCACAACTACTCTCGACCTCTGTATTGCAACCGTGGTCCAGGTACCATGTTGTCAGGTGCCTTGGACATTATCTTCCAAGGACCACTTTGAGGGAGCCGGGTTATCATAAATACGTACTTATGCTCGGATGAATGAGCGGAACATATTGCTCGCTACCCTCCTGAGGAAGCAATTCAAGAAGTAAATGAATTTATAATAGAAGGAAAATATGACTACTTCCACCTGGGCTGTGACTCTTTAAGAAAAAAAAGGTTATCTTTGGTAATACAATGCGTACCAAAGGGCCATCGAGGAATTTTATTCACCAGAATGAGATTTCTCAGAGTAGGATAAAGTGGCCATTCCCCACGATGGTAAATATAATGTGCGCCTCATGTACATGGACACAGATAGTAATATCTTTGAGGTAATGACCCCTGATTTGTATGACAGTTTTGTACCAATCGTTGACCACCTAGATGCAAGTGGTACTCCAAAGGACAATCCAGCAAATCGTCCTGACAACACTAAGGTTTTTAGCAAGTTTAAGAATTAACTGAATGGTGTGTAAATTCAGGAATTCCTTGGTGTCAGAAGTTCTAAAAGTTCGAGTTAGCAAGACTCTGCAGTCACTTGACATACATCTTTGCCAGGCTGTTGAAGAAGTTTAGCGCTTGCCTTGGAAGAGTTGAGGATTGAAGCTGCCGTGTTTGATGGGATATTCTCAAAGGCAACCGATGCATGCCACAGTCACATACCTGCCACAGTATTGACATACCTGAGCCAAAAAACCGCAAGATTTCCGTTAAGTTGGACAGCAATGTAAGTAATTCTTTCACAGTAGGAGATATGAAAGAAGTTAGACTGTTTGTATTCTACCATATTTTAGAGAAAATGATTGAGTCATTAAGTTCTATATTCAGCCAAAAAAAACCAAAGAAGTAATTTGTGCAGTGGGAAAAGCCATGTCTTTAGGTGTTGGTTCCTACAAGATGGAAGCCAGTGATTTTGAGTACCCTTCTGAGCTAGAGGCAGAAAATAGAATTCTGAAAACGATGAAAAGTGAACACTTCCCTCCTTCAAATGCGCCTGGTTGGCTGAAGTGGTTATCAGAGTACAACAGAGAAACCACATTTTCAAACTTTAAGTTGGTAATAGAAAATTGTCTACCATTCATGTGACACCCTGCAGCTGCAAAAGGAGTTTTTCAAACATTGGCATAGTGAAATCAAAACTTCGGTCCACAATGCTGCAAGATCGTTTGGAACATTTTTCGAGCAAGAACTCACTGCAAAAACTGATCTGGACGATTTCATTGGAGAATTTAAACAAATGGTGCCCTTCAACAGACGGATGAATTTGTAGATGGTAGTAAATAAAGCTTATTTCTCCCTCCCAAAAACTCGTTTGTTTGATAAGGATAGTGCCACGTAACAACTATACACATATGTTTATATGACAAAATAGTTATAAATATTAATTATATAGACATATTTATGGTAGGAAATACTATGTATTTTCTTTAAATCCATGCTTAAACCGTTATTTTCAGAGACAGTATTTCAAAAAAATTTCTGGAGGAAGGCCCCGGACCCCACGTTTGCTTGAAACCCCCCGGAAGGTCTGGCAACCACAATTCCAAGACCCTGCCCACACCTATGGTCAGAACCAAGGTGTACACCCTCGTGAAAGAGGATAAAGATCAAAAGAAACAAGAAGAAGAGGGTACAAACAACAAAGAAGTGTAAAAGTATCAATAAGCTAGGGGGTTGCTAAAACTCTTCCAGTAGGAGACTAAATCTTTAAGGGGCGTCGCTACTGAAAATGACCAATTTTGTAAAAAGATATTGGTTTTTGTTTTTATTTTATTTTATGTTCTATGGTGTACAAGGTTCCAGAAAAAACAACATATGGTACGATATATATTATTATCACTGTGAAAAAAATATTTGAAGTGGAGAGCGCACACCTGTTTCAGGGTATCAGAATGAACCATCAACCGCTGCTTTCCTCAACATTATTTATACTATAAAGCAATTTTTTGTGCATGGATATTGTAAAGGGTTTAATATAAGTACACAAAAGGAAATTTAAAAAAATAATTATTTCATAGGAATTTTAAAAACAGTTTTTTTTATGAAGCCATAATTCATAAACTAACCCTCGAAGATCTGGAACTTATCAGTAGTTTTTTCAGAGGTATAGAGCGTAAGACAATTTTAGTTTGCAAAACTTTTTTTTAACCTCTCTTGGTAAATGAAATTACAAGATTCTTCAAAACTCTTGTAACAGACAGGTGAAACCCTCAGTTTCACCATCATGCGACAAACGAAAGGGAAATCCCACAACAAAACTGATCATCCAGTAATAATTGTGAATCACAATGAATCCTTTGATCCAGCGATTGCCTACTATAGACGTGAGCACGCACATCACCACAGATATTTGCCTACTGACCTATTTATCTTCCAGATGCTAGTGAGTTTCAAAGAAAAACATCCAGGCTTGTGCGTTCCTATGAACTATATCGCTCAGAAGTTTAAAAAGGAACACAGCTTACGTAAAGGTGGGAAATGAAGAATGTGAACAAAGTGAACTTTTTTATTTTCATGTTCATAAAAAACCCTCAACAAAACTGTGAGAAATGCCAGTTTTTGTAGTCTCATTTTGAGAAGGCAAGATCTGTAAGAAAAATTTTAAATTGAAATCAGAAAAAGCCTTGGGAAATGGTAAAATTGTATATTCGGCAGATCTTCAAAAATGTATCATGTAACCACGCTGTGACTGTTTAAAAGTTCGTCCAAACAGAATCGGGAAAGCGGCGGGAGCGGGACGAATTCCCGCGTGGGATTTTAAAACACATTGTGGCAGATGTGAGCATTCACACTAGAGTGGTACCACCTGGTCCAGCCGATCTTCCTTATTGGAACACCGGGTTAGTTATCCGGGCTTCATTCTGGGGAATTCATTTTCTGTTTCAGCATGTACACCGACTCCTCCACCTCACCCAGGAGAATTACTGAACTCTAATGAAGTTACGAATCCTACTGCAAATTTACTAGCATGCCAACCTCCTGACCCTCGCCAACCATCAACACTTATGGATATGGACTACGATTTGGAACATGACCCTGCAGCTTCTTTCAAGATTACTACCATGCAACGTGACTACAGAAAACTGTCTGAAGATGACTTCGGTAGAAGAACTGAATTCTGTTAATGACACAGAAGTTCGAATCTAGAGAAAAGTAGTTTTTTTCTTTTGCAATACGTTTTTATGCCGAGGCTTCATTTCAACTCAACGGACATGTTAACCGACATATCTGTAGGTGTTGAGTCGAAGATAACTTCCACTGGTACCACACCATGCGGTAACCACAACGCATAAAAAATATTGATTGTAATACACAGTTCAGATCCACTCTGAAGACCTGGTTAAAAACAAAAATTTTTATTTCTATCGAATGTTATTTAAATAGGGACATTAAGTTAGATTAATAATTTTTAGTAAGACATTTTTATTACTTCTTAGTTTTAGTATTATCCTGTATATGATTTTATGTCCTGTCAAATGATGTAATGGCATGTAATAAATAAATAAATAAATAAATAAATAAATAAATAAATACAGCAACGGTTATAGGATATTTTTTTCGTAATCAATGACATATTTTTAGAATAAATACACCACCACATATTTGTGTTTAATATTATATTTCATTTCTTTGGACCTCCCGTGTGTAATTGTGAAATAATCATTTTGGAAGTTATGCTTTTCATTGAAAATGTCAACGCATATGTAAACATTGTAAGTTTTCTCTTGCTTTCATGGAGACCAATTAATATTTACTTTTGAAAACCTCACTTCAAAACTTTGGACCTCCAAGGTGCGTAGCTTTAGAGGAACTCAGGGAAGTGGATATGCCTGTGACTTATCCAATATTTATATTAGTTATTATATCCAATATTAGTGCTTTTGTCGTTACAGCCGCCCAGACAGACAACACCTCAATATAGACTTCTATGTATTTATTTCTTTAGCTACTTAGATGTTGAAAGGTGTGTGTATTGTTTCAGAAAGCATTACCAGCTTAAAAAAGCTATTGAGGATAGCCACACTGACATTGTAAGGAGGCTTCCTGCATCAGAATCCCCTGCAGAGCCGGAACAACAACTTAGGGCTACTACTGCTGTCCCAGAAAAAGAGGGAAGTGAAGAAGATAGTGCAGAAATTTTAGGTATATTTCCATAGATATGGAAGATTTCATATCATTTGAGAAAAAATTGAAAGATGAAAACTTCAACAAAAATGTGGTAGGAATCAGTTGTTAGTACAGTTGTAAGTACCACTATTCACCACAATAATAATTCACACTAATAGTCAACACAACTACAACTTTAAGGTTATGTGAAATATTTTTAAGAATTACAAAAAAAAAACAATAAATAGTTACCTAGGCAACCTTGACAATAAAACAAGTCAACAATGCAACAAGTGCAATGCATATGAACACTACTTGTGTCCACTGTATTTAATGTTTTAAGTAAATAAGCAACCAGACGGTTTTCGGCCCATAGGGATGTAAAAACCTGCTTGGCGCCTAATTGATGATAATGCTAGGGTGGCATTCCGACTCTGGACAGCAATACGTAGCCTTGGGCACCAATAACCACTTGTACAACGGCCATGAACATTGTAGTGTGGTGTAAAATAACTTTTATTGTTTTATGATCCGAAATCATAGGCTATTTAATTTTGTTGCTATAAAATCTTTTATCTCGGATTTAGATTTTCCAGAAGTTTTAATTAGCTCGGTACATTTCCATTGCCCTAAAACTCCTTGATTTTTCCAGATAAAAGGTCTTATCTCAATTACTACTGGAAACAGCTCTTCCAGAGCAACTACCAGTATATTGAGATATACAATGCATCCAGGTCTTATAGCGCAATTCACCTGTAAGGGACAAAAAAGATTGAAGAAGAGGACAGTGTCATTATCCAAAACTCTTTTCAGCAAATTCTGATTGGTAAGTGCTGTATGAAATATCGTTGCTAAAGATTTTGGTATTTTGTTTCCAAATTGTGCACATTTTATTGTCATTAAAACCAACTGGGACCTAAGTTTCACAAGCTATTATTGAAGTTCAGAGACATGGATACACGGAAGCAGCTCCAATTGACGTGTGAGCGGTTATTTTCCACGAATACTTTTCTAGTATTCATGTTATTTTCTAAAGCAGGATGCCTCATGTCGAACTGAGTTTTTGAATGTGAACATTGAATCATTTGGACTTCAAGTAGGCCTAAACATTGTAACTACACTACACGTCTTTTATTTCTTGTTAACTTATGATACCGAAAGTCAAATAATTAATATAACCTTTTTTTATTCACTTCTAATATCTGTTTTCTATTTGTAATATCGTTAAGAGTAGGGGGTCTAGTTCATTTTCAGCTACCCTATATGTCATGCATGTCCTATACTTTAATACGAGTACCAATTGCACGAAATTTTAAAAAGCGGCTCCTTATAGTTCCTCTTAATAGTTTGACATATCTAGAATATTAATAATAGACGTTTATTTATATTTTTTTAAGATAACACCAATACTTGAGTATAATCAAATGTTTAAAAAAATTCTTTTTATTACATATTTTGGACAGTATTTTATAATGTTATTCTTTTAAATGCAAAATCTGTTGAGAATCATAAAAAATATATTTAGAACTTTTGGCTAATAGTATTAGAGTGCAAAAGTATGAGTATTTAAAAATTTTAAACCCAGAAATTTGTTTATACGACGTATGCAGAAGAGAAGTATATTAATCTAAATAATTCATTCATAAATCTTGACCATAAGGAAAGCGAACTTTGTAAACACTTAATTTGTATGGACAAACGAAGGAAAAGTATATATAGACTAGGCCCGTTTTCAAAAAAAGGCAATGCAAGAAGCATTTCATGTAACAATTGGGGAAACAACGTTTTTAGGGTATTTCGACCCTGCTGAGTACGAATCTGCCTGTTGCCAACGCGAAATTTGAACCGGAAGTGCGGTACCGCACGGAGGATAAATAAATAAAATTTGTACTACTGAGGAAGAGCGGTTATTTACAGGGTTGAAATACCCTAAAAACGTTGTTTCCCCAATTGTTACATGAAATGCTTCTTGCACTTTATAGAGAGGGATTTTTTTAATTTTGGGCCTGGTCTAATATAGTTTAGCAGCTAATAAAAGATGTATTAATTAATTTTTTCAATAGCTTTCTTTGTTGATACACAATCGGTTGGATCCATTTTCTTCCCTTCGTGGCAACTGCTTAGAAAAGTGTGGTAGTCTGTCCTAAATGAAAAAGACACAATCATAAAAGGCATCTGAAACAAGGCAAGAGTGTCAAAATAACGCTGAGAGCCAGTCTGAAAAATAACTGAATAGACATGCAGATTATTATGCTTCCAAGGTTCGAAATCTTTTGATCCGTGATATTCACAATTAGACTGACAGCCTACAACGAAGCATTCGCTACAGTGAGCAAGGAGTCCGTCCTAACTGTAGCGCGCTTACGGCATAATAGAATAAGAGATAGGAACAAAGGTAAAGACATTAAACGTGGGTGGAGCCTGTCATCTCAACATCCCAATAAACATGATGAAACAAGAAACAGCAAAAAAGCAGCAAGCTAAGGTGAAGACAATAAACATGGGTGGAACCCATCATCTGAACATCTCAATAAACAAGAGATGGAACAAGAAAAAGCAAACAAGCAGCAAGCTAAGGTAAAGACATTAAACGTGGGTGGAGCCAGTCATCTCAACATCTCAATAAACAAGATGAAACAAGAAAAAGCAAACAAGCAGCAGGCTAAGGTAAAGACATTAAACATGAAAGGAGCCTGTAATCTCAACATCTCAATAAACACGAGATGGAGGAAGAAAAAGCCAACAAGTGCAATGTAAGCTGAATACATTGAACGTGGGTGGAGCCTGTCATCTGATCATCTCAATAAACACGAGATGGAGGAAGAAAAAGCCAACAAGCAGCAGGCTAAGGTGAAGACATTTGAACGTGGGTGGAGCCTGTGATCTGATCATCTCAATAAACACGAGATGGAGGAAGAAAAAGTCAACAAGCAGCAAGCTAAGGTTAAGACATTTGAACGTGGGTGGAGCCTGTCATCTGATCATATCAATAAACACGAGATGGAGGAAGAAAAAGCCAACAAGCAGCAAGCTAAGGTGAAGACATTGAACGTGGGTGGAGCCTGTCATCTCAACATCTCGATAAACACGAGATAGAGGAAGAAAAAGCCAACAAGCAGCAGGCTAAGGTGAAGACATTTGAACGTGGGTGGAGCCTGTCATCTGATCATCTCAATAAACACGAGATGGAGGAAGAAAAAGCCAACAAGCAGCAGGCTAAGGTGAAGACATTTGAACGTGGGTGGAGCCTGTCATCTCAACATCTCAATAAACACGAGATGGAGGAAGAAAAAGCCAACAAGCAGCAGGCTAAGGTGAAGACACTTGAACGTGGGTGGAGCCTGTCATCTGATCATCTCAATAAACACGAGATGGAGGAAGAAAAAGCCAACAAGCAGCAGGCTAAGGTAAAGACATTAAACACGAAAGGAGCCTGTAATCTCAACATCTCAATAAACACGAGATGGAGGAAGAAAAAGCCAACAAGCAGCAAGCTAAGGTGAAGACATTGAACGTGGGTGGAGCCTGTCATCTGATCATCTCAATAAACACGAGATGGAGGAAGAAAAAGCCAACAAGCAGCAGGCTAGGGTGAAGAAAGACATTTGAACGTGGGTGGAGCCTGTCATCTCAACATCTCAATAAACACGAGATGGAGGAAGAAAAAGCCAACAAGCAGCAAGCTAAGGTGAAGACATTGAACGTGGGTGGAGCCTGTCATCTGATCATCTCATTAAACACGAGATGGAGGAAGAAAAAGCCAACAAGCAGCAGGCTAAGGTGAAGACATTTGAACGTGGGTGGAGCCTGTCATCTCAACATCTCAACAAACACGAGATGGAGGAAGAAAAAGCCAACAAGCAGCAAGCTAAGGTGAAGACATTGAACGTGGGTGGAGCCTGTCATCTCAACATCTCAATAAACACGAGATGGAGGAAGAAAAAGCCAACAAGCAGCAAGCTAAGGTGAAGATATTTGAACGTGGGTGGAGCCTGTCATCTCAACATCTCGATAAACACGAGATAGAGGAAGAAGAAGCCAACAAGCAGCAGGCTAAGGTGAAGACATTTGAACGTGGGTGGAGCCTGTCATCTCAACATCTCGATAAACACGAGATAGAGGAAGAAAAAGCCAACAAGCAGCAGGCTAAGGTGAAGACATTTGAACGTGGGTGGAGCCTGTCATCTCAAGATCTCAATAAACACGAGATGGAGGAAGAAAAAGCCAACAAGCAGCAAGCTAAGGTGAAGACATTGAACGTGAGTAGAGCCTGTCATCTCAACATCTCAATAAACACGAGATGGAGGAATAAAAAGCCAACAAGCAGCAGGCTAAGGTTAAGACATTTGAACGTGGGTGGAGCCTGTCATCTCAAAATCTCAACAAACACGAGATGGAGGAAGAAAAAGCCAACACGCAGCAGGCTAAGGTGAAGACATTTGAACGTGGGTGGAGCCTGTCATCTCAACATCTCAATAAACACAACGTGGAGCAAGAAAAAGCCAACAAGCAGCAGGCTAAGGTGAAGACATTTGAACGTGGGTGGAGCCTGTCATCTCAACATCTCAATAAACACAACGTGGAGCAAGAAAAAGCCAACAAGCAGCAGGCTAAGGTGAAGACATTTGAACGTGGGTGGAGCCTGTCATCTCAACATCTCAATAAACACAACGTGGAGCAAGAAAAAGCCAACAAGCAGCAGGCTAAGGTGAAGACATTTGAACGTGGGTGGAGCCTGTCATCTCAACATCTCAATAAACACAACGTGGAGCAAGAAAAAGCCAACAAGCAGCAGGCTAAGGTGAAGACATTGAACGTGGGTGGAGCCTGTCATCTGAACATTTAAATAAACACGAGATTGAACAAGAAAAAGTCAACAAGCAGCAGGCTAAGGTGAAGACATTGAACGTAGGTGAAGACATTGAACGTGGGTGGAGAAGACCTGAAGGCTAAGAGTATTTACCTTGTATCGTGCATTTGCACAACAGTCAAACGCAAGAGTAGCACTATAACATTTTTTTAGATAGCCCTGCTGAACGTGTGCAATTTGTACAAGTGTCAGCATGACAATGACGCTATGACCGATTAAACTGAGTAACAGGATAACTGAACTAGTTTCAACCAATAAGCCTCCCCCTTCTCATGCTGGCCACGGGGGTACAACTCTCCTCTTCACCTAGTTTGAGTATTAAAGTGAAAATTCTAACCGGCCATGTCGCTCAGGAAGTCAATATTAAGTTATGTATTGATTCAAGTAAAATATTAATTACTAAACCTTTGAGATGTGATTCAGCCCGTTTCAGGCCAAATAAAGTAAATTTCACCAAATTAATGTAAACTAGATTTTTAATCTACGAACAAACTTTTTCAAAACTATTTCTATAAAGTGTTAACCATTTTTAAGAAAGTCTCAATCTTCTGACCAACTTATTTATTTTCAATTGTGACAATTATTGCAACTAATATTTGTTAAGAATAATTAAATACCAAGTACGACATCAGCACTCTATCCATTCCTAAAAGATAAAGCCAACTTGCGTGATTGGAAAAATGTTGATAATGGTTTTCGGACTAAAAAGTTTTTCTAAGAAATCATAGCTAATGATTATACTTTGCAAAAGTCCAAACTAAAGTGTCAAAATCATTAATTAGTGTAAGACTATTATAAAAAATAGTCAAGCTTGACATCATTAAAGCGAAATGTAATCTTTTAACGATGGAGAATAAGGAAAACTTGGAGCTAACATACTAATAAAACCATTCCGTGCAGCTAACAGAATCTCCGACGTAGTAGCTGAGCAAGCTTAACACAGCATTCTTTTCAGTGAAGTAAATACCACTTTTAAATTACATTTTACAATGTTTGAAAAATACAAGTTCTTCAAGATTGACTTTAATTCAAGACTTAATGATGTGAAACAAAAAATAAGAAATTTTGGAAGGTAATTCATTTTGGCTTAATATTTTCACACGGATAATTTATTAGTTAAAATTTGGGTTTCGGTAAATCAAAATCTAATTCAAGAAAATTAACAAAACAAACAAATCACAATATAAAATGTACTTTCCTCCTACCAAAACCTTACGTTTCATTAACACCAAAAATATCGATGCAGCACTTGGAACCGTTTTAAATCGCTAACTACAGAGGAAAAAGAAAGTGAGAAAGAAGAATTCGAGAGACATCTCCAAAATAAAGAAAAAGCTCATGAACTAAAAAAGTAAACGATCGTACAACGTACAAAAAGAACTGAAACACAAGAAAATTTTTTTATGAGTGATAGCTGTGGTGGTCAAAATCTCAATCAATATTTTCCCACTGCACTTTCACATGCTGTGCGACTTACTAGATGCGAACTCATTGACCGTTATGAACCTGGGCATTCCCAACAAAAGGATGCTATGTACTCAACCAATGAGAGAGCGGCAAACATATACAGGTCTACTCATGATCATCACATACAGGCGTCTTCAGAGAAATGAATAGTCTCCCAAACTGCTAGAAAAACGCCAGAACCTTACAAAGTTGTTTAGTTGAACAATGAATATTTTATTGACTGGACTTCATTGGCAAGTTACAACAAAGACGCTCAAAGATACATTACTGTTAGTGGCGAGGTTTTTGAGTGGAGAATAGTAAAATGGTTTGGGTACATGAAAATAAACCGAATGCAACACCCTTCAAGTATAATTACAATGACAAATATTTTCAATGAGATTAAAATAACGAACAGTGCTTTCAGGCTACTGAACACATCCCTTAAAAGCTTGCAGAAACCTACATCGGTATCAGTAACAAGGCAAAACACAAGGTTTTGATGGACCTCTGCGACGCCAGAGTAATTCCTTTATCCCATCATGACTTTGTTGAAAAGCTACCAAAGGATATCAAGAGTGCTAATCTGAAGGAGAAGAAACAGAAAAACTTAATATTTAAATGAAATTAAAATCATGAACAGTGCTTTGAGGCTACTGAACACCTCCTTTAAAAGCTTGCAGAAACCTACATCGGTATCAGTAACAAGGCAAAACACAAGGTTTTGATGGACCTCTGCGAAGCCAGAGTAATTCCTTTATCCCATCAGTAATTTGTTGAAAAGCTACCAAAGGATATCACTGTTTTTTTTCTTTCAACTGCCTAATTATGCTAATAATAACCTATAAATATATTTGTGTATAAATGTTACATTATAAATAAGGCAAATATCCAACTTGATTTTTTTACCATACAGTGCGTGAAAAAGGCTCAATTATGCCATATAACATTTAATATTTATAAAAAAATAAAATACTCATAAAGATAAAGGTTTCAACAGACTTGGGAAAAGGTGTGGTTAGCATTATTTCAAGGTTTCAGCAATTTAAAATTGCATTTTAAAATTTTCCTACAAGTTTGAAACTTTAAACCCCCTCTCCTAAAAATTATTAATTGGTTAATTCTCCCTTTTTAACCTAATAACCTATGAGTCTCGTCGTCTGTCAGAATAAATTAGCTTAATTTTAATTAAATTAAATTAATACAACTCAATTAAATTTTCGCAGTATAAGATTATGTTTTAAAAACAAAAACTGTTTGGATTTGTATATTTAAAAAATAAAAAGGAGAGCGATGGACGGCTATGGGAATGGTGGATGCTGATAAGATTAATTTTATTCAAATAAATGTAAATTCTTTTGCTCAAATGCCTAAATTGGTGAGTACATTGCGGGTAGTAAGGAAAAACTTTTACTTTTGATCAGGTTAAGTCAGGGAAATAAATTCTAACAAAATAGTGTGAACCCTGTACAACTATTTGCACAGTGAATTTAAAAAAAGAAACCTTAGCAAACCCACCAAAATTCTTGAGCACTAAGCAATATCCATAGGGGCGGTCCTAATTGAATACGAATGTTATTTGTTAGCATCATCTCTCTAAGGAAAAGAACTGTTTCAATTTAATACGAGTGACTCAATAAAGATGGTGGCACATTCAATTTCCGGGATTTTCTGACGTTTCTGACAAATATAAAATATCAATAGCCTAATACTCGTCGCGACAAGCAACCAATGATATATTGAAATACCACTGTCACCATGGCGAGAGGCTTTTTCACACACAATTTTTAAGAAACTAAACATTTGTCTCTTTATAAACATTTTTTCAATTTATAATACTGTAACTGCCAGTTAGTGAATAGTTAATAGTTAATTAGACGTCAACAATTTTCTTTCATATAGTAGAAGTTTGATTAAACCAAATGTGTTGGATATACCACAAAATAGGAAAACATTTAAGAATGGTCCATTAAAATAACTTTTTTTAATCATTTAATATTTTCCCCGATTAAAATTTCATTTTTATTATAGGTTTTCTTGTATTTTACTCAAGTAAACGTGGTAATAACAAAAAGGGATTTAGTATCAAGATGTCTTTAAATTCTGTATTCTGCCTCATGTTTTCAATCACTCAACACAGAGTACTAATTACCCCTATGGGGTAACACTAAATCCTTTTGAAAACTATCCATACTAAAAAAGTTTATGAAAAAACAAGGTAATAACGGAATTTGTTACCTTCTTAATAGTTCCTTCTTAATACCTTCTTAATAGTTATTAATATAGTTATTAATAGTTCTTAATAGTTCTTATTACCTTCTTAATAGTTCTTAAAAGTTTTAAATACTGTTAGTTTGATGATAAGATTTGTAAGTTTTGATAATCAGTTTGATGTAAGTAAATATTTTCAATCGATTTATGGAAAAGAATTAAGTTGACAGCACTTGTATTGAATTTTTAAAAATTGTCAGAACCTTTGGATTATCAATTCTTAAATTTAATTTTATTGTTACAAATTACTATAATGGTATTAATATGCATATCAAACCTCATATTTTACAACTAATTTATAACAACCCGACAATGTTGAGCTAAAATTGTAATCGAAACAGGAAAATAATATCGAGTGATTTGTTTTCCTCTCTCTAAGATTATGAATTTTAAAATCACGAAACGTTGAACAGCATAAATTACTTCAATCTAACTCGTTGATTCAATCATTCAATCGTTGGTTCAAGGTTGATTGAAGTCTAGAGGTTCAGGTTAAAAGAACTGACTTGGATCTACTGCAATATTTGTGTTCATACCTTAAAGAGACTGACATTGAAGTCTTTCCTAGGCTCTAGTTTGCACACACTGAACTGGACGTTCTCAAAGTCCAGACGATGAGACAGCTGACGTTGGAATGTCTGGTGTCTTGTGGGAACTGAAGGGAGGGTTGTCTGCCGCAAAACCTGGAAAACAACGAGTCTTAGATTATAGCACAAAAGACAATAGTCATTTGTGACACTAGTGTGCAAAATGGCACTTTACTGCACATGAGAAAAATGTTTACGCGAGCCGCAGGCGTGTGTGGAAACTTAATTGTTTGTTTTGGTGTTTCCGGACCAATAGATTGACAAATAAATAAAATGTTAAAATACCTGATTGTTACCTTGTGGTCCAAAGTATTGTCCTAGTGGATTACAGGATTATGTACATTTCGGCACGAGCGCCATCGTCGGATTCATATACGAACAAGTAACTAGACTTCCCAAAACTACTTAAATAATTAGTAAAACGCAATCTCATTAGTACTGTAATAAAATTTTCACATGGATTTAAATATTTTCTTTGTTAAGTAAAAAAAGTTAGTGACATGGCTAATTAAAAACCGGGACTTAAAAAAGGGATTCTGTAATATTATAAATATAGTTTAAAAATACAGTAAAATCGTAAAACTAACTGGTTATTCAAAATAATAAACTATTCCATACCTCAAATATTAGCAAAACCGTGATCACAAACACTCTTCATAAAATGTGGTATTTAATATCACTGTAATTTACATGCAAAACAGTCCAAAACGAAGAGTAAATAAAGCAGTCATAGAAACTCATCAGAGTCGTCCGAATGCCTGTTATATATTCATAAATGCTCAGCAGCGCTGAGCCAACACTGGGAAATTAAATTAAGCTTAGTAACTTTATGATACTCCGTTTTAACGATATTTCATTTACCGTCATAACTTATGGACCGATCAAAATGAACTAACTCATTTCAAACATGATTCGATGTACAGATTTGCACGAGACAATTGTTTAAGGGAATCAGAGATTTTGAAATAGATTTAACATTGATGAAAGGGATTGTCTGATGGTTCAAAGATTGCGAAATCCTTTTCTAAAGGTTACTAACCATAATTAACTAATATATTATTCTCGCAAATAAAAGATTAAAAACGAACTTACGCTGGTTCAAAAACTATTCCAAAACAAGCCTGCAAAGTCTCACCTTAGAGAGTTAATCATCAGACATGAACATCAAAGGACATTACATTCTAATCCGCAACTATTGCTTGCTACCATTCGGCAACGGTTTTGGCCTATTGGAGGCAGAAACTCGATCAGAAAAATAGTATGTGAATGCACAGCCTGCTTCAGGGCTAATCTTAAAAGTGTTCTGCCCTAAATAGGCACATTCCCGCCAGCAGACTAAATCCAACAGGACCGTTTTTAAGAACAGGAGTCGACTACTGCAGTCCCATCTTTATAAAATCTAGTAATTTACGAAAATCCAATCATATATTGCAGTTTTCGTTTGTTTCACAACGAAAGCAATATACTTGGAGTTCTTATCAGACCTCACAACAGAGGCTTTCTTAGCTGCCTTTCAGGGATTCATTTCAAGAAAAGGAATTTGCAAGGACATTTATTCAGACAATAGAACCGACATTGTTGGAGGCTACAGAGAAATTAAAGAACTACGTAGATAACTCAAAGATTAATCTCACCAGGACAAAATAAAAAATTAAATTTCTATCCCCAACATCAATTGACACTTCATACCACCCAACTCGCCCCACTTTGTAGGATTATGGGAATCAGGTGTCAAATATGTAAAACATCACCTGAAAAGAGTTGTAAGGCATGCTAATTTAACCTACGAACAGCTATACACGGTACTAACAATGGTAGAAGCTTGCCTTAACTCACGCCCCCTTACACCTTTACCTTATAACCCTGGCCAATTCCTTACTATTTTAGGGAGGCACTCACTGCACTACCAGAACCAGACCTCAGTTACCTAAAGGTCAACCGACTATCACAGTGGCAACGGATGCAGCAGACCCTTCAGCACTTTTGGCGGCGCTGGTCCTTTAATACCTGTCGCTCCTCCAACATCGCAACAAGTGGGCAGCAAATGGCAACTAGAGTCTTCAACCTGGACAAGTTGTCGTACTCAAAGCCCATTGAAGTGGGTGACAGCAATCATCATAGACACTCATCCGAGTGTGGGACGATTTGTTGGAAAACGTAATTCTACAAATCAATTCTCCAGACACTTCTCGAACGAAGTTTCGAACATAATCCGCTAAAGAAAATTCTAGAAACAGGACATTAAGACTTCACCTATTTGGTTACTACAACTCCAACATAAAATAAACGTACCTTTTTATTGTCCTTCTCCTGAACATACTCATGGCGGGTAGGCTCCTGCTGCAGGTCAGGAAGGGAGTGACTGATCCGGATTGAACTCTGCTTGACGCCGTCCGGAGTTCCGTCCTGCGCCTCGTCCTCGCTCATGCCTAACGTCCGGAGCCACTTCCAGGTAGCAGCACACTGGTAGCTGACAGCTGCTAGCAGCACGAGTGCCATGCTACTCAGCAGCAAGCCACTGACGAGCACGTGATAGCCTGAAGTCGCGCCCGACCACTCTTCTGACTGAGCGACTATCAGACCTGCAACAATGATCGAGTTGTAAAGAAACCGTTCAATTATATTTACGTAGAACATGAAAATGACATCATCTACTCAAATACATTAACAGGTAATAAGATTTTGTATTAAGTTTAAAAATAGTGTTATTTTTTTTAAACTTACAATAATTCTTTGGAAAGCAAATTTTTAGACTTGGAACCTCTTACATGCATCATCATACTTAATTTATTTGGTACTTGCAACAAAACATTTTTGTCACACATACTACCTATCACCCTGTATGAGAATGGTTTTGTACTGTAAAATTAGTCCGATTGTAACGGAGTTTTAGAAGCAGAAAGGTTTAACTTACAATAATTCTTTGGAAAGCAAATTATTAGACTTGGAACCTCTTACATGCATCATCATACTTAATTTATTTGGTACTTGAAACAAAACATTTTAGTCACACATACTACCAATTACCCTGTATGAGAATGGTTTAGTACAGAACGGTTCAAGTAGAAGTAAGTTGAACAAGAATTTTAAAAGTTGATTAGCCAGTCCTATGCATCAACTGTTAGGAAAGTATTAATAATATTTCCATTTAAATCCGACAATTAATTAAAGGCGTTGGCTGATGAATTGACTAATCTTTGAGAATAAAAAAAAATTCTAGCTCGTTTATAAATCCAAACCGATAGACGAAAGGTAACTTAATAAGACCTTTTCTGCCATTTGAAGAGGTTTTGTATTAGCTTATCAGCATATGACTCTTGTACAACATACTTAAACCCTCCTCTTTCTAGCACTCCGCTATTCATACTACATTCGTAATCTTACAGTACAAAACAAATACTTGATGTTTTGATGTGAGTTTGATACTCACACAGTTTGAAATGCTAGATTCTATTTCCACCCCAAGATATATTTCCAGTGTGCGCACATTTATTACGAGACGGTGAAGGGAATGTTGGATAATAAAGACCCTTTCCTCACCCCCACGTGACTGATCGCACTCACAGACACTCCTGTAGTCTTGTGTCAACAAATGAACCAGTCTTTTTGTGAAGTTGTGGTAGAAATATTGCATCAGAGTGCCGTTACTGTTTCTTTTGTCACTTTTTCTTCTAAAGTTCTACATAGAGGTATTACAAATATTTTTATACTAAACGTTGTGATTTTTTAAAATTGGAATTTTGGGAGAATTAAAAAAATATTCATCTGTTATAAAAAATTAGTATTGTAGTCTTCGGGTGCTTTTTGTTTGTAAAAGAAATCTTGCAAAATTCTACACGGATTGTGTTTGTTCCATCTGAATGATACGGCTACTGTTAAGAACGTCGCTTAAAAGCGTCATATTCCAATGTACAGGCAATCTAAGAGTTACGATTATTTCACCAAGAACTGAAAGCCCACTTCCATGTTTTAGCTTCATTTTCGGATTCCCATATTTTCTATGGAAAATTCCTATTGAAACCACATTAATAATGTATCGTTGTCCTTTTCAAGGGTGCTTTGGAAGAAAACTACTTTTGAGTGGTGCATTTTCATTTCCCACCCTCTCAGATTCTGATAGGTTCCAATTCCTATTTTTATACCATTTAGCGGTCGAATAACCTCCAACGCATTTTTCTCCAGTCTCCCATATTCTCCCATAGTGAAGATATTGTCTTAAATAAACTAAAGTAACTTTTTAAATCCAAGGGTTGTCATTAAATCGTTGCTTTTCTTTTTACATTTTGTCTTAAACAACTAGGTAACGGACTGGAGGACAAACAAATGCACAATCAAGCTTAATTATTTCCTTCCTACGATATGTTCTGATGAAACGAATAATCCGTTTGGATTATTTACGTTTGTATTATACGTTTAGTATACGTTTGTATCATAGACACTGTTAAAAAAAGGCATTGTCAACATATAGTTTTACAAATGATGTATGGTTTCAATAAGACAACACTCGATAATCCATTAGTGAATAACGTTATATAGTTCTGTGATTAGTTTGAATGGTTTGAAGAATAGTATTAGAAGATATTGGAAGAAAATCAGTAGTCAAGACAAAGTGTCAAAATCTACTCTGCAAAAGCAAGTCCATACATCTCTCAACGGTGTTGTCACTATCCACAATCACAAATCCATTAACATAGCAGTCTTCAACAAACTATCAAGGCTCAAGTGGGGGAATAGAGGCTGCAGGAGTCTTAAAACTATTTGAAAGGTCCGAGCAAAATCTCATACCTCAGTAGGTACACAAATTTTTAGGTGATGTGGATAGTAAGGCCTATGACTGGGTTGTAGAATCTAAACCATATGGGAATAACGATAGCATAACAAAGCTTGAACGTGTTGGACATATTCAGAAGCGAATGAGTTCCCGGCATAGGAATTTGCGAAAAAAAACTATAAGAAAGTTAAGCTTAGCGATGGGAAAAACCTTTCTGGCCGTGGTCGACTGATGATGTTACTGACAGGACACAACAGTATTATGGGTAGAGCAAGTAAGACTATCTTAAATGGTTGTGGCAGTTTGGGTCACATACTTTCACTATAGGTCAACTGATGCTGAAGAGCTCATGGTATGTCACACACGGAATCGAAGTTGTCATGGTGTAAATACAAACGAGCGGCGGCAGGAGGCCTACCTTGTCCTCTCCAAGACCATTCTTTGCCAGAACCTGTGATGGACATTACAAAACCAGTGTACCAAAGTCTTGGTAATCTAAACTTGAACAGTTGGCTTCATGGGAGGAACAATTTGTACGCTCTTACTATTCTTGTAAGGTAAATGCATTTAATCACTTAATCTGGTCTTGCCTTGCGAAAACAAACTTCGTCACACTTAAAACCTTAAAAGAAAGAATGTTGGATGCTGTGATTTGTTTTAATGTTGGTATGCTATGGAAAGTTAGAGTTTTGAATAGTATAATGATGATATCTACATTCCAGTGATCCAGTGACCAGATATATTTTCTTCATATATTCAAAAGGAATTCAAAAGTCAATCGTAGTATTTGTTCGCAATCTTCACTGCATTGGTATTTTATCATCAACAAAAATGCGACATTAAAATGAACAGAATTTAGATGAAAGATAAAATCATAAATGCATTACCCACTTCAAATGTACGATTAGAATACATATTAAAATCTAACCATGTTTTAATGAATGATGTTTCAAAATAGAAGTACTAACAGGAGGATTTATTTAAGAATTACCACTATAACTGCACGATACCTACAAGAGAAGAGGGAAGATGAGAAAGAATGCTATTACTCGACATTCTCAAGCTATCACAATGCACGTCGCGTAAAGTTGGGGAGAAATATGACGAAAGTTTCAAGATAATATCAAGTCTGTCAACAATCAAAAGTCATAACTGAAGTGTTTAAAATTCGTTAAAGATGAAGAGTTTAACTCCAGCGAGGTTATACAAAGCATTTTGGCATGTTTTTCATGTCATTGTTATACATTACAATTCATTTTGCAAGCTACTAAAGAGATATATGATCTATTTTATGGTTACTGGTACGTCTCAACTGAATCCGACAATTTCAAACCCGAAGTAGGGAAATATTCAATAAATTCACTCAATATTATTTTGTTCCGTCGATGATTTCATATCAGGAATTCAAAATTCGGTGTTTATTTTTACCTTAAAACCCTCTTTAACAAACTAAGGATGGAATAATGTATCAAATGTGTTTCGATATTCTCGTTTGGAGATAAAAATTGCAATGCCGAAAATAAATGATCGAAAATAGAAATAATAAAAGTAATTGACATATTCAACATTGAATGATGGATAAAAAACTTTCCCGTATGTTATACTTTTTTGTAACGTTATCAATAACGCTGACGTATAGAATATCTTTCACACACGTTGCTGCTGGTGAATTGATATATTTCACTTGGACGTTTTAGAGATATCATCTTACCAAAAACAAAAAAATTACCAGAGTGTTAAGAAACTTTCTGGGTTTTTTCCTCGTTTCTAAATTTATTTTCATTTTGCCAATGTTACTCAAACAAAATTAACTTTATTTAATGAAAAAAGATACACCAGCGTGAAACCGGTTAGTAAAATACATGTTAAAGTAATTTTTAAGTGTGAAAAAAAATACCTTTGAAGCCACTAATTACACAAATAATTACAGTAATTCAACTATCCAATACACTTTAGGATTGGTGAGTTCTTTAGTCTGCTTTCAGACAAATGAACGCAGACTTATCGAGTTTCAAAGTGCTCGCTGAATCCTTTTTGAGAGTTTGTCCACTTGTAGTTTTCAAAGGTATCGGTTTAAACACCGATCGAGATAACGTTGTATTGTAGACCAACTCTGTTCTAACCATCAACAAACTAAACATTCAACCTTGCAGGACTGTGCTGTACCATTTGTCTCATTATATTTTCAAACTATAATTATTTTAAAGTAACCTTTGGAAAATAGAAACATCTGTAATTGATTTTTATTGTGGTCCTGAGCCAAATGTTATGTACCAAACATCTATTTTAAGTCCTTTCACATCAGTTTTGTAATAGGTCATCGGAAGATTTTCCCATCAAGTTACCGAAAGATTTACGCGATGCCTTAAATTTACATTACGATTTTCAAGTAAATTTTTCCAATTTTCACGTGACCCGGTATATTGTGTACGTTATAATGACACCTAAGCAGTAGCTTAGCTAAGCAGTAGTTGGATGTGGATGGGGATTTTCTCAAGAATATTTTTGACCTGTTTTCACTATAAAGAAAGTTTTTTTTTAACTTGCTGCCAAACCATGGTGTGATTTTTATTTAGTGTATTGGCAAAGCTTGTACCCTAGTTTGGCTGAAGGTAGTTACGGAACAGACAATTTTTTACTATTCTAATTCGCAGACACTATGATTAAAAGAGGGAAATGGTTTACAGCTCAAGACTCTGAATTAATATTGAGTCTTAAACTCAAAGTATTTTTTTTTTTACTTAATGAGAATATGTTTGAGGAATTGAAATTCAAAAGTAAAATCTTTGAATCAAATCATACTGAGGAAGAGCTTTTTAGTAGTAACATTGATTCATACTATTACGCTTTAAAGGTTATTTTAGATTTACTTTCCAAAATTTAAATAGACTTTTGCGATCCTCGTAAAGGCACAAAAGTCAATCGACACGAGTAAAAAGGTAAAACACATAGTTAATATGCGTTAATCCGTTTCTGATTATTCAGAGACTCATCATTCTAGTCCTGCTGAATTTGAAATACGTATTAAGGACCCTATAATGTACGGTGAACGTGGAATTGAGAGTAGATTCAGAATTATTATCTTGCCTATAAAAAACCAAGCTTAAATACATAAGATTATTACCTATTTTCTGATACTTTTAAATAATGGACCAATATTAAACGAATTATCCAAGAAAATACTTAATAAAATATACTCATCAAAATCAAACAGCTCAAGTATCTTATTGTGAGAGGCCACCATACAAAGATTGAACAAATTAGATACTATAATATTTTGCTTCACTATGTGGAAATCAAATTCATTGTATAAATATTCTGTTTATTAAAAATTTGTAACTATATACATTTGTTGGTAGTTCTGGTTGTTTTCAGTGGGATTATTTGGGTTGTTACGTGGAGACAGGAACTTAAGCCGAGTAGGTTTGGAAAGGGCAAGCAACAGGTTTGTATGTAGGACAAGTACTCATCAGTTAGCACCTGTTGATTTTATATATCTGGTTCTTTTAGAGTAATCCTTTTAGAATATACAATTTGTTCAGAAGCGGAGCAATTGTTATCTCGGGTACATAAATGTCTATTTTACTTAGTGTTGTTAGCATGATCTTTTGTCTTAATGTATTCGTAAATACTTCAGTTTAATTGTTTTAGTGGTCCTACTAGGTTGTTAAATTTTTATGTTTAACCATGTTCTATTATCGAATGATGAAGCAGAGTAAAATAGACTGTTAATCAAACAAATATATATAAATTAGCTCTCCTTTAATAAATCCCCCTGTTCTACTATCTGGTACATTTCTTTGTAGCTAGAATGGATTTAATTTTATTTAGACAAAAAAAACACGAGAAACCGAAACAATAATGAGTCACAATTAATTTGAACATGTTTTACATATTTTTCTGGTCAAGAAGATTGATAAGCAAAATGTGCAAGTAAAATGAAATTATATCAAGGTTCAAGATTCTAATTTAATAACTGAAACATGATGAAAAATTTATAAATTAATTAATATACAGTATAGCTGGTTGGTAATATCTTTTAATAAAAAGAAATAAAAACACGGGAAGGATACTAATATGAATCAGGGTGAAATGAGGTCAAATTCCTTTTTTTAGATCCTAGTTCATCAGTTTGTAAAATAAGGTGTAGGCCTATAACTCATAAATAATTTATGAATGCTTGTTATAATATAAGAAAAGTAAATAAAGATACGTCTTATAACACTTAAAATATATATTTACAATTATACTGTTACTCACAAGACGGTAAATATACAAAAAAGATGGTAAGTGGTGATAGATTTCGATTGGACACTCCCATCATCATCAGACCCAATAGGCGAATGCTATGAACTTACCATCTTTTGTATATTTACCGTCTTGTGAGTAACAGTATAAGCGTAAGTATATGTTTTAAGTGTTATAAGCCGTATCTTTATTTACTTTCCGTAAATTTAATAACACGTACAATGCTGATCAAGAAGTTATAATATAAGAATAATTTTATAAACAAGTATAGTAGCTAGAAATAATTTTCATTACGTAAAATTCGATTTAATCTAATTAAACAATGTTTTAACAAACAAGTTTTTATTCAATTAAATTTAAAAAAATATTTCGTCCAATTCCACGATATAAATTGTTGTAGATACAATTTAGAAGGCCTAAATAGTTATAGCTAAAAATATAAAATTAAACATATATTTAAAAAATAAATAGGTATAATACATAGGCATAACATGTTTTTATTAACAAGTAAATCAGCGGTTAAATTAACATTTTATTTCAGTTTCATAATACTTTTGTCAATATGATAACTGATTGTTAAAACCAATGTTATAAAACGCTTAACAGTCAGCGCCTCCAACTGGGTGAAGCAATCTGATTACAGTATGTGATTTGCCTATTTTTATTTTATTTTATTTTATTTCCAACGGCAGCAGCCAATTTACAAAGACAAACATGATGGTAGAATACAACAAAATAGGTATGCAAAATTTGATAATAAATATAAGTTATATATATATAGTTAGTCGCCTATTCGCGCCTTTATCATGCTTAGCTCAGGAGTAAACTCCCACTAACAAACCAGATCAAAATGAAAATATAAAATACTCTGTTTGATTGATTTAATTTTTATTTTATGATTTTTATTTATATGGTGTAGTAGTTATTGACAGTTAATAACTGAACAATAATGATTATTCCTCATCTAATTTTTCCGAAACATGTATGAAATAAAGGTTAACTCAGTAGCACAGTAGTAAATAGTTCAATCTATTTTTAATTCGTCTAAAATGATCTTAATATTATTCACAAAACCTTTCTCCATTGGAAAAATTAAATGGTAATTTTAAAATATGTTTAATACTACACGTTTTACATTTGAACTTACTAATCCAGAGAAAATCAGAAATAGACTATTTAAAATACAGTTATGCTTCCTTTATCTCGCCTTACACACGTACAAAACGAAGTAACAAATAATACAAAAAATAGAAACATCTTTTTACATCAGTAGGGTGTTAAACGGTGAACATACAAAAAATCTCATTCTATTGCACTTAAACTATAGGAAGTGAAAAGTCAGTAAATTGACCATCGAAACTAATATTGAAATTCTTTATCCCACATTTAAATTATCACACTGTTTTTTTTTAGAACTAAATAATTTTCTGGCATGTCATTTTTTTACAACAGCATACCATAAAAATGTACTAAACGAGAAAGTACAGTTAATCTATTCTTTGCGCAAGACACTTATGATTAGTTAACACAACGTGGGAAATCACCAAATAATCAAGTCTCTTTATTTTTAACTACGAGACACAAATAGATTCCTGTATTCTTAATCTATTTTCCGCCTCGGCGTTAAAATATAATTACCGTGATCTGTACGTAAATAAAACGGTAATTCCTACGAGAAAACAATTAACGTAATAAGAAACCCACGCTCAATTAAATCTATTTGGTAGCGAACCTATGAAGTTGACAAGATTAGCCACATTGAAGTGTGGGCGCTGACTGAGTTACCCACGCAAAGCGAACGTTTAAATTAGCATTGCAAACATCCCCAACTGTGATGCTATATTTACACCCTTTTACATTTTTCATTTTTTAAATTCAACACTTAATATTGTTTGCGAAAAAGTACCATTTAGCCGAACTATAAGAGCTTTGTAGTATTCATGAATGCAACGAGTGGAGTAAAAAAGAATTAGCTGGAACTAAGAACGACAATTGTACATTTTGAAAAAGATTTTACTAACCAGCTGTTTGTATTTTCTAAAATTAGATGTAAACCATTTGGGCGATGAAGGTAATGCATATTTTAAAATTTTTGGATTTTAAGTTAAATAGCGTTAAAATGGAGTACGAAGAAATACGAAGGTTAACCCACTGAGTCTAAAAGTCGGTTCTTAGACTCACACATACCACATAAATTAAAACCTAAAAGGTTTGAATCATAAACATGATTAAAAGACGTCACTGACCCTAAATTGATAATGCTGGTACAATTATTTACCTGGAACTTTAAAATAACATCCAAACCAGATATTAAAATGATGAGTTTCAGATTCGAAACCAGTGACGTACTTTTTAAAACAGTTCCATGATACTGAAGCAAAGAAAAAATATTTGAAATACATGCGCAGATATTTATAAACAAAAGAGTGAATAGTGGATCGTTTCAGTTATTTTTTTGTGTAAAACCAACAGTTTTACTCTGTAGATAAATAACCTATTTTCTGTGTAGCATATAAGTTGAAACTTGAGGTTAAAATCATTCGCTGGTTCTCTCATTCGTCATCCGAATGTCTAAAACACTTAAGTTTTAATTTACAGAGAAGAAAGGAAAGACCACATACACAAACATATTTGTTCACTATTCATAGTTTTCCTTCACACATTAGATAATAAAAAAAAAATTCTTTCAATCGCTTTTCACAGAAGGAGTTTTATGTAGCACTTTACTAACAGCCTCATATCACAAATGCGTCAGGAACATCTACATCGGTCGATGATTGGACACGTGTGTAATATAGTAAAGTGCAGTGGCTGTGTGTGTGTGTGTGTGTGTGTGTGTGTGTGTGTGTGTGTGTGTGTGTGTGTTTTGTAGGTTACTTTAACGATATCACGAGGACGCCATGAACACGCAGGTCTATAAATTGGAGTTTACGTGATAACGCTCAGTACCTCAGTGCTATTTGTATGCACCAATTTCCAAACAATTAATAAATGGAAGAAGATAAACTATGGCCAAGTGTGACGCAAAAACATGAGCATTCCTACTTCTAACATAGCAACAGGTCGTGGTGCCTAACCAAACAACCTTTCTTCAACTAACCTCTTTTAACCACAAACTATGTTCATTTTCATACATCTAGACAGTCTTCTGCTTCGTTTTTACATATGTTTCAAGAAGTGTCATTTCATCCTTATCCACTATGTGACACAATGGATCGTCGCATTGTTAAGATAAGTAGGTAGAAGAGGAAGTAGTATATATATTTATGTAATAGTCCTTTTGACCTAATCTAATAAAATTAATTGAGTTGAACGCTAAAGGTGCTCGTCTTGAGTTTCTAAGCGCATTCTGTAAATCTAGATATACTGTGTTGGCGTCGAAACGAAGTATCTACCCCCCCCCCCCCTGAGTTTTGGGGGGTGAGAGTAGCACAGGTCAGTCAAACACCAACATTCGATCGTCTCGAATGTCTTTATATTTTCTAGTATCTATTTCATTCACATTCAATTTTCATATATTTGAAATTTTTAAGTACGAATTTTCATCCATTCATTATCATTTATTCAATATCAGTATAGTCATCATCATAAGCCATTTAATTAATGTTTATCTCTAAGTGCAGCAGTGTTATAATTCAGCTCCTTCAAACCAAGTACACTATTGAAGCCGATTTGTTTTGTGTATTGAATTGAGTGTGATAGGCTGAAGCACTATTTGCAAATTGTTTTTGGAAAAATTAAGTTGAGGAACCTAAAGATTGAATGATCTATATATTGATAGGTAAGCATGTTTCTTTCAAACCATTTTTTTCAGATCGTGTGCATAGCAGGGAAATTCTACTCATAATGTTAGAAAGACTTTTATTTTTCTCAAATAAGCATAATCCCTTTATAAAAGAAAATAGGCTCAAAAATAAGAAAAAAAAGTTATATTAAAAAAAATTAACATGGACCTTATGGGTCGCCTTTCTGGTGACGAAATAACAACATAATATAAACAGAAAATCAAAACAAAAGGAAGACATTCGAATCACATGTTTTATTTAATGTTTAATTTTTAGCGTCGAGTGAAAATAGAGAAGTCTGTACATTACATATTTTTGGTCGAGTTTTCGACCACTGGACGACCACTAGTATACAAATCAAACACTAATTCAAAATTTTGTTTCCAGCCACAAATTTTAAGTAAAATACTGCTGACTCCAAGATTTTGAAAAAAGCATAGACCAATCTCATGAAGATATAGTATCCCTGAAAACAAATTTCATTTTATTTAGCGTGTCTTTGTACAATTGCGGTACATGTCTCTATCTAAATTTTCTGAAAGTAAAAAAAATACATATGTTGAGATTTCCTTAACATTTTTTTAATTGTTGTAATGAGCATGATTATTTTTTTAGATGTAACTTGTCCTCTATGGTTTTACACGTATACTTTTAAGGTTTTTATATGATTATACAGGAAGAAGCATTCATTCACTGAGTATATAACTTAAAACAATGTTTCAAATTCTATTCATCAACGTAGCTAAAATGTCCTGAATAATAAACGCTAGCGAGCTTCAGTTGTGAACAGGCGAGAAAATCACATTGTAATCACCTGGCCCACGAAACAAATTTCCTGTGAGGAAAGTGAAATTTTCGCGCCAGAAAATCTTGTTCAAGGGAAATAATCAGAGGCAAAATTATGTAATTACATAAACGCAAAAAAATCACAACCATAAGTAAAAGTATTGTTACAAATTTACACGTTTTGCTATTTATTTAAGATAATAAGTACAGTTCTAATTTTCAATTGAATAAGAAGCAGATATTGATCCATAATTGCGTTTGATGCGTTGTACGTATTAATGAAAGGGTAAACATTGAATATATATTTCTATATTTTAGGTCTAATTTTACACGTGGGCTTTATTCTTAGGTCAAAATATCTGAACACAAAAAATAATCGTTCATTGGTTGGTAATTTTTTTTTGGAAAGGGTTAGAGTATGAACAATTCAAAATCAATAGCTACCATCAAAACGCACTCTATATGTACCAAACTTACTCTTGCTTATGTTTTCTCCTTGTTCTGCTAATCAATATGCATTAACAAATCTATAAGAAAGTGCCGAATTCATGGTTTGACTGTGATTAGGCTATCTTTGAAAAGTTTGAATTAAAACAGTAATGCGGCATATTTTATTTTTTTAAGTAATTTGTGTAGTTTAGAAAGTCATTTATAATCACCTGGTCCACGAAACTAATTTCCTCTAAAGAAAGTAAAATGTCCGTGACACAAAATCCGAGGCAAAATTATGTAATCAGGCAGAAAATAATAGTAAGATCGCTACCTAAGTATGACTTCAATATTTTTGTCAACTGAACTGTAAATGATCTAATAATCATTTTATAATTTAAAAAAGGGTTTTGGGTTTTCCTAAATTTTGTATGGTTTTTGTCTAAAAAAAATTTCTGTTTAGTGTAATAGAAATGCTTATTTTCTTTTACTACCTCCACTACATTTAATTACTTTTTGGTAATATCGACCAATAGCAAGTGGGGGAACGCACATCCATTGTACTCAGAAGGAAGGAAGAGTACAGTCAACTGGCAACGTGGAAATGTACAGTCCCATCAAAAGCTATTGTTGAGGGTGAATCATTGTCAGATGAGAGGCAGTGCATCCGTCATATTTCTGCCCTCACGTTATGATGACGGTTATGACGTTATGATGACGTGATATGTACGTTAATGAGCATTTCATAGCTGATAATGTTCATTGTTGGGCGGATTATTCATACAGTTGTGGTCAAATAAAGTACACTTTGACTTCAGCAAGATGACCTGTTACTACGAAAAATATTTTTAACCTCTTTTACCAATTTACGTAGTTACAAAAATCTGTAACTTTTCCTCGTGTTAAAGTTTATAATTCAACACTGGATATTGCTAAGATTACTGCTATATAGGCGGTCTATGCGGGCTACACACTGTTCAGTGAATTCACAAAGACCACATGCAACATGGAGAAGGGTAAAGTGAAAAATAAAAATTATCACTTTGCAAATACTTTAGAATTAATCTTTGTTATAATGATAAATCGTAACACCGCATTAGCAAAATTTTATTGTTTTATTTTAAATTTTATTGTTTTATTAGCAGCTGTTACGTCTGTGTTATCGTTCGATCAGAAATATGATTGTCATGTTTCAACACTGGTGGTTATCGTATAATTCTGTTTAATTTCACATGAAATATTTATATGATTAGGTTTCTACGTTCATATTGTTTATCAATTTGTGTGTATATAGCATTTACAAAAAATCATTGTATATGCTATAATTTAGTGTACATGAAACTGTAAGGAAAGGGATTGATGTTTGTATATAGATTTATGCATAATAATTACTGATAGTACAATTTATGGTGTTTTTACAGTTTTTATCGTGTAATCTATCATAAAGCTTAGTCATAAATTGATCTCTCGGTTTATTATAAAATCCTTATACTTCATATTTACATTTTTGATATAGTCTAGCATTAAAAACTGATCAGTAAAATAATACTGTTTTATTTCTTCGACGTTTACTAATACATTTTTGTCCTAGGACGCTAGATATGCCTGGATTGTTTTTCACATTACTCCAGGCTAGACCTAGGGATTGCAGCATTATCACTTCGATAAAATCCATTGGTGTTTTGTCGGTATTTAAACCCGGGACCACAAGGACCGAAGTCCCGTGCTCTATTACTAGACTAGCTCGCTCCCTCACAATAAATACAGTTCAATACAATGCAGTTTAACACGGATAAATAACACGAATAATATTATATCAAACTGATGGTCGACGTTTTAAATCCAATACCACTAAGTTACTAGGGTTTGATTTCTATTGATGTTATTACCTTATTACCTCCTTCTATGCTTAAGACCAGTTTTATACTGGATTAGCTGCGTCATTATAATAAACATATTTACATATACAGTATACAAAACCTCCATGATGGAAAAGTCAATCAGTAAAATAATACCGTTATTTCCCTTCACTACAAGCCCTAATAAGTTTGATCTAAATGTATCCAAAAACAAACAAACTAACTACAACATTTTAACTATTATCTATAAAAATAACATCACTATTTTGAATTCAGGGCTTTTAAAGGATTTTTCTCCGTAATCAATAATCATAAAACAACGTTTGATGAAATTTCCCACAAAGTAATGCTCACACAAATCATACACTCACTCACACTACATCACTACACAAATAGAGAAGTAAGAAGAATGATTGAGGAGATTGAGAATTTCCCGGTCTTCAAGGACTTCGGCGGTGTAGATTCCAATGGTAAATAGTAAATGGCAAACGCATCAATATACAACTTTACAATAGTTGTTTTTAAAGATCTACAAACTGGCTTGGAAATCAACTACGAATTATAATGATCTGAGCATTAAAATTAGAAAAATATAATGAACAGATTTTTTTTTCAACAACCAAAAACATCTGTCCTGGGTCTAGGTCTTGTAGTTGAACCGTACAGCTAAAATACATGTATGGAAAATTCGCTAAAACTACGGATAAAATTTATTATCAAACCTTTTACCCTGAAAACGTCGATATATCGATAGTAGATCGATGGTTGACTTTCGATGCTCACCCCTACGCCACTCTTTTTGCTCGTGTAGGGTTGAGGAACTATGTGTAATCCCTGGCCCGACCAATGAAATGCTTGCCATCCCTTACTGACCTACCCCCACCAACCCCCACTGACCACTTGACCAGCCCTGCAGCTCCTGGCGGGACGGTGATGTTGAGGTCAGTCTGAAGCTATCAGTGACCTTCTAGACATCTCTACCTTCAAGACATAGATAAAAATGAAAAGCCAGTCTGAAGCTATCAGTGACCTTCTAGACATCTCTACCTTCAAGACATCGTTAAAAATGAAAAGCCAGTCTGAAGCTATCAGTGACCTTCTAGACATCTCTACCTTCAAGACATCGATAAAAATGAAAAGCCCTCTAGACTTAAGGTGAGTTTCTACCCTCAGCAATATAAGTTTAAAAACTTTTATATGGTTCAGTTACGCAATGTTACTTCAGTGTGTTACTCATGTGTTGTTTCAGTAACAAGATCCTTCTAGTTTTAAAGATTTTTTCATTTAGAAACAAATAAACATTTTACAAATAAATGTTTTACGATCCCTATGTCTGGCATAAGTTGTTGTTTAATATATTTCATACTAACTTGAGTTGTTCAGGCTGGGTTTTAAACGTGACCAGTCGAAGGTATTGAATTTAGATATGGATTCTTGCGGTTACACAAAATAATGAGTTTGTCCTAAGCCACGGCTATACGAAGTAATGTTCTATATTGTTTATTTGTTATTTTACAGAGCAGTTAGTACCTATGGTAGTCCTATAAATGCATAACCGAATGTAAAAAAAAAAAAAAACAAAAACTGATAACTCTGTTGTTTGTCATCCGAATTTAACAAACAAGGACTCATTTGAATTGGTTTTGAATTTTTTATCTTTTTTATCTGAAGAACTATTTTCTAAAAACTTACGGTTTTCGTGAAAATTGGCATTACAGATTTTAAATGGCCGCCATATTATTGAAACGGCTTGAGATATTTAACGAAACTTTGTAAGCTCTTTTTACCTACAAAAATACATATTTATACAAATTTTGAAAATTCTATCTCGAAAAATTCCCAAGATATAAAATAATTCTTAAAAATCCCAAACAGACCGACAAACAGAAATCTAGGCATGTTAGACCATACTTATATGGCATTTTATGTTTGTCTTAGCCCAAGGAACAAGTTGAGAAAATATGCCCAGACAATTTGGAAACACCTTGTATAAACTTGTTCTGTATTTAAAACGTGCCTCCCAATTCTTTTAATTTGTGTTGTTTAAAACAATGTCGTGTATAAAGAAATTAAATAACATTTTTTTATTTTTTATTACTAAACAATGAATACACTAATGTCTGTTGTCTACAGCCGTAAACAAATGAATTTTCATAGGTTTTCTTCGCATTAGTAGTAAAGATTTAAAGAGTAGTATTGATTATAATTGTTCTGTGATAGTAGTAATTACGCATAAAAATTGTCCTGAATTGTCGCTAATGCAATTCAAACAAGCCTTCATTAATTTAATTTTTAATAAATTTCAGTAACAAGATCCTTCTAGTTTTATAGATTTTTTTTTATTTAGAAACAAATAAACATTTTACATATTCTGATATCCATAATTGTCACTATGAAACTCCGCCATTTTTCGCTCCAGGTACGTACAGCATGTAAGTGTTATACAGTAGGCCTACTGTACATTGTACTGTTTAACTAGAATGGCATTTTACAATAGATTTCTTTCTTTACAGAATCAAGTTGGTCCACAAGTGTTCGACGCACTCTTTGTCCTTGGCAATTTTATCGACGAATCAAGAATCAATTGCAAAAGCAAACAAAAATAACAGATTTCTTTGCAACTACAGTAACTGAAAAATAAGCCGTTGATTGTTTAAAGGTGTACTTAAATACTGTACTGTGATGTTTTATTGTTACGTGCTGTAACTTTGTACGATGTGTAATATACAAATGAACTCTCTGTAATTCGAATGGTTTATTTTTCTCCCGATAAATCTAACTCTTGATAATTCAAAACTCTTGATAATTCAAATTTATATGCTTGACCCGCCAGTTTCGAATTATCAAGAGTCTACTGATAAACATAGGAGATGAACAACAATGATAACCGTATCAGGTCAGTGACCTTATTATAGATAACAGTTATCACAGTTGCCACATGGCTGGTCAGTATCACTCTCATTGTTGAAGGGAACACTTCATATTTTACAACATTTTCTTGATCCGTGACTTCAGTACTTCTTTTTTTGTAAACCACAGCTAAAACTCTCCATACCGTCATAATTGAAGTTATTCAGGTAATAGAAGGTTTACAGTTTTGAAATTAAAACTGTAGTAGACCTATATTTTTCCTAAGTTGACTAAAAAAAAGAAAAGTAATTTGTCACAAAAATCAGTTACAGTAGAGCTAGGGCAACTAGCAACGCTCGAGCTTCAGGGACTGCTGAGAAACCCCAGGCCAGGCTTTTAGCTGATTCAATCAGGCATGCCTCCCATAGAGCCTCAGAAACATCTGATGGACACAACCTTCGAGTAGCCGCCAACACAAGTAGAAGTGCGTCACACAGAGCCGCTGAAACACCTGAACAGCACCAGGTTGGTGACAGCTAACAATATCAGAATGGCTTTACAAAGAGCTGCACAGTCACAAGAGGAAAACGCTACTATTCTACAGGAAAGACAACGACGGAGACAAGACTTCATGAGTATGACGTGGAACCCATTTAATGGTATTTTCGATATGATCCGTTCATTGATTACAACAATCCCAGTCTTTGTATAGGCAAAATGAACCAAACATGTTGATATTGTGATGCAATAAAATGGAAAGGAGAGCCAATAAAATTGTGTTGTTCTAATGGAAAAGTAAGACTTCCTTTACCTGAGCCAATTGAACCGTTAAAGTCTCTTCTCATCAGAGAAACAGCAGAATCCAAAGATTTTTTACACAAATTCGGAAATGTAGCTAATGCTTCCAAATTACCTCATTTGGTACTTCCGGGCAAGCCGTATCACATTTCTATTCTACAACGTTCCCTGTTCAGGGGCAAATATACCATAGGATCGTATCAATATTTCCACAACCTGATCATAGGACTGCAATGCAGTTTTACGTGTACGTCATAATGGTTCGTCAACAACTTCAGCTCAATCATTCTCTACAGACAACTGTCTAATCAGTTTATTGTAGACATGTATGCAAAGATTAAAACTGATAGGTTATTGTTTATCAAGCTAAACCAGGGAAGGTTGCGAGCAGAACAGTATGTACATCTAAGAAACGCTGTTGCCAACGGTGTAACGGTGCGCTCTAATGATCTTGGTCGAATTATAGTTCAATTATAGTTATTATGTACCTCTGATGTGATCTTACCTTCAAGCTTTATTGGCTCACCACGCTATCTTAGTAAACGAGCACAATATTCTCTCACATACATTAGACACTATGGTCGTCCTGACCTGTTCATAACTATGACGTGCAATCCTAAATGGGATCCTAAATGGGAGGAAATTGTTCAGGAGCTACTGCCAGGTCAGAAAGCAACTGATACACATGTGACATGTGGCAAGGGTTTTTAAACACAAAGTTAAAGTTTTTGTTACTATCATTAACAAAGGTAAAATCTTTGAAACTGTCTGGTGCTGGATGTACACTGTTGAGTGGCAAAAACGTGGGCTCCCACATATCCATGTGCCTCTGTGGCTGGTTGATAAGACCCAACAACGAATTGACGATGTCACCCGTAGCGAAGGACATGGGAAACTCTTGCCACTGGGGTGAAGCCCGAAATGATTTATTTAGATAAGAATATGTTAATCGGGAATGTGAGCTATCATCATACCAAATTTCAGCCCTATCCAATCCGTAGTTAATGTATGATTGAACTTCAAACTGTTCATTTATGTATTAATTAAAACTATTTTAATTAAATAATCAATTCGAAACAAGATAGTGTTTATTCTAAGAAATCATAACATAATAATATTTAACAACTCGAGATCAGCTGGTTATAGCAATACCAACATCTCCCTCTTTAACTTTTGAATGGACGAATAAATCTTCTATTGCGTCTGAATAGTCTTCCTTCAATTGATACAAGGTAAGTTCTCAACCCATCTAGTGACACTATTACGCCAGGCGTCCATGGTTCTGCTTTCATGTCTGGTCTCTTCTGTATCAATACCTTTTGTCCAACTTTAAGTGGGTCCAATGCCTGAGTGCCTTTATCATAGTGCTTCTTGTATTTTTCTTGTTTTTCCTTCAACTTGTCTGTGACTCCTATGTGTATCTTTGGATTTAGTTTCATTTCTGTTATGGGCAAACGAGTCTTTGTTGATCTTGACATTAGCAACTGCACAGGACTTGCACCCAAGTAAGCCAGTGGTGTATTTCTCCACTCTAATAGAGCTGCTTGAAAGTCTTCTTTACTTTCTTTTACCTTCTTTAGCATTCTCTTTGCAATTTTAACTGCTGATTCTGCCTTACCATTGGATTGGTGATTATGTGGTGAAGAAACAACAATTTTAAACATCCAAGTCTGGGCAAAAAGCTTGAAGTCTTGGCTAACAAGTTGAGTACCACTGTCAGAAACAACAACATCTGGAATTCCGTAACGAGCAAACTGTTCTTTACAAAACTGTATCAGGCCTTCTGTTTTTAGTGAATTCACTTTCTTCAGTTCAAAAAATGATGAAAAGTAATCTGTCATAATAAGAAAGTGGTCACTGCCCAGCTGGAAGAAGTCAATTCCAACTCTTTGCCATGCTCTTGTTGGAGTATTATGAGGCTGTAAGGGTTCCGATTTCTGAGCTGGAGCGTACTTTTGGCAAGGCCAACATGTTTCAACAGTTCTTTGAACATCTCCAGCCATTCCCGGCCAAAATAACACTTCTCTTGCTCTTCTTAAACAAGACTCGACTCCTTGGTGAGAAGAATGTAGAATTTTAAGCATGGCATGTCTCAAAGAACGTGGAACTACTATACGGTCTCCTTTTATTACGATTCCATCTACCGCTGATAATTCATCTCTAACACTCCAGTATTCCTGTAGATCTTGAGGAACATGAGTACGTTTCTCAGGCCACCCTTTTTTAAATCGTGTCCACAAGATTATTCATAACAGGGCATTTACTTGACTCTTCTTTTATCTCCTTGATCCTCTCATCGGTAATATTTATGTTGTCTAAATCGTTAATGTTCTCTAACTCTGCTTGAAAAATTAGGTCGTCAACTGTTTCTCTGCCGGTTTCTTTAAGAGGCGATCTAGACAGAAAATCTGCTACATGCATTGATGTGCCTGGTTTGTATTGTACACAAAAGCTGTATTTTTGAAGTCGTAAAAGCATCCTTTGCAGTCTCTTAGGAGCTGAAATCAAGGGCTTCTTGAATATTGCCTCCAAGGGCTTGTGATCGGATTCAACTATAACATCTCTATGTCCCATCAAATACTGTTCAAAGCGTTCAAGTCCAAACACAATAGCTAGACACTCTTTTTCAATTTGTGCGTAGGCAACTTCAGTCTTAGTCAATGTTCTTGAAGCATAAGCAACGGGCTTACCTTGCTGCATGAGGCAAGCTCCTAGGCCATATTGACTAGCATCACATTGCACAACACAACTCTGTGTCTGGTCAAAGTAATTTAATGTTGGAGCTTCTTGGACCATCTTGAGCAACTTTTGAAAAGCATCTTTCTGTGGGCTGTCCCATACCCACTCACTATCATCTTACAGCAAATTTCTAAGCGGTGTTGCTACTTCTGATAGTCTTGGTAGAAACTTTGATAAATACACAACGTAGCCTAAAAATCTCTTGACTTCTTCTTTTGAAGTAGGATCTGAAAGTTTTCTTATAGCTTCTACTTTGCTAGGGTCAGGACACAACCCATCTTCTGTAATGAGATGTCCCATGTATGGAATTTTCTCTACACCTATTTTACACTTATCCTTGTTAAACTTTAACCCTTTAAGCTGAGCTTGTTGCAGAAGGGCATTCAGCTTCTTGTCATGGTCAATCTTAGCTTCTTGAACGGTGTTTCCTTTTCAAAATACCATAACATCATCAGCTATTGCCACAACTCCTTCAAGGCCCTCGAGGTTTTCGTGAACTCTTCGTTGAAACTCTTCAGGAGCATTAGCAACACCAAAAGGTAGTCTAGTCCAACGAAATCTCCCTTTGGGGGTCCAAAACGTAGTTAGCCTGCTTGATTCCTCATTTAGCTTTACATGCCAAAACCCATCCTTAAGGTCCAGAACACTAAAGAACTTTGCTCCATATAGCTGTGGGGCTATTTCCTCAATAGTTGGTGCTTGATAATGAGATCTTTTAATGGCTTTATTCAGGTGAAAAGGATCTATACAAAGTCGTATCTTGTTAGGTTTCTTCACTACTACTAAACTACTGACCCAATCAGTAGGCTCTGTTACCTTGACGATGACTCCGAGCTGTTCAAGTCTATCTAATTCAGCACATATTTCTTTCTTCAATGCTAGAGGTTGTCGCCTGGGTGCTGCTATTGAAGGTGGTACCGACGGGTCAGTTCTTATGCTGCAAAGACCTTCAAAACACCCTAATCCTTCAAATACAGTAGGAAATTGATCAAATATCGTATGTTGATGTGTGGCTGTTTGGTTAGATGCTGTGAGAGCCTGGAAAACCTCTTCATCTGTCGTAATCAAACCTAGTCGAAGACAATCTGCTGCTCCTATAAGAGGATTTCTCTCAGAATTCAGAATTTCAAACTTTAAATCAAAAATATTCTTTTTGAATTTTGCTTTCAGCACAATGCTGCCTAGTGAGTTTTGGGATGACCCGCCATAGAAACACAAAGTAGTGGAGCTACTATTAAGTTTAGAATTCTCATTGTCAAGAATAGTTTTTAGATCTCGTAGCCCCATAACGTTACAAGTTGCACCTGAGTCAAGCTGGAACTTTCTGAGCTTTTTGTTGACCATAATTTTTACAAAAAGTCGTTTTTTATACTGGATATCGTTAAGTTCCATCACTTCCTCTTCACCTTGGCTATCTTGATTTGATTCACTGTCATTATCTTGGACCAGATTAATTTTACCGGAACTTCGACACACGCTGCTAAAATGGTTCTTCCTTTTACAGGTGGTGCAAACTTTACCAAACGCAGGGCAGTTTTTTGCTCCCTTAATATGTTTTTTACCACAAAAACGACACTTCCATTTGTTATCTAAGTGTCTACTCTTTGCTTGAAATGCCGCATCTTCTGATTTCACTGTCATTTTAGTAACAAACCTTTCAGTTGTTTCATGATGCATACATATTTCTATAGCCTCATCAAGTTTTAGGTCTTTTCTACGCAAAAGTGTTCTTTTTAATTCAGTATTGGTTATACCTACTACAAGTTGGTCACAAATTAGAGTATCTTCAAGGCCTGTCTTGTCGAGATTTGCTAAAGAATCAATGTCACACAATCGTATTTGCTCTTTTAGACGACCTATAAAGTCTTTAATCGTTTTATCAGTTTTTTGAACGATGCCATTAAAAATAAATCTCTCATACAAAGAATTGTTTGTCCCTAAAAAATACTTATCCAAAGCTTCAATTACCTGATCCAGGGTCGATTCATTGGAGCCAAGTATTCTTTCAATCAAACATAGTCCATCACGGCCAATTACAGTTGAAAACATGGCCATCTTCAGTTTAGGTGTACTTAACCTTGTACCACCTAATGCTCCTGCTTCAGCTAATATCAAATAGTTCTTCCATTGTTTCTAAAACACTTCCCAGTTTTCTCGCACTCGCGTTGGGTCACTTACGTCCAGTGGATTCGGTACTACTGACACCATGTTCATTTATGTATTAATTAAAACTATTTTAATTAAATAATCAATTCGAAACAAGATAGTGTTTATTCTAAGAAATCATAACATAATAATATTTAACAACTCGAGATCAGCTGGTTATAGCAATACCAACACAAACAAACAAACAAACACACTTACTTTCACATTTATAATATTAGTAAAATAAGATTAAGTTCGTTTTACTGAAAGTAGTGTTTAAAAAAGTTTGGTACGCATAAAATCAATATGAAACTTCACACACAAGTTCTTTTCACATGTAATTAGTGCTTAATACCTCTTTTAGGTTATTATTATTTTATTTAGGTCATTACCAAGGATTCATGAAAAATAGTGTGTAAAAATTACACACAAAAATATAAACAAGTAATTATTTAATGTTTGACTAGCAGGCCAGGAACTCAATGGCATAGCGAACATGTAGTAAACATTTCACTCTAAATAGTTTATAGAATTCTAAGTTATGCGTACCTATGTTGGTGCAGCTCCTATTAAATAGCATTGAGACGTAAAAACGTGCAGACTCCCCTTTTAAACTCATCAGCTGATCTCCATGCATGGTCACAATGTAGACAAACATATTAGATGACCAACAGTAGTGGTTGTATCAGGTCAGTGACCTTATAGATAACACTTATCAGTGTTGCCACGTGGCTGGTCGATAACACTTTCATTGTCGAGTTCATCAGCTGATTTCAATGTATGGACACCACGTAGATGACACTACAATGGTGGTTGTATCAGGTCAGTGACCTTATAGATAACACTTATCAGTGTTGCCACGTGGCTGGTCGACAACACTTTCATTGTCGAGTTCATTAGGTGAGCAAACTTTGCTCAACATGGGCGGTGTTATGCCCTGTGCTAGATTGTTGGAATATGTTTGGGGAAAAGGTAAGAAGAGCTTTAATGTGTTAAGAAAAATACCCACGCCGCAGCAAACTTGCAGCCAAAGGAATTTCTATTTGATTGTAATTTTACTATTTCCTTACACATGTCCAATTTATTTCCCGAATCAAATAAGGTTTAACCAGTACTAGGTTTGTGCCAAAGGAAAGTAACGAAGTGTTTTTTTGGGAAATGGTAAAATCGATCAAAATATATCAAAAAACAAGAACACAAATGTTCCAATAACTATCCATGAGATTAACATTAAAACTTTGCAACTCGGTTAGTTAATTAACTTTAGGTGAACTAGTTCACCTAGTTTTATTTCTGTTAACTAATATGGTTCAAAAAACTCATCTTAGTTTATCAGAAGATCTCATTCACTAAAATGTTGTTTGTACAAAAACATGGTTGAAGTGAAGCACAATACATGAAGGGGAGCACGCTGTGGATTATGAAGCAATGCTAATTATATGGGGTTTCATACTACTAAATCGGTACCAATATCTCCAAAAATATTTCAGATAATTATCAGATATGTTTTGTGCTTACTGTATACAGGGTGAGTCTTCTAAGCTGTCCTAAACAGATTACAGACGAACGGCTTGACATACAAAGATGAAAAAAAACTTTTCCCCAATACTTCATACCCAAGGTACAACATAAAAATATTTTTACCATTTTAAAAATACAGGGTGTTTAAAAAACTGGGGGTCATGGATTCAAATCTCAGAGTTTACAAATGTAAACATATGCCATGTTATGCATCATTTTAAAATTCTAGACTAGACGAACAATTTAGTGAAAACAGCACTTCTTTACCTTTGTCCGTTTCAAAATGGCGGCCATTTGCATGGAAAATATTGATATTTACAGAATACCCTGATTGTGTATCATCTTGGAAACCACTAAAATTATTTTCGTTCTGTTTGAAAATTCTTAATCCTCATGGTTTAAGCTTTAATTTGATAAACGACAAGTCAATAATTAAAAAAATAAATATTTGTTCAATGATTTTATTTTTTTTAAGTTGGTAGCCTTGTAAATGAAAATTTTTAAATGGCAACATATGTAAAATTGTGTATCATTTTGAAGGCCTTGTAAAAACAAACAACTTTTAAATTTAAACCTACCGTCTATCTTTGGTCGTTTTGTAGTAATTAACCAAAAACTCCAATTGCCCATATAAAACCCATGTTAAACGCGCAATACCACGGGAATAGTGTATCTGCATCCAATAATCTCTAGTACTGCACGTTTAACATGGGTTTCATATGGGCAATTAGAAAACTGCCAAAGATAGGATGGTAGGTTTAAATTTAAAAGTTGTTCGTTTTTGCAAGACGTTGAAAATGATGCACAATTTTACACATAAAAGAAGACATAAGAAAACACATTGAATCAATACTGAAATTCTTTGTTTGAAGTTCATTGTTGGTGATGGTGAGTTAATGTTGTTCAAAGGTTTATTGCGGACATTTTCCATCTCGAATGTAAAAAACAATACACAACGTTTTGGGATCTGGAACCTGATCCCGTCTTCAGGTGAAAAAACTTAACTAACACATTACAACTAACAATACACAAACGCCCAACCTAAGTTGGAATACACTACCGAGGGTAGAAGTCAAAAAATATGCACTGTATAGCAGTCAAGTCATGATACAACATGCAATTAATAACAAATCACAAAACACTATAATCTATAAAAGCGTACGGTGTTGTTTTAGTGTTCCATTGTGTGAGTTTTTTGTACGTTAAACCTTTTATAGATTATAGTGTTTTGTGATTTGTTATTAATTGCATGTTGTATCATGACTTGACTGCTATACAGTGCATATTTTTTGACTACTACCCTCGGTAGTGTATTCCAACTTAGGTTGGGCGTTTGTGTATTGTTAGTTGTAATGTGTTAGTAAAGTCTTTTCACCTGAAGACGGGATCAGATTCCAGATCCCGAAACGTTGTGTATTGTTTTTTACATTCGTGATGGAAAATGTCCGCAATAAACCTTTGAACAACAATACTGAAAATTGAGAGCCATTACATTCGCAAAAATAGTACTCGTGATTACATTGAGGGAAGTTAAACTATTGCTGACCTTCATAGAGACTATGTTCAACTGTGTAAATCATCTGAAGATGGAAACGTAAGGCCTTATGGAAACTATTTCATTTACCACAAAATTTTTACAGAAGAGTACAACATATCCATGTTTACACCCAGAAAAGACCAGTGTGTATTATTTGTTATGTCACTCTTATCAAACAGCAGAGGGGAATGAAAAAGAAGAACTGAAAATAGACTATGAGAATAATGTTATTGAGAAAGATTTGTCTCGCTTACAAAAAGAAATTGATAAAAGTAAAGTTAGCCCAACGACCATGGTTGCTTGCTACGATTTACAGGCTGTGCTTCCGTGTCCTAAGGGAGAAGTGTCATCAATGTACTACAAATCAAAACTTAGTGTTTACAATCTAACCGTTTGTGAACTGAAAAACGATTCTACGTATTGTTATGTTTGGCATGAAGGGGAGGGTGGCCGAGGCTCAAGTGAAATAGCAAGCTGTGTTTTAGATATAATTAAAAAGAAATGCCAAAACAATGACAGTGATATCGAATTCATTTTTTATAGTGACAACTGCGGGGGACAGAAAAAAAATAAATATTTATTTTCAATGTATCTGTATGCTGTAGAAAACTTTCCAATAAAGAGCATTACTCACAACTTTTTAATCAGAGGCCACAGCCAGAATGAAGGCGATAGCATGCACTCAACCATTGAAAAACAAATTAAAAAATCACTAAAATCAGGTCCCATTTACCATCCTGGTCACTACATTTCACTGATAAGGACAGCAAAAAAGAACGGCAATCCCTATAATGTTATAGAAAAATGCCATTCAGATTTTTACGATTTCAAAGATTTGTGGGAGAAAATCGGATGCAATGCTACCTATGTTACTGAAGGCAACAACTAGCAAGGACTGACACAAAGTTTGTAAGAATGGAAAAAAAACCTCTTACTTTACAGTTCAAAACAAGTTTCGCAGAAGAAGAAAAGTTTCAAAGTGTTCATATTCAAGAAAAATTTTGGAAGGAAGAGGGAGAAACTGAAAGTGGAAAGAAAAGAGCTGCAAAGAAGACGAAAAAAACAGCTGTTGCCAACTAGCAAAGGAGTGACGTTAAAAAAATGTACGAAAAAAGACTATAGAAAAATGCCATTCAGATTTTTACGATTTCAAAGATTTGTGGGAGAAAATCGGATGCAATGCTACCTATGTTACTGAAGGCAACAACTAGCAAGGACTGACACAAAGTTTGTAAGAATGGAAAAAACCTCTTACTTTACAGTTCAAAACAAGCTTCGCAGAAGAAGAAAAGTTTCAAAGTGTTCCTATTAAAAAAAAACTCGGAAGGAAGAGGGAGAAACTGAAAGTGGAAAGAAAAGAGCTGCAAAGAAGACGAAAAAAAACAGCTGTTGCCAACTAGCAAAGGAGTGACGTTAAAAAACTGTACAAAAAAGACTTTCAATTACGGAAAAAAAGAAAAAAAGACTTGCTCTACTTACTTCACAACAAAATAATTCCCGGAGCTCATGCTTTGTTTTACGAATCTCTTTGAAATCCAAAAACATAGTGGTCCTTTTTTATTTCTATAATATTAACCTTAATTTAGTTCATGGACTTACTTTACAGTTCAAAACTAGCTTTAGCAGTTCAAGACAAGTTTCTGTCGTTAGGTACTTAACAACGAAATAATTCTTAAGGCTTATGTTTTGTTTTATCAATCTCTTTGAACTTGAACTGTAATGTTATTGGGCCTTTTTACTTTTATGAGAGTAACTTTTTTAGTTCATGAACTTTTATGTTTTAAGAAAAACTGTAATTTACTTGATTTTTTTATTGCTTTACCCAGGCATAAATCTAAATTAGTTACCTTTAAAATTAGAGGAATAATGACACAAGTCAATGTAATCACAGTGTTAACTCAAACATAAATATACAAAATATGCGGAAAAGTGACACAAGTCAAACTAAAACAAAATATATATATATTTATATAACATAGAAGAAACTAAAAAAGTAGTACTGTACAAAAAACTTAAGTTTTTTCCATATATATAAAAAAAAATATATTTTTGCAAACGGCCAACAGGTAAAAAAACACGTTTTCATTTTGTTCTCCTGTAAAATTAGCTAATTTTGACTTGTGTCACTTTTCGTGCAAGGGTGCGATATCTTGTATAGGATGAGAAAGTATAAATTAAAATAGCACGCATGAGCGAAGAAAAAATAAACGTGGCAGGCCGTTGGCTTGGCATTCGGGGAGAGTTGAGAGCTGAATAAACACTTGTACGGTAGTTGTAGTAGATTGTCACCATGTTTACCAACGAGACACAAACAGGTTGGACTGAGTGCAGCACTGTTTGTTTGGACTTCGTATAACTCACGGATATGCGGAGAGAAACGGTATGAATCATAAACAAAATACGTCACTGGTCTGAATATTATACTTATCTGAACAGTTTAGGAAGTTTTTTGATGATGATATTTTTATCAATAATTACTTTTTCAACTTATTAGTCAATAATTAATCTAAGATAGAAGGGTATTACATTAACCTCAAATCTAGTAACTTAAATATATTTGAATTCTATAAAAACTTTCTACTTTACAGAAACGTTTCAAATATTGCTGCGCGAGTTGATGTAAACGCCAAGCGTCTGGATGTTGCTTTCGACGAAAATCCCAATTTCCGTTTCATTCAAGCTCAAAATATAAGTTGGTCGTCTCTCCCAATATTGGGCTTGCATTGGATTCATTTCTGACGCATTGTTCTGTTGTATGAAACAATCAAATGGGAAACAAAAGGTGAAACAGATGATTTACTTTTTCGTAGTGACATTTTTGCAATTTAGTTTTTAAATGCATAGAATTAGTTTAAAAAATTAAAAAAAAAAACAACATAAATGTACCATTAACATTTTTTGACATTGTTATCAAAAAATTGAATTATTCTTAAGAGGTGAAATATGTTAATTATGATTTTTCACAATTGAGTTTCTAAGTGTGTACTTAACAATAACGAATTATATTGAATACTAATAATTATATGTATACTTACTGAAATATACAGAGTGTTCAAATTGCGAATGTGTTGCAGCGAAAATGTTGCTTAATATACCAGACCCATCGAATACGCAATAAACTGTAATCCCTAAGATAATAAATACAAATGTAAAAAATACCCCAGTGTCCCATTCGATTCTGATTTATCAGAAAAAAAGGAATAGAACGTAAAAAAAATAGTAAAAAGTAGTAGTAGTAGAAAGTAGCTAGTATGATTTTAAAAAGCTGTCTATAATAAACTGTATTTAATAACTGCTACTAAACGAATTAATTTTATTTATAATTTACCACCATCCTATCTCTTTAATTACTTGAATTTTAGTCACTTAAGTAGTGCACAAAAATCAAGACTTAATTTACATTGGTGTGCGAGAGAACAAAAGTAGACAGACAAGGATCTCTTCTGCTGGAGAGCTATATCAATGCATCATAGAGAGTAGTGCATCTGATAAGTAGTGCAATGATACTTTCATTGATGGTTAAGGCAGAGGTGAAAGGAAGTATATTTGCCAAAAGAACTGAAAAATCAGAGCTTAGTAGTCCTAAACTGTAGGTGATTAACTAAGACAATTATCATAATCCTTTAGAGGAACTTATCCAGTTTTCCAGATTCTTAGGTGTTTATACTTCTAAGAGAGAGTTAAAACTCTTGGTAAGGGATATAAGTTATAATTAATTTGGCCTATTAGAAAATGAGAAGTGAGAAATATATTGGTACAGTATTACTCAAACCTACTTCAACATGTATAACAATGTTAGAGTACTATAAGACAGAATTGTTCAGGAAAAATCGTGAACAGACGTTTAAATCATATCAACCTATGTAGCTCCACTTTTTGAATCTTGGGAAATGTTCAAACCCCAGAAACCAATCGTCGACGGCTACCTATCGATCAAAAATTGTAATTTATTTTTCTCTGCCTTGCATGGCTTGCAGCATGTAGTTTTTATTTATTTTTCATTTTTAGTATGCATGCATTGCTTTGCATGTCTTGTAATGATTGAGCTCCTGCATGTGTTTTCAGCCTTAATCTTGTTAGTCAAGAGTGCAAGAAGAAGTTTGGCATGTTTCTTTTTATTATTTATGATTAGTTTGACGTAGCCTATTGTTTGTTTGTAACTGAATGGCAAATAAAATCATTTGAATCATGGAGATGCATGGCGTCAAATACGCAACCATCGCTGACGGAGACAGCAGCGTACTGCAGAAGATCAATAAGGTGCGACCTTATGACACCAGGGTTTCCAAAATATGGTGTAGGAGCCATCTTCTGAGAAATTATTCTAACAAAATAAAAGAAATATCCAAAACTCCTCTGCGGAATACAGATCTCGACATAGGCTCGTATTGCAGGCTGAAGATACAGTTGGGGACATCTACAATGAGGTTGAGGGCAGCGGTAACTAAAAAAATTACACACAGGAAAATGGAACTGGAGATCTTTCTTCTAAGGCCCAGTTGCTTCTCCGACACCTTTTGAATGGATCCATGCCATGTTTTCGGAGACCACAACCGATGTGACGCAACGGAAAGAAAAATGGAACGTGGTGCCGGAATGAAGAAGTTTGGGATCTACCAGCAAATTATGGTAGCTGTTCAACACCTTGCTGACAGAAGTAGGGACCTAACGTATGACTTCGACTGCAACATCGCGGAGCACTACAACGCTGCTGTAGCTCGCCTCATAGGAGGAAAACGAGTAAACTTTTGCCTCAAACAATCATACCAGGCAAGATGTGCCACCGCTGTCGAGTCCTTCAACTCAAGAGTCACACTACAGACTACACAAAACTATGTATAGCAGCCCATGGAAATTTAGCAAGATGTTTGAGGAAAGAAGATTCCATAAAATCAGGCTAGATTGCGCAGGCTTCAAAAACCCAACTCAAGAGACGACTCCTGTCTGTCGATAAAATCTATAAAAATCGTATGAGCCACTATGAAACAAACCCGATGTAGATGCCGAGGTCTACGCGCAGAAGTCAGGTCGAACAGAAGACTCGTGAACAAAGTGGGAGTGACCTCTGGATGGAGAAGAGAAGAATAAGGATCACAACTTCCAGCTTCGGCCTGATTTGCAATAGAAACCCATACTCCAACTCGGTTCCTGTTGTAAATTCACTCCTATACTCCTTCAAAAAAGGCTGTGCTGCTACAGCCTATGGCCGTGAGAACGAGACTAAGGCTAATCAACAACTTGCTGAACACCTTGGAGCACAAGTAAAAAATGTGACCTGTTTATTGACGAGGACCTGCCGTTTTAAACTACAACACCTGACGGATTAATATGAAAGGACACCATTGTTGAGGTGAAATGTCCATATTCTGGTAAAAATCTTACTCCTAAAGAAGTAATTCAACAAAAGAGTGGAGTAGTGGGTACTCTATTTCTGATGATAAATCAGGCGTCATTGAAATGAAGAAACGACATTTATACCATTTTCAAATCCAGGGGCAGTTACACATCACAAAAAGAAAGTATAGCGTGCTGTGGACACCGCTTGGAACAAAATTGACGACAATTCACAAAGACGACAACTTTTGGGAAACCGAAATGGTCAACAAACTGACCGTCTTTTATAAAAGTTGTTTGTTGCCAGAACTTTTAGACCCACGAAGGCGCAGGAGCATGCCTCTGCGAGAGCCAGTTCACATAGAAGAAGCTCAGAAGATAAGAATGAATTCCAAAAAATAAAAGGAAAATCTGGCACAACCATTAAATTGAATAACACAATCATTGGTTAATGCATTTGGTAATTGCTTGTAGTGCATATATGTGATAGTTGATATCAAAGCTTATTTATACGATGTTGCGGTTTGGTTTATTTCAATACTAATTTTCAAAGTTTATTATTGCGGTTTACTATTTTATTTAATTATTTTTGTCTATACTCTTACTAAGTAACACATCCCCTGTTGTTGAAGTCCTGTCGCAGTTTCGCTTTTTTAAGTATGGACGTTATTTTTTGTTGTCTGCCATGAAAGCCACATTGATAAATAGTCCTACAGGCAAAAGACCAGCAATGAGGTCCTAATTAGAATTCTATAACTAAATCCGCAGGGTTTTAGGGAACTAAATTGAGGAGGAATTCTACGGACAGAACCTACTGAAGCTTGTGTTCAGGCCAATAAGGTTTACTATTACTACTACTATGCTATGAGTAGTCTTTTAAACAAACGAGAAAAGAACTTTGATTAGAGTTTGAAAAACAAATACAATTTAAAACGTGAAAATACTTTTTTGTGCAAAATATATTTCCTATGTGTATTTCAATATACTATATTTTGTATTTGAATAAAGTTGACGAATCTATTGATGGTAACATTCTTGAAAGGGTATCACTTGACCACATCTTTGTTGAGCTGTTGATGTAAAGGTATATGACCTTAAATAGTCTAAATTAAGTGTAAGCCTTAAATCGAAATATACAACTGATACAAGTGTTACCTTATAAGGAATTTCTCCTAAAGTACATGAGGTCCTTCAGGTACAAAAAAATATTCGAATAGTGTGTAATTTTGATTAAGTAGCTCAGTTTAAACCCCGTTTTATCGATTACAATTTTTTGACAAGAATTAAATTAAATATTTATTAATTATTCTTAATACTTTTAGGAATATCTAAAAATTCAGAAATGAAGTCTAGTATTAGTAATTAGAACTGAAAAAAGTTGATCTGCCTCAGGTCCGATTCGGAAAAGCAAGATCAGGGCATGTTGTTATAAGAGTCAGCCTCTTCAACAAATTACCATTGGCTGTGACAAATTTAGATTTTATTAATTTTAAGAAAAGAATGTTTGTATTTTTAGTAAAGAACCCGCTCTATCGCATCGATGATTTTTTTAGCATATCAAATAAGATTATGAAAACTAATTGATAATTGGATGCCAAATGTGATTTATATACTGTATAATAAGCATGAATTTTAATTTATTGGAAAAAATGATCAGGGCATGTTGTTATAGGAGTCAGGCTCTTCAACAAATTACCATTGGCTGTGACAAATTTAGATTTTAATAATTTTAAGAAAAGAATGTTTGTATTTTTAGTAAAGAACCCGCTCTATCGCATCGATGATTTTTTTTAGCATGTAAGATAAGACAAATTGAAAATAGGATGTCAAATGTTATTTTGATATAAGGAGCATGGACTTTAATTTATTACTGTCAAGTTTGCATATATCTCTCTTCATGGGGTATAATTTGTTTAATTATTATTTATATTTATTTACTCGTCGCTCAATATTTTATTTTGTTCTTTTAATGCCTGAATTTACTCCTTGAGATATATATTTACCTCAAGACTGAATACAAGATGTGTTAACTAAACTGGTAAAATACCTGTCTAAGCATGAATGTAAAAGTAACAAATAAATATCTTGTAAAGAGGATTTTTGATTTGGATTCAAGATACTTCCTTAAAAGATCAACGTAATAAGTAAATACAAAGAACCAACGTAAACACACACAAGGTTTAAATGACATTTGAATGTACAAAGACTATACATAATTAAAAAAATAGAACAGAAAATAATTTACTAATGAGAAAAAAGATACAGTATTTTAAAAAAATATACCATTTTGGAATCGTATACAAATTTCTTATTTACGAATTATAGCATACAGCAGTTTAGTTATGCAAAATTGTATTTAAGATGGGTGTCTTTTCTTTACCGACCCCTTTTTTTGTATGTAAAAAAAATTCATAGGCATTTTTAGTCATTAACCTTTAAAATTTTTGGGGAGCAATTCAAGTTTTTATTCAAATTCACATCATGGTGTCAGCCACTACAAAGGTTTTATTTAAGTGTTCTTTAAAGATTGTTGTCATATACAAAACTATTAAATATTTCTTTCACTACCACAACTAATTTCTTTGATCTAATATTTTTAATTAAATACTTTGGTGAATAATTTTTAACCTAATGCTTTTTACCAATCACAAAAATGCAACCTAAAACACAAGGTTCATAAGGTATGTATATGTTTTAAGGTATTTTACATCTTACCTTTTACATTTTCCAACAACTGTAGCGGGTTTGAGTTATAAACAGTCAGGTAATCAAAATATATGTATTTTAAAATTAAAACCCGATGTTTTTTACTTAAATAATTTACTTACACCACAATAATTCGGTCACAATATTTAGGCAGTTTTAGGGGAAGAAATCTATCTCCTCCACTTAACAGATAATTGAGCAATATAAATTAAATACAAATACAAGTGGTGAGAAACTTCCCACCAAACCACTTAAATATAGTCAAAAATAAATATGTATATATATTAAAAAAGAATTTTACATACTTTTATAACACTCACACTGTGATCATGGCCTTAGTGCCGAAATACGTATCAGTTAAAATAAAAATGAATATCAGGATACTCTGGTTTTTATTATTTCAATTATGTATTAAAAATGTAGCCCTAACAAGTGAAAAGAACTATCAATATATATATATATATATATATATATATATATATATATATATATATATATATATATATATACTTCTACTCCTTATACTTCTACTTTTATTACTATATATAGTATATAGTATTTTCCTAAATAATTTTAGTACTCTATTATTGTTCATAGATCTCAACCTTGTACTATTTTCCCGTTCAAAATATGACACACAATAATATAAATTTAAATTTTTCCAAACCTGTGACAAATTGTGTAAGGAAACACGTAAATAAAGTACTTATGCAATATGAATTCATATAAAAATATTTGTGCCACAATATTTAGACCAAACACATTTAAGAAAAAGCTTGTGAATAATTTTCAACCTTGAACTGTTTAAATAACAAATAATGCGTAAAAAGGTACTTTTCAACCATCTGCAATTCGTGTAAAACGGACTAAACTTAGGACAAGGGATATTTAGTGTTTACCTACCTGGTGTAGGAACTGCCGACAGGTTGTCAGGGAGGGACCCGACTCCCATGCTGCGATGACCGGCCCTCGCACAACACTGGTTGTACTACGGCACTGTACGACGCCTCCCCACCCCCGGGCGCCGCGACGCATCGATCCCACGGCACAACAGGTATCTAGTTGCCCCCACAACAGGTGGCACCTCCCCTTACCACGGCCTAGCCTGAGTAAGCTGTACAGGTCACGACACGTGCCCAGCCTGGGACTCAGCTTTACAAGATACAAACATAACAGGTGGCACCTCCCCTTACCACGGCCTAGCCTGAGTAAGCTGTACAGGTCACGACACGTGCCCAGCCTGGGACACGGCTTTACCAGGAACAACTATAACAGCTGGCACTTCCCCTTACCACGGCCTAGCTTGAGTAAGCTGTACAGGTCACGACACGTGCCCAGCCTGGGACACAGCTATACCAGGAACAACTATAACAGCTGGCACATCCCTTTACAACGGCCTAGCCTGAATAAGCTGTTAATTCAGTTTTACATAAACAATCGTATTCGTAGTTAGTTTTTTAAGCTTAAGATTAATGCTAATTGTTCACCGAAAATAAATTTTACACCTTAAAAGGAAATCCAGCAACACGATCAACAAACAAGTTTTTTTTACAAACTTACAACGACAACTCATGGTTAACCTCTCTTTTATCCAATAAATCCAATCCCTTTGTTTCATAAATTGCACTATTTCGAAGACAAACGTATAGATAACGATCTGCGTTGATGAAGCTGTGGAAATGAACGTTGAAAACAAGAGCTTTACTGAAGGCCAAAGATTTAATATCCACTGAAACTGTGCCAAGCCTGCAGGAACGCAGTTTCTACTCTTTAATGGTTATTTATATATTTTTTAAAGCTGTTATTTATTTTAAGCAATACCTCAAATATTTAACGGTTTATTTTTTCTTAGCAAATATTTTATATACCCAGTGAGCACATAAGGTGAAAAAACGTTTCTTTCACGTGGACAATATAAATAAAAGGTGGAAGTAAATAATTTAAAAACATTATTATCAGGTGATAATGTAACAATGAAAACCTTCTGAAGCTAAAATTATTTTCACGTAAAAAAAGAAAACGTGAAAAAGTATTTAAATTAAAAAGTTATATTTACGTGTTACGTTAAACGATTTTAATTGTTTGTCAACAATTTTGCTGGTAACTGTTTAGCGTCAACTTTAACAAAATCTATATATTTAATTCCGTAAGGGAATCGGTCCTCACAAAATATCTCGAGCCTGGGAAAAGTAGCATAGCTGTTGAGAATTCATTTTAAATCGTAAGATCCAAGGACTATGGGAAAAATATTAGAAGTCTCAGAAATTACCTCTGCTCTGCCCCACAGGCCATCAAAGATCCATTAATTTGAAAATGTACTGCTACAATGGGTCTATAAGCTGTTTTAAAAATACCAGTTAATGCGATCTTTACGTAGTTGTTTGTTTATTGGTGTTGGTGTTCTTTTTTTAGGTTAGAATCGTAATGCAGTGTGAAATGTATCGTGTTAGGGGAAGACCCTGACTACGAAGGAGAGTATTTAGGAATAATGCACATCCTAGGGAATGGTTATATTCCTAAGTAGCAAAAGTTTATTGAGTAATAATTATATAATTATTATTTAACAAAGTAGTAAGTTTATAAAAAGTTACAATTATTAAAAAAACGATTAATTAATAACTAAATAATTGTTGTGACATTTAACTATTATTAATTTGTAATTAATCTGTTTTTATTGTTTAGACAATATTGCTAAAACATTTTTTTGCAGAATAATAAAATAAAGTATTTTTAAATAATTTATTTTTGGTCATATAATAGTTATTAAACAAATTATTAACTATTTTAAGATAATTAAATTTTAATCCTTCTAACAGAAAATAATTATTTTATTATTATTCTTTAAATAGTTTAAACATATTAATTTGTTACTTATTTAAGATTAATTTGGTGACAGTTATTTAAGTCCTTAATTAATTAATTATTAATAATTTAATATCGTATACAACAGAATTTCGCGCATGCGCAAAGCATTGTGGGACTAGCGTCTAGCGTCACTTTCCCCTTGTTTGTTTTGTTTAGCGCCGCGCCATTTTGATTTTGACTATTGAGGAATAAATAAATAGTTCAATTGATTGGATTCTCAATCTGATTGTTTGGGAGTTTGCAGTGTTTGCACTTTGCTGTGTTGGAAGGTTGTGTTTTTAATAATTCTATTTGTTTTTCATCAAGATTACTTGGTAAGTTTTTAGTTAAACTAAGTTAAGTGTGCATATTATCTTGACTCAAAATAAAAATTATGTTACTTGCATAGGCCTAGTGCTACTGCTACAAGTTGGACAAGACATTTTATAATAGCACGTAACTTCCTATACCAAGTTCCTAAAAACGATACCCATAAGTTATTTTAAGTGTATTTAAGTTACTTTTAAGCTGGTCCTAACCATAGGTTAAAATAAATCCTTTTTAGGTACTGAAATGAAATGAAGTCAGAAGTTAAAATTAGGCTACCGTAAGCTTAAAGTTGGGTCAATTCCATTCTCCGAACCAACCAATAACTTATGTAGGCCTCCTAAGTTAAGTTATTGTAAGCCTAGGCCTAGGCTTAGCTTGGAAATTAAATATCATTAATATTTTGGGGCCTAGGCCTACATGTTATTTTATATCCTAATGGGTTCCTTTTAAAACTATTTTGAAGCAGTTAAAGTAAGCAATCTAAGACTGTGCAATAAATGATCTAAATTGAAATTAGGCCTAGCCTAAGGACCTTTTGCTGGCTGCTTTAAAAACCCCCTTGTAAGTTAGGCCTATTACATCGTAGGGCCTAGACCTAACTTATTTTAGGCAGAGGATACGCGTCCGGTAACCGAACTTGGATTAGGTGTCTGGCAGTTGCTGTCATAGCCTAACCTAACTAAACAAACTTGCTGATAATGAAAAAATCTATTAACGGATAAGTTCTGTTCATAAAATAAAATTATAACTTAAATAAGTTAGGCCTATTTTAAGTTTACCTAAATTTCTAAGCAAAATCTTTGATAAAAATAATGTCACCAATGGGATTTGATCTAGATAACTTAAGTTACCTCTTGTAGGCTACATCAGCCGTGCACTATCCATTACACCACGAACACTGATGGCTAACTTAAACATCGTATTGTTGTGGTAATGGTGTTACGGGCCCCCACATTCCGGTGACGTCACTGCCGGGCGCCTATCTTAATGCACGTTCGGTTACGTTCGGATCCTCTGCGTAGGCATATATTTTAAGCCTAGGCTCATAACAAAAAGTCTGCGTTAAGCTATTTTAGAAGACAGATTTGCGGTAACTTAGGCCTAGGATGCTAAATCAAGTAACAGGAAGAATTGGTAGGCCTAAGTTACCGGTACCGTAGCCTATGTTAAGTCTTGTTAAAAAAAATCGTTTAACTTAGGGCCTAAGTTAAGTTAACATGTAGGCCTACCTGAACATGTAGGCCGGTGGCTCATCGCTACATTTTTGAGATTCTTGACAGATCTCTGCGAGACCTGATCAGAGCCGCACAGCTCATAGTTTTTGATGAGACGCCGATGGCTCATCGCTACATTTTTGAGATTCTTGACAGATCTCTGCGAGACCTGATCAGAGCCGCACAGCTCATAGTTTTTGATGAGACGCCGATGGCTCATCGCTACATTTTTGAGATTCTTGACAGATCTCTGCGAGACCTGATCAGAGCCGCACAGCTCATAGTTTTTGATGAGGCGCCGATGGCTCATCGCTACATTTTTGAGATTCTTGACAGATCTCTGCGAGACCTCATGAATTTGCCAGAAACAATCCTTTGTAGGTCTAAACAAGTCCTAAAACTGGTTCTATGTTTATAGAAGGAAGAGTTGAAATTGCGTTAAAACCGTAATCGACCATGCTTATGCAGGTGCAAACAAGGATGTACAAAAAAAATTTGCCGATGTCAGAAATGGCGAAGATTGTGTACAGAAAACTGTTTCTGTGATGTCAGCACGTGAAAAAGCAAGGTAAACCCTAGGCCTACAGACATAAGTTGATTTTTTATTTGAATTTATGCAATACAGGTAAACCTATTTGAATCTACGATAAGTATAAATTTTACTTTACTATTCAGATCTTTCTGAAACAGCTATGTAAGGATTAATGAACTAAATAAAATTGTGTTTTATAATTGATAGGTCTAAACATTGCGGTGAAATGCAGTAGTATGAGTGCTAATAAAGATACCTGGGCCCAACCTCGGCGACGGCACAGGATACTGGAGCTTGACTAACGGATCTCAGCGAGCAGAACTGATCAGAGCAGAACTGATCAGAGCAGAACTGATCAGAGCAGAACTAATCAGAGCCGCACAGTTCATAACTTTTGATGAGGCGCCGATGGCTCATCGCTACATTTTTGAGATTCTTGACAGATCTCTGCGAGACCTCATGAATTCACCTGAACCATTCTTTGTAGGTCTAAACAAGTCCTAAAACTGGTTCTATGTTTATAGAAGGAAGAGTTGAAATTGCGCCAAAACCGTAATCGACCATGCTTATGCAGGTGCAAACGAGACTGTACAAAAAAAATTTGCCGATGTCAGAAATGGCGAAGATTGTGTACAGAAAACTGTTTCTGTGATGTCAGCACGTGCAAAAACAAGGTAAACCCTACCTTGTGAAAATTGTCGATATGGAAAGTAGGGTCTGCTAGGCCTAGTTCTATAAATCTCATTTGTCCCCTTATGGAACCTTTCCAGTATCCATTACTTTATCCGGATGACACTTTGGGATGGCATATAGGTCGTCTTTATAACTTTCATCACAAGCTATCTCAGTACAACTACTCTCGTTGTCTTTTGTTGTCCGATCTACGCTTTGCTCACTTAGGCCGACTGTCTCAAGCCTGGCAGGTAAAGATGTACGCCAGGTACGAGGAGGAGAAATTAAACTTCATTAAATACAAACAAACCCTGTCCAATGAAAATGCCATTCGGACAGGGTCATTGGACAAACTGGAGACAGCTTTGCGTGTTGATAATCACACTTCAGGACAGGTTTTGAAAGATATTGTCAACGATGAAACGATACAAGGGGAGGGCAGTTTATCGTATCCAATAAAAAATCGTATCATCCAATAAAAAATCACTTTGTTTCATAAATTGCACTATTTCGAAGACAAACGTATAGATAACGATCTGCGTTGATGAAGCTGTGGAAATGAACGTTGAAAACAAAAGCTTTACTGAAGGCCAAAGATTTAATATCCACTGAAACTGTGCCAAGCCTGCAAGAACGCAGTTTCTTCTCTTTAAGGGTGATTTGTATTTTTTTTAACTATTTAATATTTTAAGCAATACCTCAAATATTTAACGGTTTATTTTTTCTTTGCAAATATTTTATATACCTAGTGAGCACAAAAACGTTTCTTTCACGTGGACAATATAAATAAAAGGTGGAAGTAAATAATTTAAAAACATTATTATCAATGTAACAATGAAAACCTTCTAAAGCTAAAATTATTTTCACGTAAAAAATGAAATGTGAAAAAGTATTTAAATTAAAAAGTTATATTTACGTGTTACGTTAAACGGTTATAATTGTTTTGTCAACAATTTTGCTGGTAACTGTTTAGCGTCAACTTTAACAAAATCTATATATTTAATTCCGTAAGGGAATCGGTCCTCACAAAATATCTCGAGCCTGGGAAAAGTAGCATAGCTGTTGAGAATTCATTTTAAATCGTAAGATCCAAGGACTATGGGAAAAATATTAGAAGTCTCAGAAATTACCTCTGCTCCACCCCACAGGCCATCAAAGATCCATTAATTTGAAAATGTACTGCTACAATGGGTCTATAAGCTGTTTTAAAAATACCAGTTAATGCGATCTTTGCGTAGTTGTTTGTTTATTGGTGTTAGTGTTCTTTTTTTTAGGTTAGAATCGTAATGCAGTGTTGAAATGTATCGTGTTAGGGGAAGACCCTGACTACAAAGGAGAGTATTTAGGAATGGCGCACAACCTAGGGAATGGTTATATTTAAGCCAAACTATTATTTTGTCTGTGAGTTGCTTTAAATTAATCCTAACATATTTATTCTAGTGTTCTAAAAAGCTAAAATAGCAATGGCTGGAAAAAAACAAGTTATCAAAGAAACAAGAGCTACAAGAAGATCCTCAGCCTACTCCTCAAGCCCAGCCTCCTAAATCTCCTACCATACCAGCAGCACCTCACGTACCAACAGCTGCACCTCCTGTACTACCAGCTACTAGTAGAAGGCTCTTCTGGAAACGCAGGGGAACCAAAGGGTTACATCATAAAACCATTTCAGCATTCTGTCCTTGTTTCTATTGTATTTTAATATGCAAGAAACAAGCCAGAGGTCAACTCACCCCATCTCCACTTACATGACTCATATTCAAGGAAATTCCTAACCAATGCCAGCTGACCTAGTGAGATCATCCCCTTCTCATCCCTACTAATTTATCATTCCTTTTAACTTCCTCAAATACAACAAAATATTTCTATGATATTGATGTATTTCAGCATCATGCCAGCTCTAACACGACAGACAGTACGTCAATGATACGTCTAAGAAGACATTAAAAAGGCCTTGGATGCAGTAACAAATCTGATGACACTTGGGGTAGCGACGAAGACGTTCGGTGTCCAAAGACGACCTTTCATAATAAACTAAATGGGCCACAATTGGCAGAACGTCTGTCCTCACAAGTAAAGAGGAAAAATAACTGTTGAATAGGTTATGCAAATGGGGAAAATGGAATTTTCTGTGACAAAAGATGAGCTGATCGACAGTGTTGCTAAGTTGGTCAAAGTCCAAAACCGGCCTAATCCATTCACCAATAGTGCTCCCGGTGAAAGGTGTTATGGGCTTTTTCTACAAAGAAACCCTATCATTGCCATGTATACGACGCTTTGTACCCTTCGACCCGTGACTCATTAAATGACTGTATTGTAGAGTTGGCTTGAGAATTAGAGCTGTGTTTGCTACAGTCTTTGGACAATATTGGATTTTTGTTCACCGGCTTGAACGTAACTGTAGGTTTTTGGTCCTGTCAAAATCGGCTATATGTTTTTGATCCACATGCAGTGGATGAACAACGTCGGTATGACGTTGTTTATAGCAGCAATAACTTGGCCAGACTGTTCCAATGTGATGGTTACATTTAGCTAACTTGTTGTTATGTAATGCTGCATATGATGCCAATGCCCGTCAATATTCAATTACGGAATTGACATTCCGTAAGCATATCGTAGCCGACTTTGAAATAGAGCCAGAAGTGCCTCTATATATCCCTAATACTCCCAATGCTCTCTCCTCCCCGCTGTGTACCAGTCCAGATTTTCTTAATGATCCCACAGACAAGCCCACATCACATTGCCCCACTCCCAATTTTCTTCGTGATCCGAAACTAACCTCTCTAGATCCGATTGTATTGCTTTCACCACTGAGGAAAAAACAATCTCTCCCCGACTTGAAAAAAACCTGTAAGGCACGCGGGAGGCCAAAAAAAATTAAACGTGGTCGTCCGAAACACTTACCTACGACTAGAGAAGAGCAAATACTGGCGGCGAAGAAAATATACAATATTAAACATCCTGATAAACATGCAGGCGATGCACGACACTGAGAAACTCATCCTGAGGAGCATAGGGATTCGGTAAAGCGTGATATCCAAAACCACCCTGAATGTCGTGAAAGGATTAAAATTTTCCGGCTTAAATAACCTAAGCTAATTGAGCTGAGGCATATAAATATCACCTTGGCTAGGAATATTTTTAATCACGGCCCAATAAGAAGTTGGTCGGGAGATTTATTGAACAATATATCGCCATACAAATTTAAAAAAACACAAGTTTGTGGAGTGATGGAGTTTTTATGTGTCCTCACTGTGGCACTCGGCTTTTCATGGAAGAGAGAGATCGCAGTAAATGGTGTTGTGGTCAAGGCGCTTATAATTTTCTTCATTTACCTGCTCTTAATGAAGATTTCTATTCGGATCGGCTCATTCTCCAAAGAGCCCGAGCTTACAATGATATTTTCACCTTCTGCGCTCTAGAAGTTCCAGGAGGATACGGTCATCCAAGCGGCGTTTCCTTTTATAAAATAGAAGGGTACATAATGTACAATCTGGACACCCCTGGCCAAAAGATCACTACTAAGGCTGGAGACGTCGATTGTAAATCGGTGATGGCGAAGAGCGGCTGAATATTGCCTCCGGAAGATCTCTAGACATTGATATGATTAGTTCTATCTCCACAATTCTCAATCGTAACAATCCATACGTTATACATTATCGCCGTCTGGGTAGTGAGCCAGCAGTCAACGCTCGTTTGGACTTAGAAATTACGAATAGAGCCACGCACGGACCAGCTTTAGGTGACAGACAGGCGGGTGTTGAGGTTCATGCAGTACTCAGCACCGAAGAGACCGTTTATGAGCCGCGAAAATTGTCGATATGGAAAGTAGGGTCTGCTAGGCCTAGTTCTATTAATCGCTTTAGCCCCCTTATGGAACCTTTCCAGTATCCATTACTTTATCCGGATGGCACTTTGGGATAGCATATAGGTCGTCTTGATAACTTTCATCACAAGCTATCTCAGTACAACTACTCTCGTTGTCTTTTGTTGTCCGATCCACGCTGTTCTCACTTAGGCTGACTGTCTCAAGCCTGGCAGGTAGAGATGTATGCCAGGTACGAGGAGGAGAAATTAAACTTCATTAAATACAAACAAACCCGTTCCAATGATAATGCCATGCGGACAGGGCCATTGGACGAACTGGAGATAGCTTTGCGTGTTATAGTCACACTTCAGGACAGGTTTTGAGAGATATTGTCAACGATGAAACGATACAGGGGGAGGGCAGTTTATCGTATCCAATAAAAAATCGTATCATCCAATAAAAATCCCTTTGTTTCATAAATTGCACTATTTCGAAGACAAACGTATAGATAACGACCTGCGTTAATAAAGCTGTGGAAATGAACGTTGAAAACAAAAGCTTTACTAAAGGCCAAAGATTTAATATCCACTGAAACTGTGCCAAGCCTGCAGGAACGCAGTTTCTACTCTTTAAGGGTGATTTATATTTTTTTTAACTATTTGACATTTTAAGCAATACCTCAAATATTTAACATTTTATTTTTTCTTAGCAAATATTCTATTAACCCTGTCAGTATGTAATAAAAGACGTTTCTTTCACGTGGACAATATAAATAAAAGGTGGAAGATAATATAAAAATAATAATATCAGGTAAAAATGTAATAATGAAAAGCTCGTGGAGCTAAAATTATTTTCACGTAAAAATTGAAACGTGAAAAAGTAGTGAAATTAAAACGTTATATTTACGTTAAACGATTTTAATTGCTCACTTAATAATTTGAAATAAGCAATGAACCAAACACTTTATATTGATCCACTTACTAATTTTCAAATACATTTTTTATACTTCCCAGATCAAACGCTTTTTCGTCCACAGAAGGATTTTTTTTTCAATGTCTATAGAGCGTGATTATTTATGTCAGTACAAATTCATAAACAAGAAATCATTAATTTCAGGTTTAAATTGTAAAAAACCTCTTTTGTGATTGTTAGAAACTTATAAATTTAGGAAATATTTTTTAAAAAGTCGCCTCTTGCTCCCATGAAATATACAGTGTTATGTTTGTAACAATATTTTCAGGTCAGCTTTGACAATTCTTGATAAGATATAGCCCTGGAAAGCCATTGTTAGTAACGGATGCTGCTAGAAGAAAGGAAACTGCTGTAGGAACTGTCTACGTCAAGCGATTCCCATAGGGGTTCACCATGAACAACGCTCTCAACATCTTTAATCCTTATTGTCCTATCGATGAGGTCAAGGTGAGTGTTTAATGCGGCTGTCTGTAGTTTTACTCGTGAAAGAAAACAGTGGCATTCTGATTAAAATGTGATTTAAGTTAAGATGCTGGATTAACAGCTAGCCTACAAGGCACAGTGGCATTCTGATTAAAATGTAATTTAAGTTGAGATGCTGGATTAACAGCTAGCCTACAAGGAACTTTGACTCCTCCACTCTTTTTTACATTATCTAAACAGAACACTTGAAAGCTTGTTTAGAAAAACTAAAAGCAATACCGCAGTCAAACTGTAAAGAGTAGGCCTACTCTGAATTGGATAACTCCCGGAACCAGCTTATCCAATTATCTGGGTAGTCGAAAAGTTATAGTGCTTGACCGTCAATCCTGAAGGTTGCCGGTTCAATTCCAGATGATATCGTATTCAGACCCAGATGCCATTTGGCTAACAATAATGCTAATGAAGAAGGGTCGATTCATAATAACCCAGGGTTCTAACTGTTTCCTTGTAAAAGATTTTAAGTCAAGGCATAGATAGACAAACAATATAGACACAAAACAATATACAAAACGTCCTATCTCCAAAATCGGTCATCGTGCAAAACCCACCTAATGCATTGCTTCGAAATCGGCTACCTCCAGGAGGCAATTATGTAGGCCACTCTTTTCAGTATTAGTTTGAATTTTTTTAAACACTAGATCCAAAGAAAACTCAATTGAATTAATCACTATTTAATTGGCTGTAAGTTAATTAGGCCTATTATATTATACATTTTACATTTTTCATAGATTTTATATGAAATGGTGTTCCGAAATGAACAAGACTTAGTTTTCATTGTTTTGATGACTTGATTTCTTCTTTACATGACTTTCCTGAATCTTACCGTAGGGATTTCAAATTGGATAACTTTAGATACACGCATTATTCGTTCCAAGTTAATGCTGTATCACCATGTTATACTAATGGTATAGCTCATCATGTTTTTTGCAGGCAGTTTTTATTCATACAAAGTTTGCAAGACAAATTTTTCAAGTAGATGATGGTGAGAACCGAGTAAAGGAAATATCTTCACCACCCCCAAAACACCCAAAAAGAGTGCAAATTTTAAATCGGCTAAGATCAGAAGGTATAAGGATTCTTAATACTACCATGGCACCTGAAAAGAAGATTGTAGTACGGCGAAAACCTGGATTTAATGTTGAAGACTATGTGCTATGCTATATGTGCGGAAACATGTACAAAGCAATGTTTCTGCACAGGCATATGAAATATTGCCCAAACAGTGATGGCACATGCAAAAAAAATCAGTTAAAAACTGCTAAGTGTCAGAGCTACTCCGTTGCGGACAAGGAAGACGAAAACATAATTAAGCTCAATGTTGTTTTGGCAGGTTCTGCTCGGCGTAAGCCTGGTCTCCAATTTATTGGTACCTGCTGCCTTGCTACGGAAACCAAACCTACGGCTTACCCTGTGGACCCGGTGACTTCTCTGTTAATTCAGGCCCACCCCCACGCTTACCCTACCAAACCCCCTCTAGTGGACTAGGTAACCTGCGTGCAGGCCCGCCTCCACGACCTCCCCACAGCCCTGGTTAGCGATAACCTGCTCGGTGTGAGTCTGGTCTCCAATTTATTGGTACCTGCTGCCTTGCTACGGTAATCAAAACCTACGGCTCACCCGGTTAGCAATAACCTGCCCACCCAAACCCCGCCCTCAAGTACCTTTTGTCTGTCTGTCTCTGATACTGTCCATGTGTTTTTCACAGGATGAGTGACGACGAGATCGAGATGACCGAGGACGCAGATGAAGGCACCTTCACGTCCGTCAAGCCGAAGAAGAGGAGGCGAGGCCAGTCTGGTGGCGAGTCTGACGCCTCGACATACACTGTGACACAACGCCCTGCTGCCAGCCCTCCCAAGATGAGGATCCCGCCCATCGTCATTTCACCGGCTGAGGTCACCTCAACGTGGCCGCTGTTCCTGATGCAGTTGCGCGACGAAGGCATCAAGTTCGACGCCAAGTTCGCCGGTGACCATATTATATTATATTATATTATATTATTATATTTGTTGTCAAGAGAGCCGAAGCCCCCTGACTGCTTACCCGGTACCTATCCTTCAGGACATACCCGGGCCCCATGATGTAGGCCGAAGCTTACGCATCAACCTTTATCACATCATGGGCGGATGACTTAAGGTCATCAGGCTCGCCGGCTGCCGAAGCAGACCCTTCGGAAAGAGGGTTGCCCCTCAATCCTAACCAGGGATTCCGGCTGCTTGTTTAAGCGTCACTCCACCTGGGTTCCACTAGGTCGGAACCTAGAGGTCCAGAGTAGAGCGCCCCGACGCATTTAGTGCAAGCAACACTCGGGACCTATCTAATCCCTGACAGGCAGAACCCGCCATCAATAGCCAGGAGGAAGGGGACCATCAGCACGCTGACGGGGGGAACCCCAACCTCCCATTTACACCGCTGCCCGATAGAGGCCTTACCCATTGCTGGGAAACCAGAGATAACCAGAGCGATAGATCCCCAGATACCCCTGGCGGGCTCAGACCCAGCACCCGATCTACTTCGTTTGCCCGTCAGACCCAACATCACTGCCAGGCCATCAGGGTTTCCCATAAGGAGGCAGGTATAGAAGTGGGACCCACCCGGATGAACCTATCCACCAGAGGTGGCGACACCCTTGACTCAATTGAGGTTCCGGGAAGAACCCCCCACACTCAAGATAACCATACCGTCCGTGCTCAGAGACAGGGATTGGTTTGCATAAGTACCTACAAACCGTTGCCCTCACACTGCGGAAAGTTACGTTGCCCTTGAGTGTCCCCGTGAGCTGCGGGTACTTGCCCGTTTTCACCTCCAGGAAAGGTTACTTCCAAAGTCGAGGATTTGCCCACTGAATGCTGGTCGCACACAACAAGCAGGCCGAAGCCCAAAGAACCACAGACACAGGTAGGTTAGAGATTATGATGTACTTCCATCTCTCCTAGAGCTAAACACCCCTCCATCCTGGATAAAGGAATGTCACTGGGACCCGATGCCCAGTCGACCATGTCTGTGGCCAACTTGAAAATGCCGATACCAACACGGAGCATTTACCTCCCCTCGCCGGTGACCACCTGCACCTGATCTGCGAGACAATGGACGACTTCCGTCGAGCGCAGAAGTACCTCGCCCTCAAGAAAGTGGAATTCCACACGTTCGCCATGGAGGCCGACGTCCTGGTCAAGGCGACGCTGAGGGGACTCCACCACTCCACGGACGTCGAGGTGATCAAGGCCGAGCTACGAGCGGAGGGGTTCTCTCCCACCTATGTCGCCCCAATGCCACGCCGCCAAAATGGAGTCATTTCCTGTAAATTCATTTTTTGTCACTGTGCAGAGGACCGGAACCTGGGCGAAGCTATGGTCGCTGACTCACTTGATGGGTGTCAGAGTATCGATGACACCCTTTGAGCCGCGCCGTGGCCTCCCCCAATGCTTCCGTTGCCAGCGTTACAGTCATTCTTCACTAAACTGTAATCTTGCTTACAGGTGCGTCAAGTGTGCTGGTCCCCACGACGCGAAACAGTGCCCCAAGCCGAACGAGGAGCCACCGAAGTGCTGCAACTGCGACGGCTGCCACGTCGCCAGTTGGAAGGGCTGCCCACTCAAACCAGCAGGGACGAACAGAGGTTCATTCGCTGACGTCACCGGTCGTAAGCAGAAAAACCTCCCTCAAAACCAAAACGTCCCTCCCAATACCAAGACCATCCCTCCCCAACCACAGGCCTCAATGGCTCCACCACCTCCCCCTCCCAAGTTTCGGGTAACCGAGGCAGCCCAACACCCTGAACCATCGAGGCGCAAACAGCGCCGAAAGCGCCAGCCACGAAACAAAACTAACCGTTCTTCCCTTGTCGTTGCAGGTTCCGAAGCCGACGGAGACGAGAGTGGCATGGACACAGAGGACAACCCACTTGGGCCAAACCGTGCCTATGCCAGACCACTCTTCCCTGAGCTCACAGCCCCAGTGCCGCTACCGCAACGCCCTGCTATGACCCGAGCGGCCAACACCCGTCCACCAGCGCAGCGGACCCTCCGCCCCCCGTCTCGGCGGATCCACCACCCAGAAAGCCTGCCTCCAACGAGCCCACAGGCGTGATCACCGTCCAAAAGCTGATCGGCTGGATGACAAAGGCCATCCCAGCTCTGATCGCAGCCAAGGACAAGAGCCCCGCTGAGTTGATCGCCGACTTCCTCCAGAGCCTTCTCACCCTCCTTCATGATGGATGGTCTCCTCCGCATTGTAGCGTGGAACGCCCGCAGCGTGCTGCAACGAAGGAACGAGCTTCTCTTGTCTGGTAACTGATTCCGGTGTATCAAGTTTAACAAAATCTATATATTTAATTCCATAAGGGAATCGGTCCCCACAAAATATCTCGAGCTAGGGAAAAGTAGCATAGCTGTTGAGAATTCATTTTAAATCGTATGATCCAAGGACTATCGAAAAAAATATTAGAAGTCTCAGAAATTACCTCTGCTCTGCCCCACAGGCCATCAAAGATCCATTAATTTGAAAATGTACTGCTGAAATGGGTCTATATGCTGTTTTACAAATACCAGTTAATGCAATCTTTGCGTAGTTGTTTGTTTATTGGTGTTTGAGTTTTTTTTTTGGTTAGAATGGTAATGCAGTGTGAAATGTATAGTGTTAGGGGAATACCCTGACTACGAAGGAGAGTATTTAGGAATAATGCACATCCTAGGGAACGGTTATATTAAAGCCAAATTATTGTTTTTTCTATTAGTTGCTTTAAATTAATCCTAACATATTTATTCTAGTGTTCTAAAAAGCTAAAATAGCAATGGCTGGAAAAAACAAGTTATCAAAGAAACAAGAGCTACAAGAAGATCCTCAGCCTACTCCTCAAGCCCAGCCTCCTAAATCTCCTACCATACCAGCTGCACCTCCCATACCAACAGCTGCACCTCCTGTACTACCAGCTACTAGTAGAAGGCTAAGGCTCTTCTGGAAACGCAGGGGAACCAAAGGGTTACATCATAAAACCATTTCGGTAATTCTGTCCTCGTTTCTATTGTATTGTAATATGCAAGAAACAAGCCAGAGGTCAACTCACCCCATCTCCACTTACATGACTCATATTCGAGGAAATTCCTAACCAATGCCAGCTGACCTAGTGAGATCATCCCCTTCTCATCACTACTAATTTATCATTCCTTTTAACTTCCTCAAATACAACAAAATATTTGTATGATATTGAGGTATTTTAGCATCATGCCAGCTCTAACACGACAGACAGTACGTCAATGATACGTCTAAGAAGACATTACCAATTGGGCCTTACCCAGCTTTACCAGGTACAACTGTAACACCTGGCACATCCCTTTACCACGGCCTAGCCTGAGTAAGCTGTACAGATCACGACACGTGCCCAGCCTGGGACATAGCTTTACAAGGTACAACTATATCAGCTGGCACATCCCCTTACCACGGCCTAGCCGAGTAAGCTGTACATGTCACGACACGTGCCGAGCCTGGGACATAGCTTTACAAGGTACAACTATATCAGCTGGCACATCCCCTTACCACGGCCTAGCCGAGTAAGCTGTACATGTCACGACACGTGCCGAGCCTGGGACACAGCTTTACCAGGAACAACTATAACAGCTGGCACACACCTTTATCACGGCCTAGCCAGAGTAAGCTGTACAGGTCACGACACGTACAAAACTGTACAAAACGTCCACGTGGTGAAGAGAAAGCCTCGTTCTCACGACGCGTGACTTGCCAAGTCACAGACGTCCTTGGATCTGCCACAGATCGACGAGAAGTCTCTGGAATTGCGAGCCAACAGTTCTCACGGCGCGGGGTGGCTCGGTGGGACTCGGGGCGGCACGTCGTACCTCAAGCCCGTTCGGACACTGGGTCAGTGTCTAGTTGTTGTTTAAGCAAAGAACTGTTGTGACTTCTCGAGTTTGATGTAAACCAGTTGATGTAGGTTTTGTGAAGTGTAGAAATGTGTGGAATGATGATAACGAATTAATAGCTTGCGCTGCAGCGTACTATGTAGTCTGCACTTGAGAATATTTGAAAAGACGAGTGAGACGGAAAAAGCGTTGGTGGGTGGATTCCTACAATAAAAGCCGAAAAAGGTAAGCACATAAAAATCTATTGATAAAAGTATGCGGCGGCACGGGGATTCAAACCCACGATATCGCTACCTTGGATTTCAAGTCCACCGCGCTACTGTCTGCGCCACCAACTCACTAAATATATATATATATATGTATTGTTTTATGGACATACACATACAAGGAAAAAATAATAAAACTCTTTATTTTGTCGTGCTGAACCACCAAAAACGACAATAATTTTCGTTCTTACAAATAATATGTTTGTTATAGGTACAATGCTACTGACATGCTGGTTGACTTAAAAAAAGAACCATCCGGAAGATTCCATAACTTTTGTCGGATGGATGCTACTGATTTTGAAAGTTTACTTAGTAGAATTGCACAAACATTAATCAAAAAAGATACAAACATGCGGAAAAGTATACCTGCTCAAGAGAGATTGGCTGTAGCTTTAAGATTTTTTGCCAGTGGAGACAGCTATGGTAGTTTATCATTCTTATTTAAGATTTCAAAACAAACCGTATCAAAATGCGTTGACGAAGTGTGCAAGGCTTTAATAGAAGAACTAAAAGAAGAAATACAGGTAATTTTTTTTATAATCTTTAATTAAACAAACAAGAAACATGTTGACCATATTACAATCTTACTGTTAATGGAGAAAAAGCACAGATGATTGTTATTATTATACTAATAAAAATAAATGTACCTCTCGTGCTGTACTTTAAAGGTTACCAGAACAGCCAAATTTTAAACTGTCTATTATAAACAGTATTATAAACAGGTTTTAAATTAATGTTCAGGAGATTATTTTATACTTGGATAAGATTGATAAGCGTAACTAATGAAAATCCTGTGAACTACGATTTGGGAAATTTGAAAATAGCCCTGCTATTGTTTGGGGAATATCGTCTTGTAGCTCTGTTGTAGTTTGGGGAGTAACATCCTGTAGTTGGTTTACTTCACAAACGCCCATGGATGCAGTACCACTTGTATAGGAAGCAGACGGAGCAGGGGAGACGGAGCTACTGCCAGGGCTGTGGTGTTGATACTGATTCATATAACTTATTTGCGGACTTATTGCGGAAGAAAAGTTTTTTGATGGTCGAACAAAAGTATTATTTTGCAGCAGGTAGTTAGAATTGATGGATTTCCTGTAGTTGAACATCAAGTTGTTTATGTCATGCATTGCATTTGCCCGGATGTCTTCGTCTAGAGCTCGCAACTTCACACATAACAGATCACAAAATAATTCACTTTCGTCCTTTGTTGATTTTGGTTTATTTGCGACCTGTTTCAAGAAGCCATAAGCGTCATCCATTCGTTTCTGAACTTGTGCTACCTCTATCGATTTTCTTTTTTTAGCGAGTGGTGGTCCACCATTCTTTAAATTAGGAAGTCTTATACTTTCAGTATTTATAGTGTTGGCAGCTGCTGTTGGGTTCGATGAATTAGCTTGATCAATTGCATTATTTTCTGTTTCCCCTGTATTGTCGAATTCAGTGTCTTCATCCTCCATATCTTGTGGATGATCTTGTGTATTATCCGGAATCTAAAACAAAATAAATGGTACCAATGTAATGGGAGACTTCTTGTACATTGTGTTATTGTATTGTTATTTATTGTGTGTTATTTTATTTTATTGTTATTATATTGTGTTGTTTAATGTGTTATAATCTTACTAATATTATAAATGTGAAAGTTTGGAGTGCGAGTGCAGATTTACGTGTAAGAAGTAACTGAGGGTTTACCTATTTCAAAATGTCACGCAGGGCGAAGCCTGCGCTGGTCAGCTAGTAAGAGATAATTGTGTGAGCTTTAAAAATGAAATTATATTTGTTCCACAAATATTACCATGAAATTATTTTATCTTTTTCAGTTGCCTAAGGAGGAGCATCAGTGGCTAGAAATCGCTCGACAGTTCGAACTGCAATGGAACTTTCCTAACTGCTTGGGGGCGATAGACGGAAAGCATGTCGTTATACAAAGCCCACCTAATACAGGATCTGAGTTTTTTAACTACAAATCTCATTTTAGTGTTGTGTTATTGGGGTTAGTAGATGCAGATTACTGTTTTACGTATGTAGACATTGGATGTCAAGGTCGAATAAGTGATGGTGGAGTTTACTACAATTCATCCTTATACAGTAAATTACAAAATGGGGAGCTTAATCTTCCATCCGATAGGAAACTACCATCATCAGATAAAGTTTTGCCTTGTGTGTTCTTAGGCGATTCAGCATTTGCCTTAAGTCGTAACATGATGAAGCCATATCCTGGGACCTTAGAGAAAGGAAGTGCAGGCAGAGTTTTCAACTACCGTCATTGTCGTGCTCGACGTGTTGTTGAAAACGTGTTCGGAATTATGTGTTCGGTTTTCAGAGTATTTAGAAAGCCCATGACTTTAGAACCAGACAAAGTAACCAATGTTACTTTAACTTGCGCACTGTTACATAATTTCCTTAGGAAGAATAGTGTTTCAAGATCACGGTATACTCCCCCAGGTACGTTTGATGTTGAAGTAGACGGTACATTGGCCGGAGGATCTTGGAGAAATGACCAAGATGGAATGACATCTTTCTTGCCATTAGAAGGGGCTCCTAGAAAACCAGGGGCAGTAGCCAAGGCTATTCGCGCGTGCTTTGCTGAGTACTTCACAACAAGTGGGAGGTTAGCTTGGCAAGACAAATACTGCTAGACTCAAGACTGGATGTCAAGCATACACACTAGCGGTATTGATCCTGGTGACACGGAGTGTAAAAGAAGTGAATATTCATGTGAACAATTTGTTACATATATGTTTTGGTCAATGATATAATTGAATAGTTCAATCTATTACACGTTGTATCGGCAACTCCGTTGTATTGTAAAAGTATTGTAATACACCATAATTTGCAGTAAAACATAACTATTTAACAGAGGAGAAAATGTTACGAAACTTAAGTAGAGTCCATACAAAATGTCAATTGTAATATGTATAATATAATTAAAATTACAGATATTTCCGTTAGATAAATATCTTTGAATAAATGTTTTTATGTGAATATGTTTCTTTTTAAATATATGTCGAACTATCACGTGACTCTGTCCTTTTCTCTCCCGTGTGCCCTGCCGGTGTTAGTCCCTGACATGACACCTGAACGATTAGGTTAGGTTGAATAACGTTACGTTACATTGAATTAAACAAACATAAATTAACACTTACCTCGGTCTCAGTTGCTTTGGTTGTTCTGGGTACGTAAATTACATTCAAGAAAGAGGCAATTTTTTCATACGCGAACCATTCTGGCTTGTAAACTTGAAATGTCGCACTTCCAGTCTTGCTAGTCTTTTTCACCTTTGCAGAGAGTTTCCTATAGGTCGCCATTAGGTTATCTTTTTTCTTTTTCAGTTCCTTTAATGAGCATTCTATCGAGAAATTTGATTGAATCCGTTTCCAAGCATCATACACTTTGTTCCTATCTTTATGTTCTTCATTGACGGGATTCCATAAGATCGGTTCCTGCTCGTATAAATCCAAAAACTCTATCACTATTTCATTAGTCCACTTCATTTTTAACTAGTTAAAAACCACCAACCGAACTCAACAACAACACAGTACAAAAGGACATGCGTTCGACATGCGCTCGGCTCGGCGAATGGCAGGCCGTGAGAACGGGTACACAAGCCGATGCGAGGCTCGCGTCTGCTCGAGCTCGCGCCTTTGATGTTTCATGAGTTTACCGACAAAAGTCGGGAACGGCTCGTGGCGGCGCGTGGCTCGGTCGAGCCACCTCGAGCTAGGTCGAAAAGCAACGGATGCAGTGTTCTCACGACGCGTTACTCGACGAGCTGCAGATCAAGGCCGTCTGTGACTTGGTAAGTCACGGGTCGTGAGAACGGGGCTGAACATCCCGACGGTAAACACTACATCACACGTCGACAACGTGGCACCAAGATCTGCCGACTTTATTGGGTCTCGCCAAACAGAAGCGAGCTATACTTGGATGCAGTAAAAAATCGGATGACACTTGGGGTAGCGACGAAGACGTTCGGTATCCAAAGACGACCTTTCATAATAAACTAAATGGGCCACAATTGGCAGAACGTCTGTCCTCACGAGTGAAGAGGAAAAATAACTGTTGAATAGGCTATGTAGTCCAGTAAAATTAGACATTTTGGTATGCAAAAGGTCGGGTAGTTCTGATTTTTGGATATGTTGTTAGTATTGGGCCCATAACATAAAATCCAAGTTATCCACCTCGAGATGCTGCCGCTCGCCGCGGGGCGCGCCACTTGTTATCGAAATATCAAAAATATGGCAATTCCTATTGTTTTTCACTCAATCTCGCGAACCGTTGATTTTACCGAAAATTTTATATTATTACATTAAAGAAGAATAAATTTGTGACAGTTTAAGCCCAACAGCAAGTATGTCGCGTAAATAATGGTCAAAATACAGACCAACAAAATTAATAAATTTCCCAAAGACCGATAAAAATTGTGGGTTTTTCAATATTTCCACAGTATAGTTGTTTGAAGCAAACACCGTATTGATTTAGAGAGTATGCCAGTTTATTTGCTATTAATAGAAAATAAATGAAAGTATGAATAAAAATACCCCCACCTCAGCAAACCTGCAAACTAAGCGAATTTCTATTTGCTTGATTTGATTTTTACAAACCTATTTAAATAACATTAGGTTTACTGGTGCCTAGGTTTGCTGCTACAGGGAGGGTAATATAGTATATAAAATAATAATAGTATGATAAGAAACAAATATATTTACCCAATTTTATAAAAATGTGCCTATAAATAAGGAAAATAACAATAATTAAAAATCTTCACTATTGGAATAACTTGAGGTTTTTAATTTACATTTTTTAATTTTCTCCGTAACCAATAACTGTAAAAAAACATTTTAATGTACTTAATTATTTGTTTTTAAGCTCTACAAAATGGTCTAGAGATACATTGTAAAATTGTATGTTTTAAGGGTCAAAAATACGAAAAACCCGTTCTTAACAAAAAACCCCATAAAGCAACCGTTCCCATGGCCTGATCAAATCAAATCAAAATCTGTTTTAGTTCCAAAAATTTTTTTCAATATATACATATACAAAATACGAACAATAGTTTCGCATAGGCCGTAAAAGACCTGTGCGCAGGACGAGCTCTATTACAAATCAAATGAGAAATATTCTTAAAAATTAAAACTAAATTAATCAAAATACTATTTACAACTAAGCTATGAGAAAGCTACAGGAACAGTTAATGCTAAGTAAAAGGTAGTCGAGTGAATGGAGTTGCAGTTACTAATGTCTGTACGCTAAATATTGTTTGGTGTACTTGTGTAATTATTATTGTTATGCATTGTATACTGAACTGATAAGTGTCTCAGACTGATCGAGCCCAATCTCCGACAGCCAACTGCTTACCGAACGTTTATAAACTGGAAGAGATACCTGTAGATCTCTAATCTCTGATGGTATATTCCTATACAAAAAAATCGCAATATAAAAAGCATTGTTAAGGTTTGCAGACTTGAAAACTCGGGGTACCTGCATACCTACATTTACAGCTTTTGTGGTGGGATAGTTATGTGTGATTGGCGTCACTATCAAATCTTGATTGGAGTAGGTATATACAAGTAAAGTTTTGGTAAAAAGTTGACGCACCGAAAGTAATTGAGTGTTTTTGAATAATAAATTTGTAGGGAAACGCCTGTTGAATTAAAAAGCTATTTTAATAATTTAGTTTTTGTATGACAAACAGTGGCTTTAAAATATTGCTACTAGCTCCTCCCCATACTATAATTCCATATTGAAGTACCGATTGGACGAATGCATAGTATAACATTTTTATTTTATTAATGTTAAGAATTTCGCGTACGTTTCTAAAACATAAATTAATTTCCTAAGTTTTGTCTTATACTTCAATGATCATGCTTCGCGAACTCGTTTTAATAAATGTAGGTTTACATGCCGAAAAACAGACCTTCAAAATATACCTTCAACGGCAAAACTACTCTTCCCAAAGCTGTCAAAAGTTTATACATAAACATTTAAGCTAAGCTTTGGGTACAATACTTTCACATGAAAACAAAATAAAACAGTTTAACATAGTTAACAGTTTATTGAGGCTGAAATATCAGGCAAATAAGATCTTCCAATTACAATCACTCTACAGATCTTCCATGCAGCGGGTAATTTTTTCCACACCAAGTGCGCCCATCTATACAGGACATGCTGAATATGAATTGAAATACAGGATTGATATTGAAGAACACAAAAAATTCACAAAGATCGGAAATTTCGCTACAAGACGTACAGACAAGTTCTGGTGTGGAATTTGGTCTGATTAGGCCATCGAATATAAATAGGAATATAAATAGGGAATATATGATAGGTGGATTGACTCGGGGACGAGGGATAACAGACAAAATGTTGTAACTTGATGGGCGCTTGGGATGATCCGTCATAATCAAATCTGTAGGAAGTTGAGAAATATTATAAAAAATGACGTCAGTTGAACATTAACAGTGAGCAACATGTTGACGTGCGCCATTCTCGCTTTGCTCGAGACAACGAAATTGATGAAAATATTCAATAGTGGTTTCCTCAACACACACCATTCAATATAAATGATATGCTGATTATTAGCAAATTTCCCTTATAGGGAATACGCTATTACAGTAGGTCTCATGGTAAGACCTAGACCCGGGACCGATTTACTTTTTCATTTTGGTATTCCAAGAGGCCAAAAATACTGTTGGTTCAAATTGTTATAACATATATAAATATATATATACCGGGTGTCCGAAAAAGACTCCATAGTTTTAAACATCGGTACCTCACGATACTATTGTTCAAATGGATGAGTAATAATCATTTCGTGCTGTGTAGAGTATACTTCAAAGTTTTAGTTCCGTACGTTGGCAATGAGTTGCGTACACCTATTTGACTTTGAACATAGTTTTGGTAATACATTATAATACAAATAATAAAATATTAATGATAAAAACGAGTAAAAATAGCTTGCATGTCTGCAGGGCTACAAATGGTTCGTATATTGAGGTGTGATAGTGTTAAAATAACTTTTATTTTATTACCTTTCATTTAATGTATCAGCATAGCCTTCTCTATGGTATCAGTCGTTGAACAGTAGTTTGTATCTAGTACAATAAATAAATAAAAATTTCAGACTAGGTAAGTTTTTTGGATACCCTGTATAAAAAAAAACTTAAGATTTTACCAAACTGTATCCAAAAAAGTTATTATCGTCCGTTAGCACGATGATTCCCAAAAATCATCCGATTTAGTGGAATTTTGTACAAACATTACTTTTGTTTGTGAATCAAGAGATGGACTATTTATCATTTACTTTGTATTGTAAGTGACTTAGCCTATTGCTTTTGCTTAATGGCCTATATAAATCATTGAATCATGCATACGTACATTTATTTATTAAAACGAGAGGTCGTCCAGTGGTCGAAACTCGACCAAAAATATGTAATGTACTCACTTCTCTATTTTCACCCCACACTGTAAATAAAACATGTGATTGGAGTTTCTTCCATTTGTTATGATTTTCTGTTTATATTTCGTTGTTATTTCGTCACCAGCATAGCAACGCATAAGATCCATGTTAATTTTTTCAAATTTTTAAACTCATTTTTTGTGCTTATCTTTGAGCCTATTTAAATGTATAAAGGGATTCTGCACACCTACAGGAAAATAGCTTTCTAACGGTATGCGTAGATTTTCCCTACGATGCACACGAGCTGAGAAAAAAGGTTTTAAAGAAACATGCTTGCCTATTAATATATAGATAGATGAGTTCGCAAAGCATGATCGGCATGATAAGGCCATAGGAACGGTTGCTTTATAGGTATTTTGCCGGTAAGAATAATTTTTTTCATTTTTAACCCTCAAAACGTACAATTTTGTATCATTAAAGAATTTTGTAGAGCTTAAAAACAAATAATTTAATACGTTAAAATGTTTTTTTACAGTTATTGGTTACGTAGAAAATTAAAAAATGTAAATTAAAAAACCTCAAGTTATTCCAATAGTGAAGATTTTTAATTATTGTATTTGTCCTTATTTATAGAAACATTTTTATAAAATTGGGTAAATTTATTTGTTTCTTATCATACTATTATTATTTTATATACTATATTACCCTCCCTGTAGCTGCAAACCTAGGCACCAGTAAACCTAATGTTATTTAAATAGGTTTGTGAAAATCAAATCAAGCAAATGGAAATTCGCTTAGTTTGCAGGTTTGCTGAGGTGGGGGTATTTTTATTCATACTTTCATTTATTTTCTATTAATAGCAAATAAACTGGCATACTCTCTAAATCAATACGGTGTTTGCTTCAAACAACTATACTGTGGAAATATTGAAAAAAACCACAATTTTTATCGGTCTTTGGGAAATTTATTTATTTTGATGGTCTGTATTTTGACCATTATTTACGCTACATACTTGCGGTTAGGCTTAAACTGTCACAAATTTATTCTTCTTTAATGTAATAATATAAAATTTTCGGTAAAATCAACGGTTCGCGAGATTGAGTGAAAAACAATAGGAATTGCCATATTTTTGATATTTCGATAACAAGTGGCGCGCCCCGCGGCGAGCGGCAGTATCTCGAGGTGGATAACTTGGATTTTATGTTATGGGCCCAATACTAACAACATATCCAAAAATCAGAACTACCCGACCTTTTGCACAGCAACCCCATATTTTCTGACAGATTTACTGGACTAATGCAAATGGGGAAAATGAAATTTCCTGTGACAAAAGATCAGCTGATCGACAGTGTTGCTAAGTTAATCAAAGTCCAAAACCGACCTAATCCATTCACCAATGGTGCTCCCGGTGAAAGGTGTTATGGGTTTTTTCTACAAAGGAACCCATCATTGCTACGTATACGACGCTTTGTACCCTTCGACCCGTGACTCATTAAATGACAGTATTGTAGAGTTGGCTTGTGAATTAGAGCTGTTGTTGCTACAGTCTCCGGATAATGTAGGATTTTTGTTCACCGGCTTGAACGTTTCTGTAGGTTTTTGGTCCTGTCAAAATCAGCTATATGTTTTTGATCCACATGCAGTGGATGAAGAACGTCGGTATGACATTGTTAATAGCAGCAATGACTTGGCCAGACTGTTCCAATGTGATGGTTCTATTACTTTAGCTAACTTGTTGTTATGCAATGCTGCATATGACGCCAATGCCCGTCAATATTCAATTACGGAATTGACATTCCGTAAGCATATCGTAGCCGACTTTGAATTAGAGCCAGAAGTGCCTCTATATATCCCTAATACTCCCAATGCTCTCTCCTCCCCGCTGTGTACCAGTCCCGATTTTCTTAATGATCCCACAGACAAGCCCACATCACATTGCCCCACTCCCAATTTTCTTCATGATCCGAAACTAACCTCTCTAGATCCGGTTGTATTGCTTTCACCACTGAGGAAAATAAAATCTCTCCCCGACTTGAAAAACCCTCTAAGGCACGCGGGAGGCCAAAAAAGATTAAACGTGGTCGTCCGAAACACTTACCTACGACTAGAGAAGAGCAAATACTGGCGGCGAAGAAAATATACAATATTAAACATCCAGATAAACATGCAGGCGATGCATGACGACACTGCGAAACTCATCCTGAGGAGCATAGGGATTCGGTAAGGCGTGATAGCCAAAACCACCCTGAATGTCGTGAAAGGATTAAAATTTTCCGGCTTAAATACCCTAAGCTAATTGAGCTGAGGCATCTAAATATCACCCTGGCTAGGATTATTTTTAATCACGGCCCAATAGGAAGTTGGTCGGGAGATTTATTGAACAATATATCGCCATACAAATTAAAAAACACAAGTTTGTGGAGTGATGGAGTTTTTATGTGTCCTCACTGTGGCGCTCGGGTTTTCGAGGAAGAGAGAGATCGCACTAAATGGTGTTGTGGTCAAGACGCCTATAATGTTCTTCATTTACCTGCTCTTGAAGAAGATTTCTATTCGGATCGACTCTTTCTCCAAAGAGCCCGAGCTTACAATGATATTTTCGCCTTCTGCGCCCTCGAAGTTCCAGGAGGATACCGTCATCCAAGCGGCACTTCCTTTTTTAAAATAGAAGGTCCGCCCCTGGCCAAAGGTTCACTTCTAAGGCTGGAGACGTACAGTTCGTAAACAGGTCCCGATTGTACATAGATGGTGAAGAGCCTTTAGGTGACAGACAGGCGGGCGTTGAGGTTCATGCAGTACTCAGCACCGACGAGACCGTTTATGAGCCGCGAAAATTGTCGATATGGAAAGTAGGGTCTGCTAGGCCTAGTTCTATAAATCTCATTTGCCCCCTTATGGAACCTTTCCAGTATCCATTACTTTATCCGGATGGCACTTTAGGATGGCATATAGGTCGTCTTGATAACTTCCATCACAAGCTATCTCAGTACAACTACTCTCGTCTTTTGTTGTCCGATCCGCGCTTTTTTCACTTAGGCCGACTGTCTCAAGCCTGGCAGGTAGAGATGTATGCCAGGTACGAGGAGGAGAAATTAAACTTCATTAAATACAAACAAACCCGGTCCAATGAAAATGCCATGCAGACAGGGCCATTGGACGAACTGGAGACAGCTTTGCATGTTGATAGTCACACTTCAGGACATGTTTTGAGAGATATAGTCAACGATGAAACGATACAAGGGGAGGGTGGAATACAGCCGGGAAAAGTTTATCTTCCCAGTTCCTTTACGGGGGGTCCGAGATACATGAAGCTTCGTTACGAGAACGCGATGGCTCTTGTCTCTCGTCTTGGTTTCCCTACTTTCTTCCTCACGTTTACGTACAGCGCTACGTGGGAGGAAAACCAGAGGGCTTGTCCCCGAAACAGTGGCCGCAGTGACCCCAGTACGGCATGTAGAGTTTTCTATATTCAACTGTTAGAACTCCTCCGAGATCTCCCCAGTGGAGCTATATTTGGCCGGTCCGTATATATCGTACACGTCATTGAAATGCAAATGCGAGGCCTTCCACACGCCCACATTGTATTTAAAATTGACGGCGATGGACCGGTGCAGGCTGCTGATATAGACACGATCATTCGTGCCGACATTCCCTCGGAGGAGGAGGCTGGGGTAGACTGCGGGCGTTGCTCTAAGCGTTGCTGCTAAGTGGCTTCAACAGGCCTAAAACAGATGTGAATGAAGGTAGGTAATGATAAAAACTTTTCATCAACCAACTATTAAACTCATCATTAATTGAATTCTATGCTTTTTCCAAGAAGCCCTGGATTTTCTTAACTTGATCTTGGGTAATCCTCTAATGTTAAAGCAGTACCGGGAATTTGAAGAGTTCCTGTGGGCCAACTGGGCCTGGCCTTGCCGCGTGGACCCTGGATCCGTCTTGGAGCTGGATTGCTCGGACATCAAGGACGAGCAGGTCTTCAATACTTGTATATGTATATTTGACTATGAATATTTTTCTTTTTTCTTGATTATTCTAATAACTTGAATACTTATATATTTTATCATTAAATATTGTACTATGTTCACGAACTTGATATTGAGTAGTATTTATTTAAACACCTTTGTCTTATATCTTCTTGGAAATTTGGAAGCAAAAGAATGTATTATTTCGACTATATCTCATGCAGGCGATATCATCAGTTCCAGGATCAGTAGTCAATACAAGTTTACATACGAAATGAACGATACATTACATTTGGTTTTGATGACTTAATTTTTTCTTTACATGACTTTCCTGAATTTTAACCGTAGGGATTTCACATTGCTTAACTTTAGATCCACGCATTATTCGTTCCAAGTTAAGGCTGTAACAACATTTTATACTAATGGTATAGCTCATCATGTTTTTTGCAGGCAGTTTTATACAAAATTGCAAGACAATTTTTTCAAGTAAATGGTGGTGAGAATCAAGTAAAGGAAATATCTTCACTACCCCAAAAAGATTGCAAATTTTAAATCGGCTTAGATCAGAAGGTATAAGGATTCTTAATAATACTACCATGGCACATGAAAAGAAGCACAGCGAAAACCTAGATTTATTGATGAAGACTATATGCAATGCTATATGTGCGGAAACAAGTACAAAGCAAAGTTCCTGCTCAGGCATATGAAAAATTGCCCAAACAATGATGGCACATGCCAAACAAATCCGTTAAAAACTGCTAAGTGTCAGAGCTACTCCGTTGCGGACAAGGAAGGCGAAAACATAATTAAGCTCAATGTTGTTTTGGCAGGTTTAAGGAAAGGTGATGTGAAAATGACAATTGAAAGGGACTCCCTCATAAAGGTATACGGAAAGTATCTTTGCTCATTGTATGGCCGTGATACTCACCTAGTCAACTTAATAAGGAGGAAACTGAGACAATTGTCAGAAGTATTAATTGAAATTAAGTCCTTAGACAAAGATATTATTTTTAATTGAGGTGGTTGGCCAACTCTACGAATAATAATGGCGTTTGAAAGCGAAGGAGCTTTTATTGTAGGGCTCGAGGACATGATTGGATCTATGAATGTTTTCCCGAAAACTTATCGTGAGTCATTTACCTTGCACAACTATAGGGAAATGTCCTATCACATTCAAGTGAAAGCTGTGACCACCTGTTTTATTAATGCTGTGGATCTTAATGTTTTTAAAAACTTCCTTATCATCAAGTGTAGGACACCACAAAAAAAAGTTGTTTGTGCAATGAAGCTTTGGCAAGACATATTACACTCAAAACCAGGGGATGCGTGTTACAAGTACTTTTCCTATAACTTATATACAGGTGGCTATAGTTATATTGATGGTAGACCACGTCAATCGATTGGTGTGTACGAACCGTTTCTTGAAGAGGTTCCGACTTTTGGCACAGATAATCAAACGTCCCTTTTTTGCAATCCACAGGTTTCGATAGTGTCACAAGTTGAAATACCTCGAGGGACAACGCTACTTAATAACTTGAATACTTGTATATTTGATCTTTAAATATTATATTATGTTCACGAACTTGATATTGAGTAGTATTTATTTAAACACCTTTGTCTTATATCTTCTTGGAAATTTGGAAGCAAAAGGATGTATTATTTAGACTATATCTTATGCAGGCGATATCATCAGTTCCAGGACCAGAAGTCAAGACAAGTTTAACGACAAGAAGAACTAACATTAATGCTGGTACAACTGGAGTAAGCTATAAAAAAGTAAGCTGGAGTAAAAACTATTTAAGGATCACCCGTTTTAACCAACCTTTCAGTTATCCCTAGGTCTGTAAAGAGAGAGTCTACCGGTATTGTAAGACTTAAACAAGGTTTTATTTTATTTTTAAAAATTTTTTGTGATTAAGGCTCGGCGTAGTACAGTAGTTGAAGCGATATTCTGAAACAACACTAGTACAGCACAACAGTATTATTATCTTATCACAGATTCCTTGAAGGTGGCACTTCAAACAAGTAAGGCATATGGGATAACATCTGACTTGAACAGCGAGCATGAGCAAAAAAAATTCAAAAGAAATGTCATACCTAATCCGAGATACTTCTCGAGTTCCGAGGAAGAAGATGAAGCTAAAAACAAGCAAAAAAACCAAAGACTGATCGAGAGCCGCTAAGAGAGAAGTCAAATGAGGAAGATTTTGGGATAAATATCCTCCCTGATATTGATACATTTGAAGCAACTTCCTCCATAGAAGTGATACCAGGCAGTAACTCTAAATTCAATAACAGGACTCCCACCGCTCAAACATCTCTACCTAGCCCTGTTACACCACAACCCCTTTGTTTTTGTGTATATGATCGAGATACAACAAATATCAATGAGCTCTATATAAATATGATCAATTTAGCTTATTGATCATGGTCCTATCGATGAGGTCAATGTGAGTGTTTAATGCGGCTGCCTGTAGTTTTACTGGTGTTAGAGAAAATTGGCATTCTGATTAAAATTTAATTTAAGTTGAGATTCAGCCACCCTGTAAGGCACTTTAACTCCTCCACTCTTTTAATTATACTTCTACTTCCTTAGAATAAAATATAATTTCTTTGAAAAGGTGAGGTCCATTATCTAAACAGAACACTTGAAAGCTTGTTTAGAAAAACTAAAAGCAATACCACAGTCAAACCTTAAAGAGTAGGCCTACTTTGAATTGTATAACTGCCGGAACCAGCTTATCCAATTATCTGGGTAGTCGAAAAGTTATAGTGCTTGACCGTCAATCCTGAAGGTTGCCGGTTCAATTCCAGATGATATCGTATTCAGATCCAGATGCCATTTGCCATTGGGCTACCAATTATGCTAATTAAGAAGGGTCGATTCATAGTAACCCAGGGTTCTGACTGTTTCCTTGTAAAAGATTTTAAGTCAAGGCATAGATAGACAAAAAATATAGACACAAAACAATATACAAAATGTCCTATCTCCAGATCGGTCATCATGAAAACCCCACCATTTGCATTGCTTCGAAATCGGCTAACTCCAGGAGGAAATTAAGTAGGCCACTCTTTTCAGTATTAGTGTGAATTTTTTTAAACACTAGATAAAAAGAAAACTTGATTAAATTAAAAACTATTTAATTGGCTGTAAGTTAATTAGGCCTATTATATTATATTTTTGTCATAGATTTTATATGAAATGGTGCTCCGAAATGAACAAGACTTAACATTTGGTTTTGATGACTTGATTTTTTCTTTACATGACTTTCCTGAATCTTACTGTAGGAATTTTCACATTGGTTAACTTAAGATCCACATATTATTCGTTCCAAGTTAATGCTGTATCAACATGTTTTACTAATGGTATAGCTCCTCATGTTTTTGCAGGCAGCTTTATACAAAGTTTGCAAGACACATTTTTCAAGTAAATGATGATGAGAACCAAGTAAAGGAAATATCTTCACTACCCTAAAAAGTCCCAAAAAGATTACAAATTTTAAATCGGCTTAGATCAGAAGGTATAAGGATTCTTAATAATACTACCATGGCACCTGAAAAGAAGATTGTAGCACGGCGAAAACCTGGATTTAATGTTGAAGACTATGTGCAATGCTATATGTGCGGAAACATGTAAAAAGCAAAGTTTCTGCACAGGTATATGAAATATTGCCCAAACAGTGATGACACATGCCAAACAAAATGCTGTGGATCCTAATGTTAAAAAAACTTTCTTATCAAGTGTAAGATACCACAAAAAATGTTGTTCGTGCAATGAAGCTTTGGCAAGACATATTACACTCAAAACCAGGGAATGCGTGTTACAAGTACTTTTCCTATAACTTATATACAGGTGGCTATAGTTATATTGATGGTAGACCACGTCGATCGATTAGTGTGTACGAACTGTTTCCTAAAGAGGTTCCGACTTTTGGCACAGATAATCAAACGTCCCCTTTTTGCAATCCACAGGTTTCGATAATGTCACAAATTGAAATACCTCGAGGGACAACTCTACAGCAACTACAAGCCGAACTGAGTTGAAGATCAACTATCAGCGTTTGACAAAAATCTGAACTGAACAAAAATCGCGGACTGACCGCAGCCGCGGCTGACCTCTAATCTGGGTCATGTCAAAGGAGGAGGACTACGAGAAGTGGATGCGCGCCTTTGCACCAAACCAAATCCTGAAGAATTTGCATTGCCTGAGCATGCAACTACAAGCCGGACTGACTCATAATGAAGGTCAACTATCAGCGTTGGACAAAAATCTGAAACAACTGACGAAAACATCGTCTGAATCGGATCAGAAGCTCAAGGCGAGGCTCGATGAGTTTACTACTTTGGAGCACCAACACGAAGAAGAGTTGAATAAACTGAAACAGTCGCTATCGATGGTGATGATGAAATTTAGCAACATGCTTAAGCCCCGTGGAAACTGTAAAATATCAAATTTGGAAAGACTTTTTGCATTCCAAACCTGGTGATGCGTGTTACGAGTATTTTTCATACAATTTGTATACTTCCTAGTACACCTACATTTATGGTAGGTCACGTCACACTATGGGTTCGTTTGAACCGTATCCAAAAGGGTACGGACTTCGTCACCGGGAGTTTAACATTGTTAGAGGAAAGTATCCTACTATTTTGTGCAGACACTCGGAATTGGGCCTGGCCTTGCCGCGAGGGCCCTGGAACCGTCAAAAAGCAAAATATCAAACACCCCCCCCCCCCGAAGGCAAAGATATATTTATCGTACCTCGCTATCTTAGACAAATTGAAACACATTGCCTCCCACAGCCATGGCCATTTTTTTTAAAGCCCCGAGCAAATATGGGGGCTTCATTCTCCATTTTAATAATGAAGAACTCATCAACTGAATCTGATATTTTTTACTGAATCTTGTTTTCAAGATTTATAAACTTACTGAGATTTTTAAATGCTATTTCTTTATACTCTAGGTTTACTTTCAGGCAAACAACTGTGACTAAGAACCAACCTAATGTACCACATATAACAAAATATAAGGCTCCGTTTCAGTCTGCCTAACACACTCATGCGTACAGGTTACATAGCTGAGCAGTTTGGGTGGCAAAGCTATACAAATGCATACATTATAAGTTTTAAAATTAATTAAGAGTACTAAGGTACTGGCTTAGTGGCTAATGGCAAGCATGTAAAAAATATCTTAAGCAAGAATACTTCTTACCAAATGATTATAACAGGTTTTTATTTCCGGTCTGAGCTACTGACCAATTTACTACCTTTAGTCTATCACGTTCAACATTAGGATCGGTCTATTTTGATTGCCCTACCGCACATGTACAGGCCGATCAGTAGCGAACTTGTCAAACAGTTGATTTATTAAAATATTAAGGATAACATGAAAGTAAAATCTTGAACTTTGCTTCAGAAATTAAACTTAACCCTACGTTTGAAATGGGAAGACAAACTTTAGGTCTTCAGGGTTAAATGTACTATTCTGTATTAAGTTCGTATTATGTATATTTTTTTTTAGCTGCTGCACAGAAAATCTTTGCCAAAAGTGAAGCCACGGAAGCCAAAGTTACAAGCGTTGCTGCTAAGTGGCTTCAACAGGCCTAAACCAGATTTGAAAGAAGGTATAAGCGTATAAGGTAAGAATAAAAAAATTTCATCAACCAACTATTAAACTCATCATTAATTGAATTCCACGCTTTTTCCAAGAAGCCGTGGATTTTCTTAACTTGATCTTGGGTAATCCTCTTATGTTAAAGCTGTACCGGGAATTTGAAGAGTTCCTGTGGGCCAACTGGGCCTGGCCTTGCCGCGTGGACCCTGGATCAGTCTTGGAGCTGGATTGCTCGGACATCAAGGACGAGCAGGGCTTCAATACTTGTATATTTGATCTTTAAATATTATATTATGTTCACGAACTTGATATTAAGTAGTATTTATTTAAACACCTTTGTCTTATATTTTCTTAAAAATTTGGAAGCAAAAGAATGTATTATTTAGACTATATCTTATGCAGGCAATATCATCAGATCCAGGACCAGTAGTCAATACAAGTTTACATACGAAATAAACATTACATTTGGTTTTGATTACTTGATTTTTTCTTTACATGACTTTCCTGAATCTTACCGTAGGGATTTCACATTGCTTAACTTTGGATCCACGCATTATTCGTTCCAAGTTAAGGCTGTAACAACATGTTTAACAATGGTATAGCCCCTCATGTTTTTTTGCAGGCAGCTTTATACAAAGTTTGCAAGACACATTTTTTCAAGTACGTGGTGGTGAGAACCAAGTAAAGGAAATATCTTCACTACCCTAAAAAGATTGCAAATTTTAAATCGGCTTAGATCAGAAGATATAAGGATTCTTAATAATACTACCATGGCACCTGAAAAGAAGATTGTAGAACGGAGAAAACCTGAATTTAATGTTGGAGACTATGTGCTCCAACATAATAATGCATGTGTGTATAATGCTATATGTGAGGAAACATGTACAAAGCAAAGTTCCTGCTCGGGCATATGAAAAATTGCCCAAACAATGATGGCACATGCCAAACAAATCCGTTAAAAACTGCTAAGTGTCAGAGCTACTCCATTTCGGACAAAGAAGACGAAAACGTAATTAAGCTCAATGTTTTGGTAGGTTTAAGGGAAGGTGATGTGAAAATGACAATTGAAAGGAACTCCCTCATAAAGGTGAGCCAGTCAAAAACGGCCTTAATAAAGGCCACGACAACGCAGCGCAGTCGCCGCCCGAAGCTGGAGATTCATCGCCCGCCGTCGCCGAGTGTTCAGCCAGCCAACAGCGAGCTCTCTAAGGTGCACTTAGAGATTCTTTTAGCCGAGGACCAATGGGAGCAGCCTATAGCCGCCACCCGCCTTCCAGTCGCTGCCCGGCCAATCAGTGACCATGGGAACCTATATAGATTTATATATCACTATAAACTAGATTTTTAGCTAAATTTAACGGTGCAAAAATTTTTCCGCGCTCACAAATATTAACGCAGTTATGGCTGTTTTAACTTTTATTTACTTTGTTTAACTTTTGGCTTAGCTTCAAACACAGTAGTAGACTGGTATTCTTTTTGTAGGGAGGTTTTTGTTGACGACGTCACGAACCGGGACAGTCGAATTGGACATATAGTGGAGATTGACGAGGGTAAGTTCGGAAGGAGAAAATATAATAGAGGGCGTTTAGTAGGGGGACAGGGGGTGTTTGGTGGAATTGATCGTGAAACGAAAGAACCATTTTTGGTACAAGTGGAAAGTAGGGATAAGGGTACGCTGTTGGCTGCAATAAAACAACACATATTACCCGGGACAAAGATTATTAGTGACTGTTGGCGGGCTTATAATTGCTTGCAACACGAAGACTATATTCACGAAACAGTAAACCATTCAATTGAGTTCGTCATCAGTCACAATCAAGCCCACACCAACATTATCGAGAGAACGTGGAGGAGTGTGAAGGACAGCATTCCAAGGTACCAGAGGCGGAGAGTGCATTTTGTGGGTTATTTAGCAGAGTATTTGTTTAAGGCCAAATAACCTTAGCAATGTGTTTTCCATTATGTCAGATAATGAGGAAATTCCTAAGAAGAGAAGGAAAGGTGTAAAAGGTGTCTAAAGGTGTTAAGGTGTTAGTACACATTAGAAGGGCTAACAAGTTTAAAAAAAAATTTGATGAAGTAAAAAAAACTTTTAAAAATAGCAACAATTCTGCCGCTGTTTGCTTGGATTACATGCATAACTTGGAGCTGCCACATATTCCTATCCGAGACGTATTTTACCTACGACAGTAAACTGTCAATGTTTTCAGCATACATGATTTAAACACACGTAAAGCAAACATCTATGTTTATCATGAAGGTATGGCCAAAAAGGGACCTAATGAGGTTGTATCATTTTTAAATGAATATGTGGAGCCTCTACCCAAAGAAATACAAAAATTGTAGTCCTGAACAGAGAACTCGTTGTCCCGGGCTTTTTCGCTTTTTCGATGCGGTCGGTACAGTCCTAGTAGAGAGTAAATGTCTGTTCTGGAACTTACTTTTTGGAAAAACACTGTCTCTTCTGGAACCGAGCTTTTTGTTTCAAAAGGCAAGTGCTGGTTGAAGTTCGGAGGCAAGAGCTCCGCTGATGAGGTTTAAGTAGTGTAGCGTTGCAGAATTTTTTTACATTTACCCTAACTAGAGACTGCAACTATCCTACATACAAAATTTCAACTCTATATCTCAAAAGGTTATGGAGATATTAATTGTAAGGTGAAGGTAAATAGTTAAGCCCAAGTCCTACATTTATGATTTTTTTTCAAATCCTTGCATGCGAGTCAACTGATTTTATGTCCTTAACATATGTACAAAATTTCATAAAAATCGGTTAGTAAATATCCAAACGCAAGGCAACTTTTAAAAATTCACATGATCGTGTGTAGTGTGCAAGCTTATCAACCATTCCGAATTTTGTTTGCACTAAAACAAACTGGAGACTCTCACCGTCCTACATACCAAATTTCAACTCGATAGGTCAAATAATAACATATATATTAAGCATTGGGCAAAGGTCAATAGTTAAGTCCAGCCTAAACACGTCCCAGAGGAATAAAAGTTATATCATTATATAGCCCATATATGAAAACCTTCTTTTTGGAATTTCTTAAAAATTTTCTTATTTTTGCTCTATCTCTTACCGTTTCCAAGATATAAGCGATTAAAGAATGTATTGGTAAAAACGAAATTAAATTTAAGTATAAGTTTCAAAAAAGTTAAAGTTTCAAAAAATATTTAATTTTCAAAATGATTCTAATTATTAAATTGTGTTTTACTCACCAAGTTAGTGGAAGGAGATGCTCACTGAAGCTAACACAAAACCACAACTTGATTGAACAGAGACATCAAGTAATAAACCCAATCTATCATAATTTTGGCTGACGCAAATGAGTGATAATCACGAGCATGTTGTAAAGGACGCACGTGGCGTTAACAGTCCACTGTGCAACAAAATTTTCCACAGAAGTACAGAAGTTGGCAAATGCGCTAATGAGTGATTGGTAATCAAACATGGTGACCCGGAGGTCAGCGTGCCGCTGATAGCTAAAAATTGCTACAGCATTCTGTTGCCCTGATACCCAAAACAGTAAAAACATCTGTTAACTTCGATATATCGGTATTTAGTTTGATTCGATACATCGCTATTTAGTTCGATTCGATATATCGATATTAATTTCGAAAATCGATTTATACAGTTCGATATTATTGTAACTATATTCCTACTACATTCTGCCAGCCGGATAACTGTTTCAGAATTTTTCTAAATCTTTTCTTCAATATTTTTGTTTTAAAAATTAGTTAATTTGTTTGAGTTTTGTTTCAAATGTTTCCTACTATATCATAGCACCTTAATACTTTTTCCGAATTATTTTTGTTTATTTTCTGCGTATTTAACTATATTACTTCAGTGACTATGCTGATGCAACTTGTACTCTGCCCACATCAGCTTTTCTGATGCAACTTGTACTCTGCTCACATCAGCCTTTTGCTGATGTAATTTGTACTCTGATCACATAAGCAATCATTTAGTGACGCACGAGTGTTAGTATAAATAATGGCTAAAACGATGGAGCATTCAGCTTGAACACTCAGTTGCTTCAGTTCGTCAACCCTCACTACGCCTTCAAGCTCCAAACCATGTAAGTTTATTAAGACTTATTGTTAAACTAAAATACTTTAACATATTTTTAACTTAAAACTTTAATTATTTTATAACTTAAAGTCAAAATAACATTTGAAAAGTTAGTTAATTTTTAATCAAACTTTTTTAATTTTATTCTGTAAGAATAACTTAACTTGCTAAGTGTTTACTAGTTGTTTGATATTAATTATTGTTTGATTGCTTATTGAAAAATAATTCTTAAACTAACTTTGCAAAAGCACAATATTGGCTTGTTAGGTTAGCTAAGTTGATTACTAAACGTTTTAGTGTAGGATAGTTTTGTACTGAAAATTCTTTTAAATTATTAAATGAATATTTTTAAAATGCTAATATGTGTTTTTACTATGGAATAACATTTGTTTCATTATTTTTGTAACTTAGTAAACACAGAGTTTAAATATGTGAAACATGATTAGCTTCTTTATTTTCTTAGTTAGTAATAAACTTATATTTTTAAATGCAAAGTAATAGTGATCTAATAATATTGGTTGATTCCAGTTTGAACATCTTGCTGCTTAGTTCCGGCTTAGTACACCATCTACCATCCTACACCATCTTGTTGCTCAGCTCTACTCCACTACGTCCATACGCTCTACGCCGTAAAACTTTAAGTAAGTTTGTAATGTTCAAGTAATTATTTTTACGTAAACTTAATTTTTGTTTGTTAACTATTCCATTATGTTTCTGTTTTTTAGCACACACATTTTAACACTTATATTAATTTAATATCAAAACTATAATGCCATTAAAATTATATGCTTATTGGATTTTAACACACATATTATTTTTTTTATTTAACTTGTATATTGTGTTATAAACTTTAACCCTGATAAAATACAATAGTTACCAGTTTTAGTTTTACAATTGACTACCATGTAACATAACTAGGCCAAAATATCTTAATAACAATAATTTTTGAATCTCACCATCCCTGCAACATAAATATCTATTTTATTTTTGCTGCATTTCAAATACAATACTTGAGCTTAATTAATTTAAGCCTAATAAAGGTTTGGACCATCTAAGTTGGTTTGAATATAAACTAAACTATTATATATTACTGATTACAGCTTACTAATTTACTGTTATGGTTTCAGGAATCTGCGTGTGTAAATTCACTCAACCTCTGACCTTCGCTCAACCTCAAGCCTTTGCTCAACCTCCAGCCTTCGCTCAACCTGGAGGGCCTTACTCTTTAACCACTTTCATCTTCCAGACTTCTAGCTAAACCCTCAAATAATCAGGTATGTGCATAGTTAAATTATTAAAAATTCAGTTTAAAATACCATAAACTATTAATAGGTTTAAACATGCCAACGTTTACAATTGTATCTTATTCTTAATTTCAGAATGAATTCAATTGGATTTCTAAAGCTGTCCGAGCACGCTTTCATCCCGTATAGACACACAAACAAAGCAGCAGGCTTAGACCTAAGATCACCAATTAGGGTTACTATTCCTGCAAATGGGAGAGCTTGTGTGTTGTTAGATCTAGCAGTTACACTGCTGCCAATTGTTATGGCAGAATTGCACCGAGATCTGGTCTCACGTTAAAAAAATGTATTGATGTGGCAGGCGGAGTGATTGATGCGGATTCCGCTGGTAACATAGGGGTTATACTGTGCAACCATTCAGATGAGGACTATATGGTAGAGAGGGGAGACAGAATCGCACAATTAATTTGCGAAAAGATTTGCTATCCGCAGGTGTGTGAATTAGTTTGTATGGAGGAAACAGAAAGGGGTGCAGGAGGTTTTGGTTCTACTGGACGATAGATTGCAATCTGTAATGTAGCAGAAGTCTAGGATGGGAAATTTAATTTTTATTTAACAATAAATTTTATTAACAGTTTAATATTATTACTATATTACTTGTGTAATAATAATAACATTAGTAATTTTACTTATTTACAGTAATGGCTCCAACATGGCCAAAACAAGAAGGCATAGCTTCGAAATATCAAATTAAAATATTGCAGAATTTAAAAAATATAAGAACAAGTTTCATAAGCTAGTTGTAAAATAAGATTTCTGGATAGACAGGTTTCTTGTGTTAGTAATTCATTAGATTTTAAGTGGGTTAGTTGTGAGAAAGTAAACTACATTCAACTTTAAAACACAAAGCTCAAAATCAAATAGTACTGTTTCATGAAATGCTATTGCAAGTTTAAAAATTGTAACATTTTTCTTTACATATTTGCAGTCATGAGTTCTCAGACACCGTCTAAACAGTCAGTTGAAGAGGGCGTTGTAAAATCTGCAGTGGGCATGATCAGTTTACTTCAAATAGTACAAAATCTAATTACTCTTGGATTAAATTCAGTAGAACGATGGCTGAATATAATTCCAAAATTAAGAGACTCTGAACGATTCTATTCTCATCCTGAACTTGCGAATCTCCAATTGCTGCTAACTCAAATATCTCAACATTTACATTCAAAACTATTTGAATTTTTCCCTAATGATCTATCACAAGAAAAACTCCCAAGACTCTTGGCTAAGGAAATCCCATCTAAAGATCTAATTAAATGCATCAAACCTTTGCTAAAGAAAAACAATTTCAGTGATAGGTTCTTCTCAATTGATACCAGCAATTTTTTGAGTAGTACAGTGGAAGATGCTTTGGCTGTTTTTAATTGCGGTTTACCAGAGCCTGAAGTTAGCATGATTGAAGATGATGATAATGATAAACCTTCAGTTCCAAAAAGAACCCATGAGCCCAGTGTTAAGGTTTCCCTTAAGAGGAAAAGAAATCGTTCACCATCTCCATCTGAATCATCTGAAGCATCATCGGGTGATGAACATTCTGAGGCTTCTGATTCTGGATCTGAATCAGATAACTCAGACAAGTTTGATAGGTTATTTGTTGTAAGTCCACAAAAAAATCCTCTAACATTAGGCAAACATTTCAAACTCAAAAGAAAAGATTGAGGAATAAACTTATTACACCCGGTGAGGAGGGGCGTTACATGATTAAGATAGAGCTAACTGACACTAAAGATCTTAAGAAATGTCCAACAAGCAAGTTTTGGACTAAAGTATCAACAAAAGCTGTTTTCTTGACAGAGCCAAAAACTCACATTTTCAAAAAGATTAGGAATGTTTTGTATGATGTAGGAAGAGCAATAAAAGAAACGCCTGGAGTCGAGTGTGAGGAGGTTAAGCTGGATAGGAAAACTAATTAACAAGCAATTGTTTGTAGATGTAGTATGTTATTAGATGGTTAGCTTATTACTAATAACTTATAAATAGTGGTGTTAGTTACACAATTGTAGAGGAGAAACCATTCTAAATAGTTTTGTTAATCCACAGGATGGAGGTAAGCTCGGAAGGGGAGATGGAAACGGACGATGAAAGTGTTGCTCGAACACATTCTAGATTTTACCGGTCGTGTTCTGGACCATTTAATGAATTTGTTGAATTAAGAAATGCATTCAGCAGGAACTTAAAAACATTTTATCTTAAAAACGGTGATGGAGGAAAATAAGGATTTGTGTTTTTTGTTAATTTCTGTGGAATCAAAAATTAAAAGTATTATTCAAAACCTTTTAAGTGACTATGGGGCTTTAAAGTTCAATATAGTTAGTGAATGTACTTATATTAAACCAGTGACAGACGAAACTCAACTAAGAACATTTAAAACCAAAAACAAGGCTGTGCTGGAAAGCTCTTCAATAAACTCAATTTTGAGAAAAATGTTTAGTAAGCTGTGTTATGAAGAACATGAATACGAAGGGAAGGGATCGGGATGGACGCTGTCAACTGTTGATGGATTGCTTCTGAGATTTAGCAGGTATAGACCATTGCGAGAAAGCACCTATATTCCTCTATCAAAGGAAATCGCATTAAAGAAAGCCGTCATCAATTTAAGAACCATCGGGATATGAACTGTTTTGAATGGTCTCTCCTAGTAAAATACACAAATGATTGTAGAATAACTGCTAAAACTTTAGGACATAGACACAAATTCAACTTCACAGGAATTTCCTTTCCCACACCAATCAAACAAATAAGTAAATTTGAAAAACAAAATCCCGGAACCAGTGTTAACGTTTATGGTTTAAATCAGCAGAATCAAAGTCTATCCTTTAAGAATAACTAATGAAGAAAAACCTAACCATTTTGACTTGCTTTTTATCTCAAAAAATGGGGTTAACCATTACTGTTATATTAAAGATTTGAGTAGATTAATTAGGAAACAATTAACTACCAACACTGGAAAATTGTCTATCTGTAAACGATGTTTTAAACATTACCAAGGTCCTAAGAGGAAAGTAAATCTAACTGCCCATTTAACTGACTGTTCCAAACAGACCCCAGCAAGAGTAGTAATGCCATCCAAACCTTCAGTAAATAATCAATCTGACCCGTCAAACATTTTGAAGTTCAAAAATCATCACTATTTATTTAAACTGCCAATTGTATGTTATGCTGATTTTGAATGTTTGTTATTAAAAACAAACAAAAAAGTTTCTGATAAGACCTATGTTAATAATGTTCATGAACCAATGAGCTTTGGGGTGTATGTTGCTTATGATGATTCTCTGCCTTCTTATATAGCTAGCTATTTGCCTAAAGAACCATACATTTATCGAGGGTTAGATGCTCCAGCAAAATTTATGCATTACTTGAAAACTCTGGCTAATTTAATTGGTGATTTAACACAATTAAATGTCCCTATGTTGCCTTTAACAAACGATGAGAAACAACGGTTTAAAAATGCCTCAAACTGTGAACTGTGTGACTGTGAATTTACATTAATTAATTGTCCAGTTCGTGATCACTGCCACTTTAGTGGACGATTTAGGAATGTGCTGTGTTCACAATGTAATCTTAAGAGACAATCTCAGAAATTTTTACCAGTATTTATGCATGGAAGTTCTAACTATGACAACCATTTTGTAATAAGAGAATTAGGGTGTGATAATTACAGAGTGGGTGTAATACCTAATTCAAAGGAAAAATATGTTACATTTTCCAAATATACTCAATCAGGCATTACTTTAAGATTTGTGGATACTTATCGTTTTATGGATCGATCATTAAGTGAGTTGGCTAATAACTTGCCAAAAGAAAACTTTTCCCATACTAAAAATTTTTTCATGAATCTGATTTACCTCTGGTCACTCGTAAGGGAGATTACCCATACCAGTATACGGATAGCTGGGAAAAACTAAATGACAAACAATTGCCAGACAAATCCTTCTTTTACAAGGGTTTGGGAGATCCAACGATGGTTGATCCAGAAAATGATTCGTACCCTTATCAACTAGAACCGATTGATGAAAATGAATATCAGCATGCAAAAACAGTCTGGTCACATTTTAAATGTAGGGATTTAGGAAGTTATAGTGATCTCTATCTTAAAGTAGATGTACTACTACTTTGTGATACATTTGAGAACTTTCGATCAATTTGTGTTGACAATTATGGATTGGATTGTGCTCATTACTTTTCTTTGCCAGGTTTAACATTTGATGCTATGTTAAAATACACAAAAGTAGAATTATAACTGTTTACAAACTATGACATGTATTTGTTTATTGAAAAAGGTGTAAGAGGTGAAATCACATCATGCTCTAAAAGATATGCTCATGCTAACAATAAATATATGAAAGAGTTTTATGATCCAAAAGTAGAAAGTTCTTATCTAATGTATTTTGATGCAAACAACTTATATGGCCTAGCCATGAGTAAATCTATGCCACTAAATTCATTTGAATGGATGAACAAACAAGACATAGCATCTTTTAGAGTAGAAGATATTCCTGATGACTCTTCTGTTGGTTTTGTTTTGGAAGTTGATGTTGAATATCCAATTTATCTCCATGATTCAAATAATGACTTACCACTTTTTCCTGAAAATAAACCACCACCAAATTCTAAGCAAACCAAACTGTTAACTACTTTAGAAAATAAGGAAAGATACGTTACCCATTATTTAAACCTTAAACAGGCTATTCAACTAGGCTTGAAAGTAACAAAAGTCCATAGAGTCTTAAAATTCAATCAAAGCCCATGGCTTAAACCCTACATAGATTGGAATACTGCAAAAAGAACATTAGCTAAAAACCCTTTTGAAGAAGACTTGTATAAAAAAATGAACAATGCAATGTTTGGTAAGAGTATTGAAAATATACGTAAAAGAATGTCTCTTGAACTGGTGACATCACAAAAACGTTTAGATAAATTAGTTTGTAAGCCTACATTTTTGAATAGAACTATTTACAGTGAATCCTTAGCTGCTGTCTCTTGTTCAAAAGAAAGTTGTGTCTTTAATAAACCTATTTATATAGGAATAATATTAGTAGGATTTACAGTGCTAGAGCTGAGTAAACTTCATATGTACGATTTTCACTACCAAATCATAAAACGGTTTTTTGGTTCAAATGTTAAACTCTTGTATTCTGACACAGATTCACTTTTTTATGAAATTATCACTAATGATATATATGTAGACATGAATAGCCCTGAACTAAAACAGTATTTTGATACTTCTAATTTTTGTAAGGATCATCCATGCTTTTCAGCTAGTAACAAGAAAGTGCTAGGTAAATTTAAGGATGAATGCTCTGGCAAAATAATTATTGAATATGTAGGTTTGCGTCCAAAGCTTTACTCTTATGAAATATTCGAACAGGTTGTGGAAAAAGCCATCAATTTTGATTTTTTTTTTAAGTGTTTGTTTAATAGAGACTTGAATATTTGTAAGAAACAAACTCTGTTTCGGTCAAAAGATCATAGAATTAACACTATTACTATCAATAAAATTGCGATGAATGCAAATGATGACAAAAGACATATTCTAGATGATGGTATTAACACCTTAGCTTATGGACATTTTAAATTATGTCAGTGAAATATGTAAATAAACTTGTATATATGATATTAATTTGTGTTTTTAATTTCCTTAATTATAATGGTATAAGGTTAACATATAACAACATATTTTTAAAACAAGATTTATTTATATAATACACTATTTACATAACTTTTTTGACAGTTCCAGACAATGGAGAGTAATACACTAATCCATCACTTATAATCAAACAATATGCAGCAGTATTTGCAGGAACTGCTTTTGTAGTTTCAATTTCAAGACGTACATCAATTGTGCCACTTTTCAAAGTTTCAGATTGTTTAGTACAATCACATACAAATAATGGTGAACTCTCAATGAAGTCTATTTTGCTTACACATGGTTGATCATCACTTCCTGCATAGAAAGAAGATTAAAACTTTGCATAGTACTCATATAACAAAGCTTTGTTTCCATTCAATGGATCCCATTTAAATAAAGCCTTATGTTATTTAAATCACAAAAATCAAAATGTGATGCATTTTTATTATTTTTTTCTTTACGTTCAGTTTGGAAACCTACAATAACATATCTAGGTTTCTCAATAACTGATAGTGTCTTAACAGTCCATGTTTGAGAAGTGGTTTGAGGTAGCACAGGGTACTCATGCATTTGCCACCTCCTAAAGGCAATTCTTAAAGGTTGATCTTTTTCCACTAGTTTTAGAAGTGATAGTTTAATTTCATCATCAATTTTCACATAAGACATTTTCCAGATAAGTTTGGTTATTACAAATTTAACAGTTTGTAAAGATGCTGCAGCTTGCAATATTGCATTTTTGTCTGATGAAGATCTTAACAATACTAGTTCTTGTTTCACATTTAGCAAAATCTCTTTAAAATCTTCAGCAAAACCAAGCAACAGCTTGAGTGGTACACAAAATGAAAAGTTGGTTTTATCTTCAAGTATATCTATCTTCAAGTATATCAATCTTAGGTAATGTCCAGCCAGCGTTCCCCATCCAGTGAACATCTCCAAGACGTGATGTAAGTATATTTATCATTGTAGTAGTTATTCCAACATTTTTTACTCGATCTATTTCTGTTCCACATAGCTCATATCTTATTTCTTCGAATAGAAATGCGATTGCATTATTTATAAGACTAGCAGAGTACCCGTCCTTCGTACGGGGTTGGAATATAAGTATAAAATGCTTATTGCAGTTATACTCAAGCTTTGCGTTTGCAATAAGGGAAGGACACAGTTTGATAAAATTAGCTTTTTTAAATTTACAGTATTCTATAGTTATTACACATCTACCATAGCCATAATGTTCTACCGCTTCACCTAAACAATAGAGAAAAATAAATCATCAACAATTCGCAAAATATCACAAATTATTCATGAAATGAAAAACATAAACATAACTGTAAACAATCCTACTTTGACAGTTCTCATTTCGAATCAGTTTTTTGTTGCTGCTTAGTTCAAATTAGCTGTTATCATAAATGCAAAAAAAAGTTAGTGCTGCAACCTGTTGGTAAATCTTATAACTTTTTAATGCTTTTCCATATCATAGAACCAACTTTTTTAGTTGAAACAGCTGACTAAATTCTTTAATTCCCTTAATACTCATAAGGTTAACATGGGGAATTACAGAGCCACTGGGGCGGAGCCAGAAAGGATTTTTGAGATAAGAATATGCCTATATGTTAATCGGGAATGTAAGCTATCATCATGCCAAATTTCAGCCCAATCCGTCCAGTGGTTTATGCGTGATTGAACTTCAAACACACAAACAAACACACAAACTTTCACATTTATAATATTAGTAAGATTAGTTGTAGTATCATCATTTCCATCCTGTTTTTTCAAAGTTCCCTCAATTAAAACATAGCTCTCACTTGGTAACGTATATACATCTTGCTGGTGAATTGGTATTCTTATTTCATCACTGTTTCCAAAAGTGTTTGATGAATAAGGATTGTGAGAATGGAATTGAAAGTCAATGACACTGTTGTCAAAGCTTGATTCAGAATTTATATTTAATATTCGATTCATTTCTTCTTGAATATCCCAATATTTTGCAAAAATAATAAATTTTCAGGGGATAAAGTTTTGATAAACTTATTGTTACTACGCACTGTAGAGTTGGATGTGGATGGCAGGGCTGCTCTTTCCTCAATGGCTGTAAGTTGAATGCTGGGATATTTATGTATAAATGGTTCTCTTTTTTGATTATAATTCCTAAAAAAGACTAATCCCATTTTTTATCTTCGCTGCTTTTCTCTTATAACTATACGTATATTTATATTTTCCCCTCTCAGATTAACTAACTCTCCGTTTTGATCTTCTAAAGCAATTATAAACTCTTCCAAACTATTTTGTTTGTTTATTGGAATTTACAGTATGTCGTTGGCGTAGCCTCTGATGAAGAAAGGTCATTAAGAAAACCCTTGACATGTTTCAGAGTATTGCGTAACATCGCGGCTTCATTGACATACAAAAGTCTAGTTAGCTCAATGAAGAGGGCAAGGAGCCAAAGCACTCCGAGAATACCACAGACGTATGATGAGTACGAAGAGTGATTGGCCGGCCGTTTCCATGACACGGTCGGCACAGAGTATACATTCAAAAAAGTGGGCCAGGATGAGGACGAACCAATTTGCTTCATAATCGACCCACTAAAAGATGTCTTCGTCAACGCCGACGAAATCCATTTAGATGGTACATTTAAAGTGGTGCCATCTATACCAAGGAGTATGCAACTCCAGACTCTACGACAATAAGAATGATCACGTAAGTTGACTTTTACAAAGAACAATATAAATGTTATAGGCAAAATTATCGTTTGTTGATGGCATAAATAACATTACTTGTAAACAACCACAATATCACATCACCATAGAATATTTCAGGGCACTACAGCAAAGTAGAAATGTAATACATGAACTTTTTTAACGTCTTTGTAGTAGAGAACATTTCCTATCATCTCTATGTCATTTTGTTGTACTGGTTAGAAATGGTACATTTTGTCATGTATGGAGGAAAATTAATTTGTACTAGTGTGCATGTTGCCCTAAATCGAAATTTCGTTTGTAAAGATACGAATAACAACTTTTAATATAAATGTCTATCCCATTAATGTATCGTATATCTGAAATGTATTATAAATGTAGAAAAAATATGTTAATGGTGGGCTCAATAGCATGACGGCTAATATTGTTTAAATAACTGTAATGAAACAATGAAACGTTTGAACTTGCTAATTTTACAGTAAGCTAAACTACTTTTCTACAATTTTTCTAATTTTAAAACTTGTCTACATATATTACCTTGAACTCATGCTTAACCGCACAATTTCTCTCTTTTTTCCTTGAAATACCTGTACTATTTACTAACATTAAATTCAATGTTTTAGGCCTTGCCAGTGGCATTTTCTCTCATGAAAAGCAAAACAGCCGCTTCGTATGAGAACGTTCTTAATTAGATTAAAAATGAATGTGAAGGACTGCAACCCAAGATGATAATCAGCGACTTCGAGAAAAGTAGGCTATTAAAAGTGCTGTAAAAGAAGTTTTTCCTGAAGCGACGCACAAGGGGTGTTGGTTTCACTTCAGCCAGGTAAATTTCATCAACAATAAAACACATTACTTTTAAAAACTATTGCAAATACGTTTTAAAATTTAAATAGTTCTTAAAAATATAAAGTTAAAAGCAACAAAATAAGCATAATCTTGGACAGAAAGTTGGTGTCACCGGCGAGATTCGAACCGGGGACCCTTCGCTTACCAGTATGAGGCGCTATCAACTACGCCACGAACACCGATGGAATTTAAGCGTCTCGTTACGGTAATGGTGTTCCCTCAAGAGTAGAGTGACGTCACGCCCCCCCCCCACTCCTTCGCACAAGAGGTTCTCTCCAGTTACTGACATCGATATACAAACTACTTGTACATCGACAGTAACCGACAGTACAAGCTTTAGGTTTAGGTGTCAAAATAAAAATGGTGACGTCTGCAGCTGTTTGATAGCTTTGTTTGTTGTTATTCTCCGCGGTGAGTAGTGGCGAACCCAGAAAGAGTCGTCACTTGGGGCGTTTTTCCCCATAAGAATAACATGGGGATCATTTTTTAGCCACTTTTTCAAAAATCCTGATCTTTGCCTGTACACCCCTATATAAATGTTCAATACCATTGTACAACTTCATTACTATTTTAAATCCACATCTATTCACATGTATATTCTCAAAATCATCAACTTGACAGTGCGAGGTTTGTACGCGAACTCGGACGCGCTCCCGGCTCATGCTTCTCTTCCCCATTAGCAGCTCATGTGGTGCAAAAATTGGGTATATGTATCTAGAAATATAAAAAATCGCTTATATCTTTAAAATAATAAGAGATATATCAAAAATAATGCCTACCCATTTAAGTTTCAGATTTGATTATATAAACCCATATCTGGCCCTATAAACCCAGATCTGGTTATATCAAGCCAGATCTGTCCATATATGATTCCAGATGGCCCTATAAACCCAGATCTGGTTATTATCAAGCCAGATCTATCCATATACAATTCCAGATCTGGACCTATAAACCCATATCTGCTTATATCAAGCCAGATCTGTCCATATATAATTCCAAATCTGGCCCTATAAACCCAGATCTGGTTATATCAAGCCAGATCTGTCCATATATAATCTCAGATCTGGCCTATAAACCCCGATCTACCCATATATAATCTCAGATCTGGCCCTATATACCCAGATCTGGTTATATCAAGCCGGATCTGGCCATATATAATTCCAGATCTGGCCCTATATACCCAGATCTGGCTTTATAAACCTAGATCTGGCCATATATAATTCCAGATCTGGCCCTATATACCCAGATCTGGCCATATATAATTCCAGATCTGGCCCTATATACCCAGATCTGGCCATATATAATTCCAGATCTGGCCCTATATACCCAGATCTGGCCATATATAATTCCAGATCTGGCCCTATATACCCAGATCTGGCCATATATAATTCCAGATCTGACCCTATATACCCAGATCTGGCTATATCAGGCCAGATATGGCAAAGTCCAGATCTGGCCGTATAAACCCAGATCTAGCCAATTTTACAAATTAGACGCTGTGTATAAGTATAAAAGGAGCGAGTTGAGTGGTTCCTTTCTTCAGTCATCGTCGCGCGGCCCACCCACCATGACCATCTCTTGGTAAGTTTAGCATGTAAACAATAGTTTAATTTGTATTACAATTTTTATTATTTTATTTTAAATTATAAAATTTATAAAATTCTTAATTTATAAAATTTAATTGTAAAATTTTTAATTTATAAAATTTAATTTTCTAAATTTAATTTTTCAAAATTAGATTTAAAAAAAATTATATTTTCAAAATTAATTTTCCAAAATTAATTTTTATAAATTAAAATTTTTACAATTAAATTTTATAAATTAAAACTTTTACAATTAGATTTTTAAAATTACATTTTCAAAATTATATTTTCAAAATTAATTTTCCAAAATTAAATTTTATAAGTTAAAATTAGTAAAATTAAATTTTATAAATTAAAAATTTTACAATTAAATTTTATAAATTAAAATTTTTACAATTAAATTTTATAAATTAAAATTTTTACAATTAAATTTTATAAATTAAAATTTGTCAAATTAAATTTTATAAATTAAAATTTGTCAAATTAAATTTTATAAATTAAAATTTGTCAAATTAAATTTTATAAATTAAAATTTGTCAAATTAAATTTTATAAAATAAAATTTGTCAAATTAAATTTTATTAATTAAAATTTGTAAAATAAATTTTGTAAATTAATATTTCAAAATAAAATTTTCTAAATTAAAATTTTGAAAATTAAATTTTATTAATAAAAATTTGTAAAATTAAATGTTCAAAATTGAAATTTCTAAAATTAAATTTTATAAATTAAAATTTGTAAAATTAGGTTTTATAAATTCAAACTTCTAAAATTAAATTTTATAAATTAAAATTTCATAATACAATTTTCTAAATTAAAATTTCTAAAATAAAATTTTATAAGTTAAAACTTCTAAAATTAATTTTTCTGAATTAAAACTTCTAAAATTAGTTTTTCCAAATTAAAATTTCTAAAATTAAATTTTATGAATTAACATTTCTAAAATTTCTAATTTTATGTTAAATATTGTTAAAAATATCTTAAATTCTAGTTAAAAATTTTGAAAATTTCACAATTTCTGGATTAAAATTTTTAAATTTTCCAAAAGTCTATATATAGAGGTGGCATCAGCCCGAGACCTCATTCTTAAACATGAAACCGTCATGTCAACAGTGCTCCGTGTCGTTCTCCACCAAAAGTAACTTGATTCGGCACTACAAGTTGAAACACCAAATGATGGTGAAACTGTGCAAAGTTTGTAATTTAATCTGTGATAATAACATGGCTCTAATATCGCATTTATTACAAAATCACAAGACTTGTAATTTTTGTAAAAAAAATGTTGTTGGACATTTTAGGAGACACGTAAGTTCTTGCAACAATTGCCCATACACAATGATAAAATTTGTTGGTGAATCGATTAAAGCTGAACTTAAAAATACTCTTCAGTCTTGCCCTCTTCCGATAAAATGGACTTTAGTAAGGAGAATTAAATTTATAAAATATTTAATGGATCAAAATGGGCAATTAGTTAATGAAAAAGAATGTATTGCAGATTTTAGAAGCCTCACTACCTTAACTATTGAGAAAAGAGGTTTAATACACCAAATTGAAAATGCACTTTTAAAGATTGATGCTTCCATACACAAATACCAAGCCCAAGGTAGTGGATGGATATATGACCATACTAAGTATTGGCAGTTGCACGTTTACAAGTATAAGCCCTTAACTCCAAAGTCATATATTCCCACACCAAAAACTATTCAATCGAAACACGCAGTTTTAAATATAAAAAATTCTGATAATAAATGCTTCCTTTGGTCGATATTAGCAGCTTTATATCCAAGGAATACTAAAAATGAAAATGCTAATAGAGTCTCTAATTATGTACCATACGAAGGTCAGTTGAATATGACAAACATGAAGTATCCTGTGAAAATATCCGATATAGATAAATTTGAAAGACAAAATAATATAAGTGTTAATGTATTTGGGGTTGAAGATGAGAAATGTATATATCCATTAAGAACAACCAAATTAAATAGTAATACTCACGTAGATTTATTATTATTACAACAAGGTCGTAAATCACATTACTGTTTAATTCGTGATTTTAATAGGTTAATGCTACAGTGTACAAAAGATAACAATAAGAAGTATTTTTGTAAGTTGTGTTTGCAACATTTTTACACTAATGATATATTAGAACGTCACATAACATATTGTAAAAATTTTGATGCTCAACGAGTGGAAATGTCTAAACAAGATACATTACAATTTAAAAATTATAAATATCAACTTAAAGCTCCATTTGTGATTTATGCAGATTTTGAATGCTTTATAAACTCTAACAACCATATTCCATCGGGATTTGCATTTGTCGTAGTAAAAGATTCAAAAATTATTTCTGAAGAGTTATATAGTGGTACAAATGTTATGGATGTGTTTTTCAAAAGGTTATTTGAGACTTATGACTTCATTAAACGTCAAATGGCAATATATATTCCTCTTCAAATGACCCCTGAGCAAGAGGTATCTTTCCAAAACTCAACACATTGTCATATTTGTGAAAAGCCCCTATATTTTGATAGGGTGAGAGATCATTGCCATTCCTCTGGCCAATACCGTGGAGCTGCCCACAAGGATTGTAATTTAAATTATAAAGTAACAAAGAAAATACCAGTATTCTTCCATAACTTGAAAAATTATGATGGTCACATAATAATGCAACATTTGGGAAAGTTTAATAAACGTAAATTAAATTGTATAGCTAAAGATATGGAAAAATATATATCATTCTCTGTTGATGATTTAGTATTTTTAGATTCATACAACTTTCTGTCCCTTCCATTATATAAATTGGCTTCCAATTTGAACACATTTAGATTCATACAAAATCCACTACTACAACGTAAAGGTGTATATCCCTATGAATATATGACGGGACCAGATAAGTTCGCAGAGTCTCTACCCCCAATTGAAACATTTTACAGTTCTATAACTAAAGAACATATCTCTCCCAATGAATATGAACATGCTAAAAATGTATGGACCCATTTTAATATAAATAATTTACAAGAATATCATGATTTATATCTTAAAACAGATGTATTGCTACTGGCTGATGTGTTTGAGACATTTAGAGACCTGTGTTTAAAAGATTACAAACTTGACCCTGTACATATGTATTCACTTCCTGGACTTACATGGGAGGCCTGTCTTAGAATGACAGGAATAAAATTACAATTATTCAAAGATATTGAAATGCATTTGTTCATAGAAAGTGCGATTCGAGGAGGAGTCAGTATGATTTCTACACGTTACGCTAAAGCAAATAATAGATATATGGGTGAACACTATGATCCCAATCAAGAGAGTGTCTATTTAATATATTTAGATTGTAACTCTCTATACTCAACAGCGATGTGCGAGCCGCTACCTATGGATGGATTTTGTTGGTCGAATGAGATAGACTACAAATATAATCAAAATGATGAGTTTGGATACATTTTAGAAGTTGATTTAAAATATGATAAAAGCTTACATGATTTACATAATGACTATCCATTAGCACCAGAGAAAATGAATGGCAAATTAATGCCAAATTTAAATGACAAAACTAAATATATTTTACATTATAAAGCATTACAAAAATATGAGGAATTGGGTTTGATTGTAACAAAATACCATAGAATTTTAAAATTTAGACAGTCTAAATGGCTTGCGCCCTATATTAATTTTAATATTGAAAAACGCAAATGTGCTAAAACTGATTTCGAAAAAGACTTTTATAAATTGTTAAATAATAGTCTCATTGGTCGAACAATCATGAATCAACGCAAGTTTCGTGATATATATCTCAAGGATGAGTCACTATTAATAAAATATGTCACTAATCCAAGGTTTGATTGTAGTAAAAAGTTTGATAACAATTTACATGCTATACATTTAAATAAATTAGTTGTAAAGTTTAATAAACCAATATATTTAGGAATGACCATTTTGGATATTAGTAAAGTAATAATGTACGATTTCCACTATAATTATATGTCAAAATTTAAGAATAAAAGATTTCTAATGACAGATACAGATTCATTAATATATGCTATAGTTACAGAGGACTTTTACAAGGAAATAGAATGTGACTTGCACTATTTTGATACCTCTGGATATAGTAAAGACCATTTCTTATACTCTGATAAAAATAAAAAAGTCACTGGAAAGTTTAAAGATGAATTAGGTGGTCATATTATGTATGAATATTGTGGTTTAAGACCAAAGTTATATTCTTACATTCCTCTAAAATGGTTATATGAAGAAGACAAGCAAGCTTTAGAGGTGAAGAAAGCTAAAGGAGCTGATGGTGCCACTGTTAAACATCTCCTCAGACATCAACATTATTTGAACTGCCTTGCAACTGGGCAAGATTACTATGAGAATGTGACAAGAATTAAATCTATAAATCATCATCTTCAAACCTTAACCATGAATAAAAAAGTACTATCCTTTGACGATGACAAGAGGTTTATTCTGGAAGATGGGATCAACACTCTTGCGTTTGGTCATTATAAAATTGATGTTCAAAATGTGTAGATATATAATAAATGTTAAAAAAAATCTTTCATTTATTTACCCTTACCATCCTCTTGATAGAATTGGTCAAACATAAATCTATATTTGCCATTATTCTTTGGCCTTTCTTTGTCTATTACGAGAAAGCCGTATTTAGTTTTATCCCAACATTGATGACAGAGATTTTTAAATTGGTCAAATGAAAAGTCATTACCAACATGATTGTGATATACATGTTTTAAATTTAAATCATCTTGTTTAAATAATATTAGGAAATTTACATTATCACGTAAATGTTTGTGTACTTTGCTGTAAGATTGACACAAGTAAAAACAGTTAATATTTTTATGTCGACCCATTGAGAAAAATTGTGTAATATTTGGACTATTTATGTCATCAAATACAACAACTGACTGTGATTTTACATCATTTGGTGTGATTTCACAGTCAGTAAACGTGTGTAATTTCACTTCATCACACAAACTAAATATTTCAATTATTTTTTTATATTTTTCTTGTTCTAAAGATTTAGATATTAAATATAAGTTTGTAAATTTTAATCCTTCCTTTCTTACAATTAAATTGTAAATTACAACCGTTTTCCCACTTCCACTTGGACCACTAATAACACATCGAATATTGGTAGGAAATAGACCCAACTTCTTTGGTATATACTCCTTAGTATGTGATATTTTAAATTTATGTTTTTGTTGAATAAAAGACATTTTTTATATAATAAAAATGGTAAAAAATGACAATAAGAAAACATGTAAAAAGGGCAAAGGTTTATTCCTAAAGCCTTACAGGGGTCGAGGGTTATTGAATACTCTTATAAATAACCTTCCATTTCCACTTCACATACCATCATATCAATACTGTGGACCTGGGACGAATGTACGTGAGAATTTAGCTAAAAATGTACCTCCAAAAAAAAAACTAGACTCTTATTGTAAAAAGCATGACATATTCTACATGAATAATCCTGATACTGCTGCTCGGAACAAAGCAGACATGAGATTAGCAGACTTAGCTTGGACTAGAGTAACAGCCAAGGACGCAAGTCTTGCTGAAAAAGCCGCTGCTTATGCAGTGACAAATTTGATGAAGGCTAAAGCAAAAATGGGAATGGGATTAAAATTTAATAAAAAAGATGGACAACTACCAGCTTAGTCCAGTCAAGGAATGAGGTGTAGAGTGCGTGAGCAGGTAACTAAGCGATTCCTTCAGAAACTTGTTCAGGGGGCTTAGGGTGTTAACATACCAAAAGTCCTGACTCCTAGGTGGTGAGCCAGGGGGTGGAGGGGGGAAAAAGGGGGGGAAAAGGTACGCATTTTGGGTTTTTTGATTATATCTCGAAAACTATCAACTTTTTGTATACTATAGTAAATTATAAAATTGAAGAAGATTAAATTTTCTACAAGAAAAGTATATAACGTGTTTATTTTGGTTCAACAGATTGCAAGTTATAACTTATTTAATTGATATCTTATTAAAATACTCCTTCCATAAGAAATACATGTAAATTAGTATGCGAAATGGGGCGAATCCTATCTGCCCAAAGGAAATATAAATGATATTCTGGAAATCTTGACAAAATTTCCAGTAATTTGACACTTTAATCATTAAAATTGATCCAAAATTAAGGCGAGGGCGAGGTAACAAAATGTCGAGTTTTGGTGTTTTTTTATTGGAAATATAAAAAAAAACCTTAAATCATCCCATTTTTAAACGCTCACCCTCGCTTTAATTTTTGACAAAATTTCATGATTTAAGTGTCAAATTACTGGAAATTTGGTCAAGATTTCCAGAAAATCAGTTATATTTCCTTTGGGCGGATAGGATTCGCCCCATTTCGCATACTAATTTACATGTATTTCTTATGGAAGGAGTATTTTAATAAGATATCAATTAAATAAGTTATAACTCGTAATCTGTTGAACCAAAATAAACACATTATATACTTTTCTTGTAGAAAATTTAATCTTCTTCAATTTTATAATTTACTATAGTATACAAAAAGTTGATAGTTTTCGAGATATAATCAAAAAACCCAAAATGCGTACCTTTTTCCCCCCCTTTTCCCCCCCTCCACCCCCTGGCTCACCACCTAGGAGTCAGGACTTTTGGTATGTTAACACCCTAAGCCCCCTGAACAAGTTTCTGAAGGAATCGCTTAGTTACCTGCTCACGCACTCTACACCTACTTTTGGATCATTCATTGACTGGACTAGCTGTTAGAGGCCGCAAAAGGCGTGCCTCACTTCAGGGGAGTGTACCTAAAAAGCGAGCTAAAAAATCTAACACCAAGAGTAAAAGAGTGCGGAATAGTTAATTTAGATAGTTCATCTGGCACACATTGGACAGCATATCGTAAAAATAAAGATATTGTAATTTATTTTGACCCATTTGGAATCCAACCTCCAAAAGAAGTAATTAAATATTTTGAGGGATATAAAATCTACTATACAACCGATCAAATACAAGATTTAAATAGTTCTATTTGTGGAATTTTATGTTTATCATTCATAAAAAATATTTCTTTATAAAAATGGATTCATTTACTATAACATTTTCGGGTACAGAGCCAGAGCTAAAGTCAGTATTCTTCCCTCCCATAGAATTAAATGATGATTATGTAATTGGATTGGTAGATTTTCAAAGTTATAACTCAATATTTAATGTTAAAAAACCACTAAATACTTTAACATATTAAAAGTAGAGAAAATGACATTACCAAAAGGAGAGATCTCAGTTGATGATTTAAACCAGTTATTAAATGGAAAACTTAAAGTTATAGTAGATAAAAATGGAGAAGCATTAATTAATACTAAATCCAAACTTTTATTCAAAGGGCTTATTCCAAAATTAAATCAACTTAAAGCCAAAAAATTAACCATTAGTGAAGGTGATGATGTTTTCTATTATGACCACAATGCTCCAGTTACAATAGAAATTTCTGAAGGAACATATGAGGTGGTTGAGCTTGCAAAGGAAATTCAAAAGCAAATCCCAGATTTTTTCCTTACAGCTAATAATAAAACTATGAAAGCAACACTACTTTCTAGCCACGTGTTTGATTTTACAAAACCATGTTTAGGGTCTGTTTTATTGGGATTTAAAGGTGTTTCAACTCCTGGTGTTCAGTTTGAATCTACAAATAAAATAAACATTAATAATGTAAATGTGATTAGAGTAAAATGTAATATTGCAAATGGGTCCTATTTAAATGGCAACAAATCACACACCATACATAGCTTTTATCCAGAAGCTCCTCCTGGCTACAAAATTATTGAAGTTCCAAGAAATATTATATATTTTCCTGTAAATAAGAGAAGTTTAGATGTTGTCAGTATTACATTTGCCGATCAGCATGACAAGGCAATTGACTTTAACGGAGAAGAAACTACAATTACTTGTCATATAAAAAAGATATGAGAATTTATAAGAATTTATCTATAAGTGTACAAAATACTAGGTTCCTAAAGTCAATAGGACTAAAGTTAAAATTTTCTATTAATAAAAATGGAAGATTTTCTAGACGTTACAGGGAAATCCCAATTCGACGATAGTGTGGTTAAAATTACAAATCACTCCTATGTTCCCCACAACACTTTAGCAATAAATAATTCTGATGAAATTCGAATATGTATTAATAATCAAGATTTGCTAACTCTCCCATGTAGAAGTTATCTGTATATTAAGGGAGAAATTGAAAATCATGATAAAGGTCATTTTATAAATAATGCATTTGCGTTCTTATTTGATGAAATTAGATACGAAGTTGCAGGTAAGGAAATAGACATTGTAAGAAACCCAGGAATTTCTAGTCTTATGAAAATATTGAGCTCTTACAATAAAACAACTAAATTAACAAATGTAGCATTTGATTCTGACACGAATTTAAAAGAGTTCCATAAAGGTGGCAAGTTTAGTACATGTTTGCCATTAGAGCTGTTAATGGGTGTATTCGAGGATTTTAATAAGGTATTAGTAAATGTCAAACAAGAATTGGTGTTGAAAAGATCCAAAAATGATTTGAATTGTATATTAACAACCGCTAGTGCTCCAGCCAGTGGCACTGCTGATTTGATTCCTAAAATTACACTTAACTCAATTCAATGGGTGATGCCACATGTGATACCATCAGATGGAGAGAAGTTACAATTACAAAAGATGTTATTGCAAAATAAAAATTTGCAAATTGCATTTAGAAGCTTAGAGCTGCATGAACTTCCATCATATCCCAATACCACAAGACATACATGGTCAGTAAAGACATCTTCAAGTTTGGAGAAGCCTAGGTATATTATATTTGGTTTCCAAACAGCTAGGGATAATAGTGCACGAAAAAGAACTGATGAATTTGATCACTGTAAATTAAAAAATCTCAAAGTATTTTTAAACTCTGAATATTATCCTTATAGTGATTTAAATCTCGACTTTGAAAATGGAGATGTCTCTAAAGCTTATGAGATGTTTATGAGGTTTAGAGAGACTTACTATAATACTATCCCAGATCCTATGATTAGTAGGGCTGAGTTTATGAAGAAATATCCACTAATTGTAATAGACTGTTCTAGACAGAATGAAACAGTGAAGGAAGGAATTGTTGATATTAAATTAGAGATTGAAACTGCAGAAAATGTACCAGCAAATACATCTGCATATTGTTTGATAATACATGATAAAGTGTTTGAGTACAATCCTTTGTCAAATGAGATAAATAAAATGTAAATAAAAGATGAAAAACATTCAACAAGAATTGGTTGACTCTGCAAATCAAATACGAGAGAAATATAGAGCTTTAAAACGTGGCAAGTTTCTAGAGGCTGAAGAGAGGTTCCAAACATTCCAACCTTTAATAGAGCCATTACAAGAATTAAAGAAAATCACATCAGAGAGACCTAGAATGGAGATACTCCCAATGACTCCATCTAGAATATCAATGATACCAAGATTACAGCAATCCACTCCACAGAAATTGGATTTTGGTCTTTTAGCATCAGACTATTTAGGAAATTACCTCAGTAAAAGTAGTATGACAGACACTACATATGGTATTAGACGAGAAGCAAATAAATTTTTTATTGGAAATAAGGAAGTTGATATTGCCAATGATGATGTTACAGTTGCAAATAAAACCTACAAGGGGACAAAAGGTTTATGGGAATTGTTAACGTTAAAAGAACCTGAGAACTATACTCAGGCTGATTTGCAAAATTATAAAGAGATTTTGGAAGCTACAAATGGACATTTAAAGAGTTACAAAGATGGTGCACCAATTTCAAGTAATAGACATACTAAATATCTTAATATAATTAAACCTCTATTTAAATCTGTTGGTGAAGGTTTGAGACAAGTGACTGGTAATAAAATAGACTATATTTATTGGGATGATCCTAATGAGCTTGTAGATAGGTTAAGACTTCTTTGGCTAAGTCGCCAAGCTGGTAACTCAGGAGTGGATAATGAAATAGATTCCATTATTGAGGAATTGAGAGAAAGTGGAATTATTTATTAAATAAAAATATGTTTATAGATAAATTTTATCGTTTATATAATCCATATAATAAGCCTGCAGAACCCAGGGCTAGTAGTGAACCTACTTTAAATTTACAAGACGATAGTTGGAATGGTTTAAACCGTAAAATTGGTAATGTTAAAGATGGGGAGTTTGTAGATGATGTATCAACTTTGGGACAGACATTAACTAGAAAAGGTGATGTCTTTTTACAAGGTAAAACTAAATATGAGTTTTTAGAAACTAAGAATAAAAATTGGAATGCTAAAAAACAGAAAATTACGAATGTGGAAAAGGGTGAAAGTTTAGATGATGTGCCCACTTTACAACAGACTTTAATACGTAAAGATGGTGGTACATTTGTACAAGACAATAATAATTATGAATTTTTAGAATCAGAAAATGGTGTTTGGAATGCTAAGAAACGAAAAATTACTAATGTAGAAAAGGGTGAAAGTTTAAATGATGTGCCCACTTTACAACAGACTTTAATACGAAAAGAAGATGGTAAATTTGTACAAGACGATAATAATTATGAATTTTTAGAATCAGAGAATGGTGTCTGGAATGCTAAGAAACAGAAACTTAGCAATTTGATGGAAGGTACAGATAGTAAAGATGCTGTGAATGTTTCACAAGTTCCAAAAATGGAAGCAGGCTATTGGAGTTTTTATAATAAAAGGTTAGTACGTGTTAAACCTGCCATTGATGAAACTGATTGTGTTATAAAAGAACAGACTATAACTTTTGATAAAAAAGAAAAATGTTGGGATGCCAAAAAACAATTTATAAGGAATCTACCAGAGGGGGAACATTTGGATGATATTTGTCTAATGTCACAATCTATGCATTACGATGGATCAAAATTTGTATATGGAGAAAAAAATTTTAATTTGATGGAATATAATCCTGATTTATTAGTTGCTGACCCCACATCTTTGAGTGGATTTAAGTATATAGATAATAGACCATATATACCAGAAAACTATGTATTTAAAAGAATGGAAGATAATCTATTGATTGGGGCTAATGGTGATGTATTTAGAGTTACAGGAAAGGATGATGTTATAAAAAATGAATGAAATTGCATACGAACTTCATAAGCCTGCAAGAAAGAATTTCATTAGAAGGTCTTTTAAAGTATTGGGTATAAACGAAACAATACAAATAGATTTAATTGATATGCAAAACTATGCTAGAGAAAATTCTGGCAATAAATATATTTTAACTTTAATAGATACATTTTCTAAAAAAGCTTATGCTGCTCCACTAAAGAATAAGACAGGGTTGGTGGTTACAGAAGCCATTAAAACCATTCTACCAAAGGGGGTTAAAAACATTCAATCCGACAATGGAAAAGAATTTTTCAATCAATATTTTAGCAAACTAATGAAAAAATTAAATATTAATCACTATCACACATTTTCTACAACTAAGGCTGCAATTGTAGAGAGGTTTCAGAGAACTTTAAAGAATTGGCTATATAGAGAATTTAGTGCTCAGGGGAGTTATAAATGGTTGGATTTACTTCCAAAGTTAATTCGAAAGTATAATAATAAGGTGCATAGATCTATAGGAATGAAGCCTAACCAAGTGAGTATTAAGAACAGTAAATATGTGCATGAGAGGTTGACTTCTAAAGTAGTGCAAGTTAAAAAGCCAAGATATAAGGTAGGTGATAGTGTGAGGATTTCCAAGTATAAACATGTTTTTAGTAAAGGTTATACTCCAAATTGGACAGGGGAACTATTTACAATAGCAGAAGTAAAGAATACAAAGCCTGTGACTTATATCTTGAAAGATGAAAATGGTAATATAATCAGGGGAGGCTTCTATACAGAGGAGTTGTTAAAGACCAAGTATAAAGACATGTATTTGATAGAGAAGGTTATTAGGAGAAAGGGTGATTTATTGTATGTCAAATGGCTTGGATTCCCAAGTAGCCAGAACTCATGGATTTCCACTAAGGATGTCCAAGGGAGTGCACCATGAGCCGGGAGCGCGTCCGAGTTCGCGTACAAACCTCGCACTGTCAAGTTGATGATTTTGAGAATATACATGTGAATAGATGTGGATTTAAAATAGTAATGAAGTTGTACAATGGTATTGAACATTTATATAGTTGTGTACAGGCAAAGATCAGGATTTTTGAAAAAGTGGCTAAAAAATGATCCCCATGTTATTCTTATGGGGAAAAACGCCCCAAGTGACGACTCTTTCTGGGTTCGCCACTACTGCGGTGTAGTAATGTTTTTAATTTTAAGTCTGTGATATTACTTAAAACTTGTGTTAGTTAGTTTGTTATTAATCAAGTGAACAACCAAAATGGATGAGGAATCCATCGACAATCCTATTCCAATAGTCCTACCACGTACGTCTTCAGCTCCGAATAAGCCAACATTAAGTCCTAGCATTGCCGGCTCCCCAACAAATCAAGCGGTAATATGGAGCTATTTACCCGAATCAACCCCAAGGAGGCAAAGTGCAACATTTGCTAAAACATACTCAAAACTCCAACAGGCACAACATCCCCATTAATTCGTCACCTTGACAAGAAACACAAAAAGGTCTACAAGAAATACATCGAAAAACAAAAGGTAAAAGTGGCCGAAAAGGAAAAAAAACAAAAATAAAAATGCCAACTGCTCCCAACCAAAAAAAAAAAAAATAATAAAAAATAAAAATAGACGAGCATTTCAAATCAGTAGACAAATGGGCTTCATACCATCCACAAGCCAAAATGATAACTAGAGTTGTTGGGAAATGGGTGGCCAAAAGCTTCCACCCCTATAGCCTAGTTAAAGAGGATGGGTTTAAAGAAGTGATAGCAGTTGCCGAGCCCAAATACAAGATCCCTTCAAGAACCAACTTCTCTAGAAATAAAATTCCAGATCTATACAGGGAAATTAAAGAAAGAATTTCCTCTGAAATGAAATGTCATGCTCCAGACCTTCTATCTATGGCCAGCGCAACTGACCTCTGGATAATAATAATATTTATATTAGTTATAGTAATAATTATAATAATAATAACAAAATATACTTAATACTATTAAAATGTTACTGACGCTAGTGCGGGTAAACGGCGAGAATATCTATGACTCTCTTAGGATAACAAAAGCATATTCTTTTAGTTTGTGAACCGCATTAATGGTTTAACGAGATTCTCTCCGTCCCAGAGAAGCAGACGATGCAGTGGTGTTGGTATCACGAGAAACCAGAAGAGAAGTAGAAGAAAATGTGTCGATGGTGGGGGGTAGCGGATTTCTACCCCCGGATATTTACTCCTATGAAAAAACGCCTACGTCATTTCGACGTCACGAGGGGCGGGGCTTATACACGTTCGAGAAACAGCCCGCGACTGGAAATCTACCCCCGGACATCTACCCCCGGACATCTACCCCCAGACATCTACCCCCGGACATCTACCCCCGGACATTTACCCCCAGACATCTACCCCCCGTGGTCAGCTCTGCCGCGTATCGGCTAATATTCATTGTTGTAATTGATTTTATAAATTTCTTTACCTTCTTATATCCAGTAGTAAACATGCGATATGTCGATGCTGTTTTAACATTATCCATATTTGTAATTCAATAAGTTGTAACAGTCCTTTTCAACCCGACCTACTTCACTGATTTTTACGATCGAGATGTCTTACATACAGTAACAGTTTAAAAGTGAAATGTGAGTAGTACTCATCACATCAATTTTTAAGTCAGGTTGTGAAAACATGAATAGATCGTCTGCAACTGTAATGATGAGATGAAAAAGTTATGAAAATAATATAATATTGCGTACTTTTCACATGGTCAAGTGTTACATCGTACTGAACCATTGTTTTTACACACATTAAAGGATAAAGTGAATAAACTGTGGTGAACTTCCAGTTTATTCAATGTAGGCCTAGTAGTAATAATTGTTTGGTAAACCAAACCTCAGTTGTAAACTGTTAAATTGAGAAAGAGGATCAATAAAAGTCAGGTGAATAATGGTAAATTTTGCATATAACCTAGTAGTAAAAAAATTAGTTTCTAAGATTTTAGATGCGTACTAAGAAACGATTTAAAGTATTTTCTCTTAAATACCTAAAATAAGACAATTGAGTTGTAAACTGTTAAATTGAGAAAGATGATCAATAAAAGTCAGGTGTATAATGATAAATTTTTCACATCACCTAGTAGTAAAAAAATAGTTTCTAAAATTTTAGATACTAAGAAAGGATTTTAAAGTATTTTCTCTTAAATACCTAAAATAAGACATTTATTAAAATTCAAAATAATGGCCACATTCAATTTTTTAAGCATAGCCTAATATCTTTTAATATATAAAATACGCCTAACCCCCATTGCAGCACATTCGCATATTCAGAGAATGTATAAAGTCTTATTGGAAAATCCTTCCTAAAAACTAAACTTGTCAACTTATGTCAATAAATAAGTGTTCAAAAGATTCATTCATAAGAATACCATCTGGAAGTGAATAAGCAGGTTTCCTGTCAGTAAAATGTTAAAATGAGGCATTTTAAGGTAGTATACAGAACAGAATTAGGTGAAACCCGTCAACATTGACGGTTACTTTCAAGGCTTATGCTAATTCATATAACTGCGATAAATAGATTGAAGTAATAAAAATTTTGAGCATTTAGCTCTTTAGCTTTTTTGATGAGTAATAAGTGTAAAAGCAATAATGACTATTGCATAAGTTACAAAATATGGTTGATCATTCAATGAATAAAATATTTCCCATACCGTACGTCATAAGAGTTATTATTACAATGTTAACTGGTTTCTCTTTTGGAAGAACCTTTAAATAGTATTAAAATCGTATTGGTAAATCTTTTGTGATAAACACTTCCGATCCGCGCTCATGCATGCGCCGTTAGCTGTTACTGTAGGCCTATGTGAAAGTTGGTCAACCATTTAAATCACTGTCTGGAAATGAATCAAATCCTTAAGGGTCTTACTTTTGAAGCCCTTTATCAACATATAGTTTTAAATACCATTTTGCGTTGAGCTGGATCATAAGATTTAAAATTACACCTCAATCATAAATATCAGTGAAGTAGTTTGGGTGAAAAAGGGCTGTTACAGCTTATTTTATTAGGAAGATAGATAATGTTAAACAAGGCAATGACATATCACATGCTTAATACTAGATATTAGAGGGTAATGATTAACCAAAGAGCCGTTGATTTACATAAAGCAATTTATAAAATCAATTACAACAATGAATATTGGCCGATACGCGGCAAAGCTGACTACGGGGGGTAGATGTCTGGGGGTAAATGTCCCGGGGTAGATGTCTGGGGGTAGATGTCCGGGGGGCCACCATCGGGTTGTGGAGTTGGGCGGAGAGTGTGAAACTTAAGATGTCGTAGAGCAAGACGGTTGTGATGAAGTTGAGGGAGAGGATTGAGAACGGGCATGACTCTCTTCCCTCTTCGGGGCCCGGAGTTAACTTATTTTCGACGATGGGTTCCCAACTCTTTCTTTCTTTTCTGACCTTAGCCTGTGGCCGGGTGTACGGCAGGTTAAACCTGTGGTTAGCCCGTACCCACAGGTGATCTGGTCACTTTCTTCCGTTTTTCAGGGCCCAACCTATTAGAGGATTCGAGGGGAAGGGTTCCTTTTCTTAACTTTACTATTCTTCTTTCTAAGGGGTGTGGCCCTCCACCCTTAAGGTGGCAGCCCCACCAGAGGTGCCAACCGCTTCGGCAAACATGAGCGCCAATAGCAAAAATATTCCTGGTGGGTCTACGGAACCAAGCTCCCGATCGGATGCCAGGGGGGGGCACTAAAGGCGTAAGTGAAATAGACGAAGCAAATCAAAGTAGGAATCAGGGAGGGAGTGTGAGAACTAGGGCTGAGATTGAGCAAGCAGAGAGAGAATACATGGAGGAGTTCAATAGGAGAAAGAGTTTGGCTAGATCTCCTATAGGGAGGAATGAAGGAGATGAAACTAGTAGTAGAGGAGAGACAACAGAAGCAGATGGAGAGGGAGAGAGAAGAGAAGGAGGATGAGGGAGAGACAGGAAAGATAAAGAGGAAACGGACACCAAATACGAGTCCCAAGGAGAAAGGAACAAAGAAGACGAAGACAGATGATGAGGGGGAGGAAATAGATGATGAGGGAGAGGAAATAGGTGATGAGGGGGAGATGGGTGTTGAGGAAATGGGGAAAAACATTCCTCCATGGAAGATGTTTAAAAGCCTAAGCGATATAGTTGATGAGATTGTGAAGAAAGAAAGGTGTAAGAAGGGATATCAGAAAAGATTTGAGACCATGTTAGAGACACTAAGGGAGGCATGGGACAAAATGGAAATGAGGTTTTTTTTACTTTGATGCACTTCGTGTTGATGTCTTTGTGGAATTTACATCCTGTTTATACAATAGGAATTTACAGACTGCAATACATAACTTGTTTCAGACATGCATGAAAATCCAGAAACTGTGGTAAACATTCTGAGGCTACACCGAAATGGTAGAAGCGGCCCAAGACCCAGGCGAGGAAGGAACAACAGGCGTTACATAGGCAGGAGGGGCTCAAGCAATAGGGAGGGGGACCACCTAGGAGACTCAGACGATCACCATCACTCTCACCAACACCCCCACCTCAACAAACACCACCCCCCCACCACCCCAACTCAACAACAACTACTTCAACAAACTTCCTCACTAGGCCTACCACAACGACACCCGGTACTACCACAACACTCCTACCCTGGCATATTCCCCCCTCCCAATTATTTTAACCACCCAACCTCACTCCAATACCTCATTTTATAATTTGTATCTCTAAACTTTTAACGTAACTTTTTTACAGAACAATATAAATACAAAGAGAATATGGTAATAAACATACTAAAAAACTTCCGAGCGAGGGGCAAGATGACAAACAGATTTAGACCTTATGAGGCCAGGGAACAACGTGGAAGAGGATTAAATGGAAGAGGATTAAATGGAAGAGGGGGTAAGTGAAGAGGGGGTATGGGAAGACGTCGTGGCAGCGTAGATGGAGACATCGACGGAGGGAGGAGGGAATCAGAAGAAACACCACCAGAAGTGGTTGAAAAACAAAGGGAAGAAGAGAAAGAAGCAGAGGGGGAAAACAACAGAGGAAGGAGAAATTGTAGGTAGGCCTAAACAATTAGGCTACACTAAATGGTAGCATATATAAGGAGTACAATACAAGTTGGTTTTTTTTTTTAGTGTTGGTTCTTATTGTTTTGTTTGCAAAAAGTATATTGTAATTTTTTAAAGTTTTTAAGTTTCTATTTTATATTTTAGGTTGGTATTTTAATTATTTCCTATTTTAAAAAGATTTTAGTTTTTGACACAAAGAAATAGTTTTAATTTAACATTTTGTTTTCATTGTAAATAGTAAATTTTAATTTTTCAATTTTTTAAAGTTGAACTCCCAATTATTTTAACCACCCAACCTCACTCCATACCTCATTCCGCCTCCTAATACCATTTCCCCATTGTACCATCCACGTTTTTTAAATAAAGTTTCCCGTCACCCAATACAACCAACATCAACAAGCCTGCCACTCCCCCAAGCCCCTCGACTTTTTTTAACTCTAGTAACAGGTCCAGTGCCGCAATTCCTGAAATTCCAACCTTCCCTGAAATTCCAATATAACAGGAAACTAAGCATTCGGAGTTGTTGGACAAAAATAAGCCTAATCAAAAAAGTAAAAACTAGAGTGGCGAAATGGACAGGGAAAAAGAAAAAGGCTGAAGAAGCCAAGTCATACTACCGCATCTGCTGGTTTCTTTCCTTGGTATTCCTCCAACCCCATGCATGCTTTAATCTGTTCGGCAGCATTATCTGAGCATTTCCGTTTGCTTGGTCTGCAAAAAATAACAGAGGTATAAAAATTTAAGTGTTTATAGTAGAGTTCAAATGTTCTATGCCTCGTTATTCCATAAATCTGCAATTTGGATGAATAACTTGGCAATGTTGTTTTTTTTTTATCAAAATGAAACCTACCAGTTACAATTCTTGCTGATCCGAACACGGTTTAGTTCCAACATTTACAGAATACTGGAACAGCACGACTCTACTATATATTAAAGTTGCTACAAACCTTCTACAACATTAAGTAAACTTACCTTGCAAGTGCACTGATTGGCTTGCTCACAAGTCAAGCTAGCACTGCCTCTTGGATCACAGTAACAGCCGTTATTGCAATTATATTGTGTCTTCAGTATGTGTTGATTAATTGTTTGGCATTGAATTGGAATAGAGGTTTAACTGATAAGCCAAAACGGACTGCCAAAACAATAAAAAAAGATTCTTGAGATCATTTACTGTTGACCAGATTTATGTAACGTAAATCAAAGGGAATAATGTTAGGTAAAGGTTATTGTTAAACATTGTTAATGTTAATGTGTTACAACACATACAGGGTGATTGATACAAGTGTGCCAGCCGTTCTATTCGAAAACCATAAGAGATATCAAAAAAGTTAAATGGTAAGTGCCCTGGATTTTTTATTTAAAAAATTATAGTCAAGTCAAAAAAATTATTTTAGCCGCCATTTTTCCAATATGGCCGCCAACTTTGATTTTTCTTATGGAACACCCTGTATTTCATGATGTATTCTGGTAGAAAATGTATTTTAAGACGATGTTATTCTTGTAATTTATTTCATAAACCTAACAAAGTTGTGAAATTTGTAATGGTTTTCGAATTAAACAGCTGGCATACTTGTATTGATGTCTATTAAACTTGTCTATTGATTCTCCTCTTTCTTCCACAATTTTTTTTTTTACCTCAAAAGTGAGAAGTGTCCTGTTTACTTTCTTTTACTTACTCTCTTGAAGTAACTTTTTAGTGACCCAAAAAGAACGTGGGAGAATGGAATCTTTAAATTAGTTACACATTCAAAGCTGATTTTAGAGCTGCTGTAGCTTGAAACATTTTGGCAAAACCTACATAAAATAAGCTATATTTGACTTATGAAAAAAAACATTTGTGATAACTTTAACACACTTGCCTGTGGAGACATACCGTGGAAAACAGTTTTATTAAGGTCATTTTTGGTTTATTTAAATTTCCATCTTCTCAGTTCTAAGGTCCCGGGCTTAGGTCTTACCATGAGACCTACGGTAATAGCTACTTCCCTATAGGGAAATTAGCTAAAAAAAAACAAAACAAAACAATTTGGCATCAAGAAATTTGAAAGATGCGATTCTGACACAAGCTATGTGGATACTGGTAGGCCTACTGACTTTTTGATAGACAAACCAGGACCTCAAAAATGTGTTCTCGAGGAAGGTAAATACTAACGAGGACTTGACGCAAAAAGGTAACATAAACCATTTTTATATAACGAGGACTACATTACCACCAAGGGAAATCTGAAATATTCTAAAGAGTTTAGAGATTACCATTGTAATTGCAGGCAAAAATGTAACCTAGAGGTTTCAGTTGAAGAAAGAAATTCAATTTTTACAAAGCTGGCTCTTACAAGGCAAGATGTATGCTAGTCCAAAGTCTGGCAGAGGAAGTGCCTATAAAAAGGAAAAGAGTTGTGGGGTCTGAAAGAAAAACTACAACAAGGGAATACTGTTTAGCCGATAAAAAGTTTGTAAAAACATGTTTATGCATACATTAAGGATTTCAAGCTCTACTACTGATTTAGCACTTTATAAAAAGAAAAAGTGTAGTGTCGAAGATGGACAAGGCAAAGCAGGTGGACACAACAAATTGCCTGATTTGAAAATTGAGGAGGTTATTGCGCTATAAAAGTAAATTACACAAATAATTATGCATTGCAACTTTGCTATGAACCTCAGTGTCGGCTTCAATCCATAATTGGGAATTGGCGGATTCTATAGTTGCATTCCGTAATTGGGAATTGTCGAGATATTTTTGGTAAGGAACTGAAAAGAAAGGACTAATCCTGAACATGACAGAAAGTATATGATCTTAAGTATTTTAGAAAACACATGCCTCGTGATAGATTTATGTTGTTATCCAAACTATAACTCTTCATGTCAAAATTTTAACATACATTTTTCCATGTCAAAGATTTTCAGCCCGATGGATCAGCTTAGCCTATCATGTGACAAAAGGACGTTGGCGGAGAGATATAATTTAGTACACAAAAAGAGTAATACAGAAACTATTGTTGCCGATTTGTATAATGACGACTGCTAATTGGAAAGGTTGCCTAAGACGGATAAGAAAACCAAGAATAGTAAGGGTAAGGCAGCGGTGAAAGGGAAACATATGGAAGATGTGAGGTCAATGGTGGGTTTATGGGTAGTAAAGGGGCTCTCTGAATCTAAACGGAAGATTAATAAGGACTTAGGGATAAGATATGAAGAACCAGGACTGTGCACTCCAGAATGTACTGATGAAGAAAAGAGGAAGTTGGATGTTATTCAGATAGGGGAACTTGAGTGGGTCAGAAATTTAAGAAATGAGTATAAAGGACTGTTAGTAATGCATACTATGAATGAATATCCATACGCTGAGAGCATTCTTCCTGCTATAATATTGGTAAGCCAATATATGATTAGTCTCTCTGTGACCAAAAAGAATTCTACCTTAGATTGGGAAAGCTATTATCTACATCACATGTTTAGAAGGCCTGTGTCGCGTGGAGGACTGAGTGGTGATATCAAGACTTTCTTGAGGAGGGAGTTAAAACACATATCTATCGTGGGGTGCGGATTTAGTAGAGAAGAAGAGGCCGAGATCGTAAAGTTAGGGATTCCAAGAATTACAGATCATAACATTCGTCGTGGAAAAGAGACATATCAACGAGTTCCTGATCTTCATCTGAAAGCAATTGGTTCAAAACTACTTCAAAGTAGCTTGACAATTCACTTCTATCCTGGAACTCGTCGAAATCACTCCTGAACTCGAACTCGGGACACCCATTTTGAATCCATTTACCGTATGCGTCAGAATCAACGAATCCATTTACCGTATGCGTCAGAATCAACCCTACCCCAAGTCATTTGGATGTCCGTTGACTCATCTATCAGCTTCTCAATTACTCGTTTTGTTGCGTAACTTTTATACCCATATTTAGGGCCTATAACCATCAGCGTTAACCCACTAAGAGTGGCTGTGCCCTCACGTCTAGTCTTCCAAAGCTCTAATATTTGAGTATTCTGTCGACCTTGCGCACTCTACTCGTCCTTACGAGATCCAAACTATAACTCTTCATGTCAAAATTTTAACATACATTTTTTCATGTCAAAGTTTTTCAGCCCGATGGATCAGCTTAGCCTTCATGTGACAAAAGGACGTTGGCGGAGAGATACAATTTAGTACACAAAAAGAGTAATTCAGGAACTATTGTTGCCGATTTGTATAATGACGACTGCGAATTGGAAAGGTTGCCTAAGACGGATAAGAAAACCAAGAATAGTAAGGGTTAAGCAGCGGTGAAAGGGAAACATATGGAAGATGTGAGGTCAATGGTGGGTTTATGGGTAGTAAAGGGGCTCTCTGAATCCAAACGGAAGATTAATAAGGACTTAGGGATAAGAGATGAAGAACCAGGACTGTGCACTCCAGAATGTACTGTACCATATGTACAATAACGGGCCAAATTTTCCTGTTTAGCTCAGTCATTCATGTAAAAGACAAAGCAAGGCTCAACAACCAATCAGATGTTTAGTTAGTTTCTTGTACAGATTTGTCTATACCAAGGTTATATAACCACGCTCTGCCACGTGCTGCTGTCTCTTTTACAGTCAGTTATTACTAAAGTCAACTTGTTTAAATTCAGTGTTTAACCCCATTTTGGGTAAGTTTTTTTTCGTCTTAATTTAGTTAAGTTTTGTAGATGTATCCAAATTAAATAAATGCCTTGCTTTCTCTTATTTAAATTCATATATTAAAATTATAAATTTTGTTAAATTCCAATTTAAAACAAGTTTATATAAAATCTATCAGTAGACATATAACTAAAAATTGTATTATTTTCAGGGTTTTTGGATAATGAGTAATAAAAAACATATTTTAAATTAAAAATTGATGATTATTTAAGAAGTTTAGTTGAAACTGTTCACTGTGCTCTGCTTTTTTTCACTAGAAACTATCACAGGAGATATTGTTGTTGGAGAGCTTTTGAGTGCCGCTGCATAGTTCACCAGGTGATGTCCTCTCACTTTAGGAGTTGAATGTACAGTGATTGTAGAGCCAGGAGTTGAATGTACGGTGATTGTAGAGCCAGGGTCAAATTGGCTAACAGACAAGATCTCTGAGTTTAATTTAATCAGGTTAGATACAAACTGGCTTGGAGTCACCCTGTCTCTAACACACCCAATTGGAGAGCATATCAGATGTTTTAGTTTTTTTTTTTTTTTTTAATCTTCAGTTAGATGTTCAAACACAGTCTTGTAATCATCAAGGGTTGGTTTACCAAAAAATCTGTCTTTTGTGACAAGACTGTATACACAGGCTCCAGCTTGACTATTTTGCAGTGTAAGATGATCGGTAATGCAATGAGCTGCTGTTGGTTTCTCTAAGTGCTTTGCAAACACTACAGCCACACCCGCTGACATACGCCGGTCGTCGTCAAAATCTCCAGAAATGCTATGAGCAAAAGCTACTGATCTGTCATTGTGGTACTTTTCAATCATTAAAGACATAGGTATTTCAGTGACACTTATTCCTTCATGATTTTCTGGGAATGTTTGTATGATCTCAGTACAGGATGGAACTACCTTTGTTGTTTCAAATATTTGTTTAAGTTTCCATGTAATAAGTTTAGCCACTATGTACTTTCCTCTGTTATTTATGTGTAGGCCATGATATGAGAAATGGTTTCTCTTCAACACATCCAGATCAACAAGATGTAAAGATTCCAGTCTATTAGCTGATTCCCTCAAGTAATTATTTACAAGACATATTTTGTCATGAACTGCATGCTTCTTGTAGACATCAAATCTTTGTGGTACGGTTGTAACCAATACTGGCTGTTTTTTGCTTAAAGTCTTTAATTTGGCTTCTAGGGCTGAGTAGATAGGAGTCATATCGTTTTTCAATGAATCATTAGATCCTCCAATAAGAATAACTGCATCATATTTGTATTTTGAAAGCAATGCAGTGTCTGTTACTTGATTGAATGAGGCGTTAGCATTACTGTACCAGTAGAATTTATTTTATCATTCATTTGACTTAGCTTCCATCCTAGATTTCTGCCCTGGCTGTCTGCATGAACGGAAACCTTGATATTGTTTTTAAACACATTCACATTATTTTTATTATTTTCATTTTGTGATTTTTTTGCCTGAGGTTTTCTACGGATGAAATGTATTTCTTCATTGAATTGATTACACTCGCCAGACAAGACCGTGTATTTGTTAGGGGTGATGATTGTGGAATATTTGAATTCCTGTAAATTTGGGTTCTAAATGTTTTTTTATTTTTTTCAGCTGTCCAATTCATTGTCCGCTTGTTTTCATTGTCTTTTGAAGAAGTTAAGCTTACGGTTTGAGGTTGTTTACTGTTTAATATGTTATTTTGTTGATTGGATCCATTCTTTGATGCCTTGTTTAGTAAAAGCTGTTTCAAAGTTGTGTCACTCAAGTGAGAGTATTGGTTGTTATGGATGATTAGAGCTAGCTGGGCTCGTTTAGTCAATATATCTGATTCTGACAAAGTAGGTAATCCTCTCTCAAAATTGCATGGTGACAACCCAGCGATAATTTTTGCAGTTAAATGTTCCGCAATCATGATCATATGTATTCCACAATCAACGCAATTTTTTTGCCAAGGTACTTTAACATTGATGAGAGAGGGTTTGGCAGTCTCATTGTAGAATTTATCCAGCTTGTCATATATGTACTTAGCATGCTGTTCGTTGTAGTTGTCCAACGAGTCAAAATAGTAAAACCTATCTTGACTTTTTTGCCACAGTAGTAGGCTCCAGTGCGTCCCTTATCCACCATTATTTTGTACATTTGAGGAGTCATTAACTGGGATGAAAATATATTGTTTATTTTCCAGATTTTGGGGAAGAATTATTTCACCAAAGTTCTTAAGAGTTTTGATGGCTAAGGAAATGACTGGACTAATAAAAACTATATCTTCGTGAACCATATTGTTTAAGATGTCGAATACCACTTGAATAGTATCATCCGTCACCCACTTGGACTCAAGTAGAGCAAGTGGTCAGTCTTGTTCAGTTTACTCTCTGCTGAAGTAGGATTAGTGCTGTTTGGTGTTGGTTTTGAACTCTGATTGCAATCCAGTGAATCAGGACTTGTTTCTCCAGGTGTACCATACCCCTCTAAGCTAGGGCTAGGGCAGGACTTAGTTACTACAGGTGTAATATCACTTAAGTTTAGGGGTCTGCGGGTCCCCGATTTTTTCGGGTCGGGTCGGGCCAGCGGAAGGCCCGAGAGACCGGGTCGGGTCAGAGATTTTTTCGGGCCAAGATCGGGTCGGGCCAAAAAAAAAAATTATTATTTTCAAAGTTATAATAAGTAATTTTCAAAGAAACACTCTTATATATATTATTACAGAGGAATTAAAACGTTAAAATTATAATTAAATATTAAGTTTGCTCACGTTTAAGAACAAAGACACAACAGAGCAAATGCCGTACTGTCACTAGCCAGAGCCAGTCGTCTACTGACAAAACAAAAGCCGTGACACAACAGTGCAAAGAAAACGAAGTCAAAAGAAAGACTATTTATCCAGAGGTACCAGTTTAATTATTTATTGTTTATTCCATACCTAGTTTAAAATATATTTTAGTATTTTATTTACATAATAAATTATAAACAAAAGAAATATCTGATATAGTGTACAGATCTGTATCTTGTTCTTTTATTTTCCTGTGTCCTTTTTGTCATTCAGTAACAAAACAAAACAACACTTCTGATCGTCTGGTTCGGCATTGTATGGTCACCATTTAATTTTTTTTTAAGTATCAAGTATCAGCAAGTCTACAAAAAGGTTAGGCCTAAATATTTTAAAATTTTATGAAAGTTTTTATCAGTAAAATTATTTTTTTCTTAAGTTAGATTGAGTTTCAAAAAAGATATTTCTAAGATCCAATACAATATTTACAAGACACAAACTACCATGAATTAATTTCTTTGGAAATTATCTGTAACAGTTTTATATTTTTGAATAAAGAAAATATATCTTTTTGTCTCTACTTCCTTGTTTTGTTACTTGCATTTTGTCAGCAATTGGAACAATCGGGTGGTGTAATAGGGGTGGAGGAGGGGGAGGGTCTATGACCTTGAGTGTCCCCGGGCCTGGCTCTGGTTGTGTAAGAGGGGCGGGGAGGGGAGGGGGAGGGTCTGTAACCTTGAGTGTCCCCGGGCCTGGCTGTGAGAGTGGTTCATGGTTTTTTGTTTACATTCTACTACCCTTCCCCCTTCCTTCCGAGAAAAAGACCCTACAGTTTCAAAAACATCGACTTACAGTATAAAAACATTGAGTTGTGTTGCTAATTAGGACACTATAATGTCTCTGCTGTCTGCTTATGTTGCCAAATTAGCATTTAACTTTCTTTTCTCTTGATTTAATATAATTTTCTATATATTAAGAGTTCCTTTTCAGGTACCTAATTATTGTGATATTGTTTGACTTGAGTTTATGGATTTTTAATTCTTTTCATTTATTAGCTAAAATCAGTTGTTTTAGGATTTTAATCTCTTGCAATACCGTAGGTCTTTAACTGTGTATGACATGATATATGCAATTTTTACAGTCTTTACTATAACTAACTAAACTATACCATAAACAATGTATGTGTGTTATTTACTGTTTTAGAGTTTTTAAAGTGAATTAGTTTACTCACAATCTTTTCTTCAATGAGTTCTCCACTTGTCATGTTGCTTAGTCTATTACTATTTTAGGCCCTATAAAAAATAATTCCTATGTAAAGCTGTAGGCCTAGTAATGCCAATAATAAATAATTCTTTATTTATGATGATGTAACTAATAATGCTATTGTAAGTGTGAGGTTTTTATACTTAGGAGGTTAGGAGGCAGGGAATGAATGATTCATATTGCATGGTGGAAACATAGAATTTTTATTTTCTTCTTGCTTGCAGTCTTTAAGCCAGTCCACAGGCCCTAAACTTGAGATAAGGTTAATTGATTTGTTTATGATCCTTTTATATTAAGTTCCATTACAAACTTGTTGTAATATAGCTGTTTAGATATTTCAACAGTTATAAAAATGGGAAAGAATGGCTTGATAAAAAAAAATATTTTCTTCTTTCTTGCAGTTGAGGCAACTCCTAAGCTGTAAATAAGTTATGAACATGAAATAATATACATAAATACAATCGTTTTTCATATGTTATTTTTAAGTAATATTATAAACACAGATAGGAGTTAAAAAAAGAAAAAAATCTGGTAATTAATAATTTTTGGCCCGACCCGATTTTGGCCCGAAACCCGAGGACCAAAATTATCGGCCCGACCCGACCCGGCCCGAACCAAAAAAGTCTGACCCGCAGACCCCTACTTAAGTTGCCACTGTCCATGGACTTAGCTTCGTCAGAATAATCCGAAAGTTTCTGTTGAGTACCCACCGCAGCGGTAGATGAATCATTAATTTCTATATTCCTAGTAAAACTCAATTCTATTTCCTTCATAGCTGTCAAAAACATTTCTTTATTTTTGTGTTTTAGCTTTGTAACTCCAAATCTGGATTTGTTTTCCAAGAAAAGGCTTACATCTATTTCTTTAACATAAGCCACCTCATTAGTTCCATAGAAAGTAACATTATACTTGGGTAGTTTATTTTTAAAGTCAATGCTGTTTATTACTGCAGGCCAATAGTGTCCTTTTAGTTTTGCAAAGACTCGATCACCGACTTTAAATTTGTTATTTTTTGTATGGCTCATTTTTAATCTTCATCAAGTCATCAATCACAGGAACAAACTACTGGTAATTTTATTTTTTTATATATTTAGTATTTGATAGCAACTACTTAATTCATCACTACCAGATAGCTACTGGGGCTCATAGTAACATGAATAGTGTCCAATGTAAATATATTAAGCTGATAATCCAGGGAGTCACGTCTAAAACTTTAACATTCGGGGTATTCACAATGATCAGGTTGTTTTTTATCTAGCCTGTATGCACAAGTTATCAGCTATCATGTTGTAATATAAAAAATTAATAATCCTATAGTTTTATTTCCACCAGCAATAAGCAGCTTTTTCATGTGAAAAACAAAGTAGCAGAAAAGCAGACAAATTAATAGTTTAGTCCCAATAATAAACTCTTGATTTTTGAGTAAAAATAAAAATATAATTTATTGATAGAACTAGAAAAAAAAGTAAAATTTCCTTTGGTATTAAATATCAGTAAATTGAATTACTGATAAGTTTTTGCCACTAAATACGGAGCAGTTTGATAGTTTTAGTGACTGCCCGCCATCTCGATGACGTAGTTACCCCAAACCTGATGAAAAAAGAGATATGAAGCAGGGATGAGTTTAAGCATACCATTTATCATAAGGATCCCGGCTTATTCTTCAGTTTATCATCAAGCATGATGAACCACGTCGATTATATAACTCATGTGGTTTACTTCATGATCTCAACTCCGCTAGTCTATGAGTCAGATGTTTCCCCCTTATATCAAGTTCATAATTTGGGGTGGGAGGGATCAGATCATTCTCACTACCGGTATGAGCTGCCCCAGAGAGTATTCTTTATGACTGAAGGGTTGTTGAAGACCTTGATCACTACCGAATTGTTATTTTATCCCCACTCTTCGTATAAAAAGCTCAAGGTCAATGGTAAGATCATTGCCATCAGGCTTACCGCGTCTGTAATTGATTCTACTAACGTCACATATCCACCCACGTCTATTTTGCTAGCGATGGTCCACGTGTCACCCGAGAGCGTCATTTCGCGCTCCTTGACAAAAACTACCCCAGACGGCGGGAAATTGCACACCCGTTCTCGACATTCCCACGCTGGGGAAGGCTCTACATTCTTCATGGCTATCAGCCACACAATTACTGTAACAATGAAATGTACAATCACTTAAGTGGTTCTTATCACCATAATCACGATGATAACTACAATAGTCACCGCGATATCAAAACTAATATGAATACTACACAAACACGAAATCAACATAAAAAGTAAATACGCTATCAAACGCAATATTAAACACGAGATTAAATACAATATTACACTATACGATTAACTCCTTGTAAACCTTGGAATACTTCATTACTTTACAATGACAATTCCCTGACACACACTACGTTAGGGAGTTACCCCTTCTCTTGTTACGTGTCCTATATGCTGGTCCCCCATCCTCGACCAGGTGTGGCTCCACGCGCCGCGATACACCTGCCGGGGGTTGCCAGTCCTTATCCCTCTCGTCATCAATATATGTCAACTCACCCATGCCTTCAAACACCGAGTCCTCCCCTGACCCTTGGTGTGCAATGACATCGGGAAAGTCGACACCTGTCATATCCGGTTGTTGTGGTTCAGTTTGCGTTATCAACAGTGGCGACCCGAAATTCAATAATAGATCCCTGTTGGTTTTAGTATCCTCCTCGGCCACCGCTATCTGGTCCTTGTCACCGCCTACCACATCATCCTTCCGGCCGATAACGATCCCCTTATCAGTGGCATAGCCCGCAACAATTTCGTCTCGCAATGCTTCGCGACTTTTCTTAATCTTATTTACATGCAATTTTGTTGGCTTACCGTCAATTTGAACTTCATAGACTACATCCGACAATTTACTTAACACCAGGTGTGGCCCACTAAAATACTTTTTGAATTTTGCCCCAGGACTGTTCTTAATATCGGGGTGAAACACATAAACCTCATCCCCAGCCTTAAGCTCAAGCAATTTAGTATTCTGATCATAGTACTCCTTACTCTTATTCCTACTTCTAACAGTGGACTCCCTAGCAATATCGTAAGCTTCCAACAGACGATCCTTTAGCCGCGCACAGCTAACATTCGACACCTCCTTACATGCCAAGTCATCGTCGTTTGGAAGCTCCATTTCCCTACCGTGGAGGAGGTAGAAGGGGGATGAATTAGTAGCCCTATTCTTAACATTTCTTAGTGCAATCAGCACCAAGGGCAAATGCTCATCCCAATCGGGATCATTTTGATCAACATAGTGTGATAACATTGCAGCAATAGTGGCATGTTGCCGCTCAATCATGCCGTTTCCCGCCGGGTGATACGGCGTTGTTTGTAACTTTTGTATGCCTAACAGATCACACACCCCCTTAAATAATTTCGACATGAAATTTGTACCCCTATCACTAAGAAGTCGCTTAGGCGCCCCATGACGCGCTATAATATTAAGAACAAAAGCTTTGGCTACTGTTTCCGCGGTCTGATCTTTCATAGGGATTGCCTCTACATACCTAGTTAAGTGATCAATACAGGTTAGAATGTATTTATTTCCTGCCCTTGTAACCGGCAAAGGTCCCACAATATCTATCGAGCACAACCCCCATGGCTCCCTTTCCGGTTCAAATAGCTCCAAAGGTGCGGTCTTAATATTCCCCCTCTTACGTAAAGCACATTCCCTACAGCTATCTACATAATTCGTGATGTCCTTCTGCATTCCAGGCCAAAAATACCGTGCCTGGATGACCCCTTGAGTTTTAGCTGTTCCCATATGCCCGCTAAAAGGTGTATCATGATGTTGATACAATACTTTGAAAACCATTGACTTTGGCACCACCAACTTACATCCGTCACCCTGCTGAACATACAGCAGTTGGTCCCGATCTAAGAAAAATTTTGACTCCCCTGACTTACCCAATCCATTAAATTTTAACTTACAAAATTCATCATTATGCTGTTCTCGTAATATCAGCTCCCTTGACCAGACAGGTCTCAGGACTTCCTCCTCGCCAACATAGTTTACCCTTGACAAGGCATCCGCCTGTACATTCTGCACCCCCTTACGGTGCACTACGTCATAACTGTATTCAGACAACGTTAGAGCCCACCGAATCAACCTCGAGTTAGGATCTCGTAACGAAAAAATCCATTTAAGAGCCGCACAATCCGTTATTATAGTAAATCTGGTGTTCAACAGGTACGGCCGCCATTCTTTTACTAAGGTCACGACAGCCAGGAGCTCCCGTTCAGTGGCCGAATAACGTTGTTGCGCGTCCGACAGAACTTTACTGAAATAAGCTATGGGTCTCTCCTCCCCCTCAATTTCCTGCGCAAGCACCCCGCCAATGGCCACGAGACTCGCGTCTGATATAACAATGAATGGCCTATCAAACTGCGGATATGCTAGTATGGGCTCGCACAGTAATGAGTCTCTTAGCGCCTCAAACGCCCTCTGTTGTTCCTGACCCCAAACAAAAGCTGTATCTTTCCGTGTTAAGCTTGTTAACGGCCGCGCCAATTCACTGAACCGTGGGATGAATTTCCTATAAAAATTTACAAGTCCAACAAAGCTTCGTAACTGTTTAAGATTACTAGGTACCGGGTAGTTAGTGATTGCTAAAGTTTTACGCTCGTCTGGCCTCACGCCATCTTTTGACACAATATGACCCAAGTACTCTATACTATCCCGTGCAAACATACATTTAGTAGGCTGCAACACAAAGCCCGCTTCTTGTAGCTTAAGAAAAACATCCCCTAACCGCTCAGCGTGCTCTTTCATATTACGCGACGCTATTACAATATCATCCAGATAAACCAACACTCCCGCGGACTTAAGTCCCTTAAGGACATTATCCATTACTCTCTGAAACGTTAATGGAGCTGAGCATAACCCAAATGGCATCTTTTTAAATTCATATAAACAATCTGATGTAGCAAATGCGGTTTTATGTCGGTCCTCTGGTGCAACTGGAATTTGGAAATAACCCGAGTAAAGATCTAAATTACTGTAAATGCTAGTACCCCCCAGGGAATCTAATGTTTCAGTTAGCAAAGGTAGCACGTAGTACTCCTTTTTAGTTACATGGTTAACTTTTCTAAAATCAATAGCAAGTCGCCACTGAGGCTTCCAATCCGGTCCCGCATCAACCGGTTTCCGTTTCTGACACATAACAATGGGTGACGCCCAATTCGAGGTTGATGGCTGTATTATGTCCCTATTTAACATATCGCTGATATGTTCCTGCACAACCCCTTTCAATGACTCAGGCAACCTATAGGGTGCAGAGCGTACCGGAAGTGCGTCCCCCGTGGGAATTTTATGCTCAATAAGGGTCGTACACCCCAGTGGTCCCGTACCGTCATAAAATAACGATCGAAACTTCCATAGTACTGGAAATATTATATCCCTGTCACTACTCTGAAGGTGTGCTAATTTAGAATCAATTAACTGTTTAAGATTTGCCAATTTCTGGCCACCCTGTCCTTTAAAAACTTCCCCCCATACTCCTTCATCCTCCTCCAGCTCGGCTTGCCTAAATCTTTCGACCAGATCTACCATCTCACTTCCATCCCTAATCAACCCTACATGACTAACACCACCTCGTGTTCCGCCACCTTCGGTCCCTGACCGGATACCTTGCCTCTCACAGGCTTCACTACACATGGGCCTCTCACCCGCAACACTTGCCGTACTCCGGCTACCAACATGCCTCTCCCAGGCTTCACTACACATGGGCCTCTCACCCGCAACACTTGCCGTACTCCGGCTACCAACATGCCTCTCACAGGCTTCACTACACATGGGCCTCTCACCCGCAACACTTGCCGTACTCCGGCTACCAACATGCCTCTCCCAGGCTTCACTACACATGGGCCTCTCACCCGCAACACTTGCCGTACTCCGGCTACCAACATGCCTCTCCCAGGCTTCACTACACATGGGCCTCTCACCCGCAACACTTGCCGTACTCCGGCTACCAACATGCCTCTCACAGGCGTCACTATCCAACCTCTGGACCTCATGACTGAACTCGCTCAGGTCGGAACGGAAGGGCTTGGGCCCAGCACACTCACCGCCAACCTGAACAACGGTACCGACCAGGACCCCAGGCCTGGATTTCACAATTGCCACCTCGGCCAAACCAAACGCATATCCTTTATCCCAAGTCACATCACTATCACCAATATTCAATACTCGACACTGAACCAACCACTGACATCTCTCTTCACACTGCTCCTCGAAGACCTTACTCACAACACGTGCAATACAAACATCTCTATCCTTTCCAAACTCATTTCCATCCTCCACATAAACCAATTTAGGGCACCCCAGCTTCCTATTACCACTCTCCAATTTCAACCCTGCCGCCAACAAGTATTCACTATTCGCCTTTAAAACCACCGGCCTAAGGGTGACCACCCTCCAGACTCTCTCTTCCCTGGAGCAGGAACTCAACGCCTGAGTGACTTCCATCTCCTCCACGCCATGAGGCCCCTGCTCCTCACACCCCCCCAGCAGGGTGGCAGGGTTAGCTACTCCCCCAAGGGTGGCATTACTGGAGGGGGCGGTACCGGCATCCCGCACCCCCGTCATCTGGAGAGCGGCCAGCCTTATCTCATCAATCGACAGATCTATCACCACTCCTAATTTTCTCAACGAATCTAGCCCCAAAATTCCATGATATGGTAGATCTAGGTCACACAAATGAAATTCCAAATTAAATATCTCCCCTGCAATATCTACATCAAAATTAGTTACCCCTTTAATATTCAATCTATCTCCTGTAACACCCATCGCTGCTACAGTAGACTTTCTCACATTACAGTTCTCCACTTCACCCTTAAATAACAAAATAAGTGCCCCGGTATCGACTAAAAATGTAAATAACCTCCCCTCAATTGACCCCACTAATGTAAGGTCCACACCTGCTGTTACCCTGATACCAGGAACAACTTCATCTCGCGCGGCAGCCGGTCCAACAGTCGGGTTACTTATTGATTTCCTGTCGGACCCCTGAAGTTTAAAGGCCCATTTCGGCGGGGTGAATCACTCCTTACCACTCCTACCTTCCCTTGATCCACCCTACAGTCCCTTGAATAGTGACCCCTACGTCCACACCTGTAGCAAACAACCCCTGACATCACCGCCGCATTCCTTTGGGCGTCCGACAGGTTGAATCTCACCCTCCTATTGTTATCCACCCCTCGACTGGCAGGGCTAGGCTCCCGACTACTTGAACCCCTATCAAAACTACCGCTTCCATTGTTCATTCGGCCCGTGCCGTCACGGCGCCGATCAATACTCCGATTATCTCCTGCAAAATTTCCCCTACCAGCACCAGGGGAGACCCCTCGCGAGAACCTGTCCGAGCTATAACCACGACCAGCTACTCGGCCCCTTCCACGGTCATCAACCCTCGGACCTCGACCACGACTTCGGCAGTCCGCCTCCCTATGTCCCTCACGATTGCAATTCCAGCACGTGAGCTGGAACACCGACGCCGCCGTCTCCGAGGGTTTGGACGCCTCTTCCGCCTCCACAAGCGTTGCCCACTGCACCGCGTCCTCCCACTTAGTTGGGAACCGAAACCGCGTGACCTCCCCAGGCTTGCCCTGGAGCCCATGTAAAAATGACGCGAGCATGCGCCTCTCCGCCTCTTCCTCGACAATTTTCTGTGACGCCTCGTCCCCTGTCTGACGCACGGTAAGGGCCCCTAGTTGTCGGATTCTTTCCGAAAACTGGGCTACCGACTCCCCACGCTTCTGTTGCGCGTTTTGTAAGTTCATGTAATTGAATTGATCAGTGTGCTTCCCTAGAAAGCGGTCCATGAACGCGCTTCCTAGTTCAGCGTACTTCAGCGAACGCGATAAGTCAAATCTTGTGGACAAAAACGTGGCTGCTGGTCCTTTCGACTTCAGAACTACAACACGTGATTTGTCGTCCTCAGACCATTTCCCCAACAGCGCCGCTTGATTAATCTGCTGGAAAAATTCCCTTACGGAGGGCGACGTACCATCCCCCCGAAACACGTCCACCAGAGCCGCCGCAGCCACATTCATCGTGTTAACTGCCGGAACCCCCTCCGTCTTCTTCTTCTCCGCTAAATACAATTTCAACTGATCGAGCTCCCCTTTTAGGGACTCGAACGCAGCTTGTGACACGGCCATGATTTAATTTAATTTAATTTACTATTAATTTATTTTACTTTATCTCCAACTAACAACCTTTACTTATCTTCAATATCTAAAACCACAAACACCAAAGAAAATGTGCTTTTTCAATACACCGACAATGAGTGCCTAAGGTAACACATAGCCGACGCACCCATGTCCCAGGTAAAATACACAAACACAATTCCACCCACTACACACGTACCGATACCAACAAAAACCCCTTTTATAAAATTCCACGATACCATTGTCACGACTCACTCTAATGAATTTAATGATTAGAATCTATTAATATACTAACCCACTTTGCTAAAAACAAATAATTTAATGAAACTCAATTACTATTTTATTTACTTTTACTCGTCTCACGTTCGTCTCATTAGTGTACGTCGTCCGACCGTCGTTAATATATTTCTCGATTATCCTTTCAACCAGTGATTTTAATAACGCTTCACACCCTTCCAAAATGACATCCGGGTCATAGACGGGTAAATAAAATTTGGCGTCCCTGTTACTCATATGTGCTTCGGTGTTTCGTATATATGCTCCTCGGGAAGCTCAGGTAACGGCAACTTTGGTCGTATCGCTTTAGACAATGCTCCCTTTTGTGGTTCGCGTTTCCCTACTGTGTTTTCTGCTGTCGGCACGTGTTCGTAGTATGCAGTGATAACCGCCGACCGCGTTCCGATTTTAGTAAATAATGTGGTGGTGTATCCCCCTGCGCTCAATGGCTCCCCAGGTGCTGTGTTAAATTTCCGAATTCCCCCTGGGTCCATAAAATTGCCACCTGACCCAGTCCTTGATCCCTTGTTACCCAGCGCGCCCCACAAGAATTTAATTAAAGCCGAATGCCACTGATAAGGCTATCGCACCACTGCTGATAACAATATATCTATACTGGCCAGTTCACTATCATCCTATGAAAATGTGGCATTAATATGACGTATACTAAGTGATTGTACACTTCAACAGGCACCGCTTTCTTTAATTCTTCCAAAAACTCTTTGATTACGTCAACGATATCAGGTTCCTCAGGCTGCCCTGGACCATCCCACATCTATGCTTACAAGGAGCTGCTCACTACGATAATCATAAAGGAAGGCCTTATATCGACATGCAAAATAAATCCCCCTTTGCTCGTGAACGAATCAATCGAGTATTTCAAGAAGTGCTGGTAACTTAAAATCGGTTTATCCGCCGAAACAACACTCTGTTCTTCAAAAAGATCCAGACCCCCAACAAGCTTTTCACACCTCACCTCGCTAGTCCCCTTTACTCTATCTTCTGTTATCGTGTATACTAAAACTTTATGCCCACACTCGGCAACCCTGGTATAGAATCTATTGAAAATTTCCTGCTTACATAACTGGTAGCATAATGCCATGGCTAATAATTAATACTGTTAAATTCCATGTTAATACTGCCTCATTTAAATATGTAACAATATGATCAACCAAATACACACATGAATAAAAAATAACAACAAACAAAAATCTATGTCTTCACAATTATACATCTACGGTATCTAAATAGAAGTATCGCCTGGTTCACCTTTTTAGATTTAAGACATACTCCTCCTCAATTAAAATTTATTTTTACACCTAACACCAATGTTGGATGTCGCTTAGTTAGCCAGAAGGGCTACAAGCAACTGGGAGCTTGGAACAATAACTACACTGGAGGAGTATGCTAAGAACATTATTTATTTATGACAGCAGTAGTTTATGACATTACAAACAAGATAGAATATAATATAGATAGATAATTACAATGAATGACTAGGGGACTCTAACATAATTAATACTGAAACGGAGATGTTATAATGAGAGAGAGAGAGAGAGCTACCACGAGATAATGAGAGACTCACCTAGGACGGCCAGCATGTCACCGATGCGATGTACGAGTGGAATGACAACCACCGGGCTAGGAGCCCCTTTTATATAAACCGCGAGTAGCGTCAGTGGCCATCCCCCAACCGCAAGCCACATTGGGCCTATGAATAGATCAATTGGAAACCACGATGATTCAAAGGAAAGTTATAGAGAATAATATAATGTTTCATACCGGACCGTTAGACTATTGTAGTAAGGGTAGTTACCCTAGTCTGAATGGGGGAGGCTTAGTGAATGGTGTAGGGACTACAATGACAAGGGGGAGGTGCTTTACAACTGTGCCCGAAGGGTGAACCCCAACGGGAGGTTATGAATGGACTGGGGTCCATATTAGGGTTGTCGTGACCTACCCCAACTAGGGTAGGCAGATGTCAGCCTACTAGTGAATGCCCTAGGTCGCGTGCACCCTTCCCTCTGTCGTCATGGTTACAATAATCTTTATTTAGGAATTTACGTTAGTGAATAGATATTGTGATTATCGTAGCATCTGTGAAGCAGATGTTCTAACGGCTTCTAGTGATTAACATTTGTTGGGATTTCAATGCCAACATAATCTCCTTACAACAAGCTAGAAACAGCGACAATATTCATATCTGTTTGAGATCAATCCATCGAGACCTACTAATCTTGCGAGAGCTTATTCAAGAGAAGCTAAGTATGGCTACTCAAGATGGAGAAGGGGCATCAAATACTATATGACCCCAACAACCACAAGTTATTTCAGGGCTCCCTGCTCTTCCGATTCAGCCGCATCTGAATGTAACTGCTAATCCAGACATTCTGTCACCAGGGTATGTGCTCCATCCAGTCGGTGTTCCTCCCCTGCAGGATTGGAATTTAATCATGTCGGCTGGAAACCAACAACCCCTCAGTGCTCCAACTCAATATGAAGAAGGAGTTAAGAGCCAATGCTTGGGGGACCTCGCTAGTCGCCTGATAAAGATACTGAGAGGACTGGATCTTCATCGTCACAGCCAAGTGCAGCACGATCCCATCTCCTTGCAAAAGTCGAGCTGAAGAATCGGATACTCAATCTGAGCATCGAGAGAGAAAAACATACCGGAATAACAGGTCTAAGAGCATGCCGAAGACTAGAAACCTTGATAGTGACACATCTAGAGGTAGGAAAGGTGGCAGCTCAACAGACACCCGGGCTAATAGGCCAGTTCGATGCAAAGATGATAAATCCGGGGTCTGCATCTTCGGGATCGCCTGTAGGAACGATCATTCCTATCAGGGGGAATTCCCTCCTGGACAAGTCAAATTATATCTAGATGCAATACTCGGGTCAATTAATGAGGTGAAAGGGAATCAGAGAGCACTGAGTCAAGCAATGGAACGAGTTCTGGAGGCTCGAGACAAGCTATCTGCTCGAATGTTGCATCTCGAAGAGAGAGTAAACAAGCAATTCAACGGATTGATTGCAGATATGAAAACAATCGGCATCAGCACCAAAAACATATCACTCTCCGCTGCCAGACAACTATGACTAAGCTAAGAAAAGACTATCTTCAACAGTGAAGAAACTTGAGAAAGAAGACCTATACGACAAATACCAAGAAGTATTTGATGGGTGGTTGAATGAAAAGATCATAGAAGAAGTTCCATTAACTACCACATCACCCTGTCTTAAAAGTTGGCAGTACTACTCCGATTCGTCCTATGTTCGATGCCAGTGTGCATGAACATCAAAGTCTTTCGTTAAATCAGTGTTTGGAAAAAGGACCCAATCTTATTGAGAAGATTCCTTCAGTAATGGCTCGATTTCGACTGAAGAAAATTGGTGTAATAGCTGATATTCGCAAGGCATTTTTACAAATTGCTTTTACCAAGCCGAAAGAGACTTTTTGCGATTCTTGTGTACTACGAAGGAAAGACAACTTATAGTTTACAGACATTGTCCAGTTGTTTTTGGAGTTTCCTCGAGCCCTTTTTTATTGGAAGCTTCAATCAGACTACTAATGGAAGAAATACTACTCAGCTTAATAGAAGCGGTTAACTGTCGCGCGCGACAGTATCCACCAGCCGCTGACGGTCTACTGTCGCAATTGCGACAGTAAACAATCATTTTTTTAATGCGCTTTAAAGCCCCTTAATACAACACAAGCTGTACTGAATATAGTATCATTGTAATCGGCAAACTACAAGCTTTCCCCCGATGCCTGCCTGCAGACGCTAACTGTATGTTCTGTTGTACTGTGATCAACAAAAGTTGCGACAGCTGTCTGCTATCTACTGCTAGTAAGTTGCTGTGTTTACTGCGTTGTTTAGTCGCGTTTGCTTAGTGTTTTAGTTGAACTTTTCGTTCTAAAATGGATAGTAGTGATATTAGAAATGCCCTAGAAGATGATATTAGTGATTTATGATTCAAACATGATATATGATCCTGATGAACCCGTAAGTGATTTTGAGATTGACATTACCGAGTAAAAGTGACAGATTCTGAACATTCACTTACGGACTTTTCCAGTGGAAGTGAAGCCAATTACAGCCCCCATCTAAGTGAATTAGATACCTCTGAACATGATGAATTAGTTATAAATGAAGAAATAAATGAACCAGGTAGGCCTACTCCAACACCACCTCTTGTTCGTCCTCCTTTAGCAGAACCTTGGGTTAGGTTTATATCCCCCAGAGGAACCAAAAGACATTAGTTCTCAGGTCCATGTATCCAATCCATGTAAGGTCCACACCTGCTGTTACCCTGATACCAGGAACAACTTCATCTCGCGCGGCAGCCGGTCCAACAGTCGGGTTACTTATTGATTTCCTGTCGGACCCCTGAAGTTTAAAGGCCCATTTCGGCGGGGTGAATCACTCCTTACCACTCCTACCTTCCCTTGATCCACCCTACAGTCCCTTGAATAGTGACCCCTACGTCCACACCTGTAGCAAACAACCCCTGACATCACCGCCGCATTCCTTTGGGCGTCCGACAGGTTGAATCTCACCCTCCTATTGTTATCCACCCCTCGACTGGCAGGGCTAGGCTCCCGACTACTTGAACCCCTATCAAAACTACCGCTTCCATTGTTCATTCGGCCCGTGCCGTCACGGCGCCGATCAATACTCCGATTATCTCCTGCAAAATTTCCCCTACCAGCACCAGGGGAGACCCCTCGCGAGAACCTGTCCGAGCTATAACCACGACCAGCTACTCGGCCCCTTCCACGGTCATCAACCCTCGGACCTCGACCACGACTTCGGCAGTCCGCCTCCCTATGTCCCTCACGATTGCAATTCCAGCACGTGAGCTGGAACACCGACGCCGCCGTCTCCGAGGGTTTGGACGCCTCTTCCGCCTCCACAAGCGTTGCCCACTGCACCGCGTCCTCCCACTTAGTTGGGAACCGAAACCGCGTGACCTCCCCAGGCTTGCCCTGGAGCCCATGTACAAATGACGCGAGCATGCGCCTCTCCGCCTCTTCCTCGACAATTTTCTGTGACGCCTCGTCCCCTGTCTGACGCACGGTAAGGGCCCCTAGTTGTCGGATTCTTTCCGAAAACTGGGCTACCGACTCCCCACGCTTCTGTTGCGCGTTTTGTAAGTTCATGTAATTGAATTGATCAGTGTGCTTCCCTAGAAAGCGGTCCATGAACGCGCTTCCTAGTTCAGCGTACTTCAGCGAACGCGATAAGTCAAATCTTGTGGACAAAAACGTGGCTGCTGGTCCTTTCGACTTCAGAACTACAACACGTGATTTGTCGTCCTCAGACCATTTCCCCAACAGCGCCGCTTGATTAATCTGCTGGAAAAATTCCCTTACGGAGGGCGACGTACCATCCCCCCGAAACACGTCCACCAGAGCCGCCGCAGCCACATTCATCGTGTTAACTGCCGGAACCCCCTCCGTCTTCTTCTTCTCCGCTAAATACAATTTCAACTGATCGAGCTCCCCTTTTAGGGACTCGAACGCAGCTTGTGACACGGCCATGATTTAATTTAATTTAATTTACTATTAATTTATTTTACTTTATCTCCAACTAACAACCTTTACTTATCTTCAATATCTAAAACCACAAACACCAAAGAAAATGTGCTTTTTCAATACACCGACAATGAGTGCCTAAGGTAACACATAGCCGACGCACCCATGTCCCAGGTAAAATACACAAACACAATTCCACCCACTACACACGTACCGATACCAACAAAAACCCCTTTTATAAAATTCCACGATACCATTGTCACGACTCACTCTAATGAATTTAATGATTAGAATCTATTAATATACTAACCCACTTTGCTAAAAACAAATAATTTAATGAAACTCAATTACTATTTTATTTACTTTTACTCGTCTCACGTTCGTCTCATTAGTGTACGTCGTCCGACCGTCGTTAATATATTTCTCGATTATCCTTTCAACCAGTGATTTTAATAACGCTTCACACCCTTCCAAAATGACATCCGGGTCATAGACGGGTAAATAAAATTTGGCGTCCCTGTTACTCATATGTGCTTCGGTGTTTCGTATATATGCTCCTCGGGAAGCTCAGGTAACGGCAACTTTGGTCGTATCGCTTTAGACAATGCTCCCTTTTGTGGTTCGCGTTTCCCTACTGTGTTTTCTGCTGTCGGCACGTGTTCGTAGTATGCAGTGATAACCGCCGACCGCGTTCCGATTTTAGTAAATAATGTGGTGGTGTATCCCCCTGCGCTCAATGGCTCCCCAGGTGCTGTGTTAAATTTCCGAATTCCCCCTGGGTCCATAAAATTGCCACCTGACCCAGTCCTTGATCCCTTGTTACCCAGCGCGCCCCACAAGAATTTAATTAAAGCCGAATGCCACTGATAAGGCTATCGCACCACTGCTGATAACAATATATCTATACTGGCCAGTTCACTATCATCCTATGAAAATGTGGCATTAATATGACGTATACTAAGTGATTGTACACTTCAACAGGCACCGCTTTCTTTAATTCTTCCAAAAACTCTTTGATTACGTCAACGATATCAGGTTCCTCAGGCTGCCCTGGACCATCCCACATCTATGCTTACAAGGAGCTGCTCACTACGATAATCATAAAGGAAGGCCTTATATCGACATGCAAAATAAATCCCCCTTTGCTCGTGAACGAATCAATCGAGTATTTCAAGAAGTGCTGGTAACTTAAAATCGGTTTATCCGCCGAAACAACACTCTGTTCTTCAAAAAGATCCAGACCCCCAACAAGCTTTTCACACCTCACCTCGCTAGTCCCCTTTACTCTATCTTCTGTTATCGTGTATACTAAAACTTTATGCCCACACTCGGCAACCCTGGTATAGAATCTATTGAAAATTTCCTGCTTACATAACTGGTAGCATAATGCCATGGCTAATAATTAATACTGTTAAATTCCATGTTAATACTGCCTCATTTAAATATGTAACAATATGATCAACCAAATACACACATGAATAAAAAATAACAACAAACAAAAATCTATGTCTTCACAATTATACATCTACGGTATCTAAATAGAAGTATCGCCTGGTTCACCTTTTTAGATTTAAGACATACTCCTCCTCAATTAAAATTTATTTTTACACCTGACACCAATGTTGGATGTCGCTTAGTTAGCCAGAAGGGCTACAAGCAACTGGGAGCTTGGAACAATAACTACACTGGAGGAGTATGCTAAGAACATTATTTATTTATGACAGCAGTAGTTTATGACATTACAAACAAGATAGAATATAATATAGATAGATAATTACAATGAATGACTAGGGGACTCTAACATAATTAATACTGAAACGGAGATGTTATAATGAGAGAGAGAGAGAGAGCTACCACGAGATAATGAGAGACTCACCTAGGACGGCCAGCATGTCACCGATGCGATGTACGAGTGGAATGACAACCACCGGGCTAGGAGCCCCTTTTATATAAACCGCGAGTAGCGTCAGTGGCCATCCCCCAACCGCAAGCCACATTGGGCCTATGAATAGATCAATTGGAAACCACGATGATTCAAAGGAAAGTTATAGAGAATAATATAATGTTTCATACCGGACCGTTAGACTATTGTAGTAAGGGTAGTTACCCTAGTCTGAATGGGGGAGGCTTAGTGAATGGTGTAGGGACTACAATGACAAGGGGGAGGTGCTTTACAACTGTGCCCGAAGGGTGAACCCCAACGGGAGGTTATGAATGGACTGGGGTCCATATTAGGGTTGTCGTGACCTACCCCAACTAGGGTAGGCAGATGTCAGCCTACTAGTGAATGCCCTAGGTCGCGTGCACCCTTCCCTCTGTCGTCATGGTTACAATAATCTTTATTTAGGAATTTACGTTAGTGAATAGATATTGTGATTATCGTAGCATCTGTGAAGCAGATGTTCTAACGGCTTCTAGTGATTAACATTTGTTGGGATTTCAATGCCAACATAATCTCCTTACAACAAGCTAGAAACAGCGACAATATTCATATCTGTTTGAGATCAATCCATCGAGACCTACTAATCTTGCGAGAGCTTATTCAAGAGAAGCTAAGTATGGCTACTCAAGATGGAGAAGGGGCATCAAATACTATATGACCCCAACAACCACAAGTTATTTCAGGGCTCCCTGCTCTTCCGATTCAGCCGCATCTGAATGTAACTGCTAATCCAGACATTCTGTCACCAGGGTATGTGCTCCATCCAGTCGGTGTTCCTCCCCTGCAGGATTGGAATTTAATCATGTCGGCTGGAAACCAACAACCCCTCAGTGCTCCAACTCAATATGAAGAAGGAGTTAAGAGCCAATGCTTGGGGGACCTCGCTAGTCGCCTGATAAAGATACTGAGAGGACTGGATCTTCATCGTCACAGCCAAGTGCAGCACGATCCCATCTCCTTGCAAAAGTCGAGCTGAAGAATCGGATACTCAATCTGAGCATCGAGAGAGAAAAACATACCGGAATAACAGGTCTAAGAGCATGCCGAAGACTAGAAACCTTGATAGTGACACATCTAGAGGTAGGAAAGGTGGCAGCTCAACAGACACCCGGGCTAATAGGCCAGTTCGATGCAAAGATGATAAATCCGGGGTCTGCATCTTCGGGATCGCCTGTAGGAACGATCATTCCTATCAGGGGGAATTCCCTCCTGGACAAGTCAAATTATATCTAGATGCAATACTCGGGTCAATTAATGAGGTGAAAGGGAATCAGAGAGCACTGAGTCAAGCAATGGAACGAGTTCTGGAGGCTCGAGACAAGCTATCTGCTCGAATGTTGCATCTCGAAGAGAGAGTAAACAAGCAATTCAACGGATTGATTGCAGATATGAAAACAATCGGCATCAGCACCAAAAACATATCACTCTCCGCTGCCAGACAACTATGACTAAGCTAAGAAAAGACTATCTTCAACAGTGAAGAAACTTGAGAAAGAAGACCTATACGACAAATACCAAGAAGTATTTGATGGGTGGTTGAATGAAAAGATCATAGAAGAAGTTCCATTAACTACCACATCACCCTGTCTTAAAAGTTGGCAGTACTACTCCGATTCGTCCTATGTTCGATGCCAGTGTGCATGAACATCAAAGTCTTTCGTTAAATCAGTGTTTGGAAAAAGGACCCAATCTTATTGAGAAGATTCCTTCAGTAATGGCTCGATTTCGACTGAAGAAAATTGGTGTAATAGCTGATATTCGCAAGGCATTTTTACAAATTGCTTTTACCAAGCCGAAAGAGACTTTTTGCGATTCTTGTGTACTACGAAGGAAAGACAACTTATAGTTTACAGACATTGTCCAGTTGTTTTTGGAGTTTCCTCGAGCCCTTTTTTATTGGAAGCTTCAATCAGACTACTAATGGAAGAAATACTACTCAGCTTAATAGAAGCGGTTAACTGTCGCGCGCGACAGTATCCACCAGGATTTCAATGCCAACACTCGCCCCTCATTAATGAAAGTTTGGCCCATTTTCAATGGCCGAACTTAAGGGTTGCAATTTCTCTCTCCCTCGTGGCATGGAATACAATTACAATAGTCAAATAATTAAGATATACAATTCACATAAGGCCCTATATAATTAGACAAAACTATAAATCCAGGGTATCTAAACAATCCTATTATTACAGATACATTGAATAAAATGCCTTTAACATAGTAAAATATATATTGAGTAAAATATGTGACTACTGTATTACTACTGTTGGGTAATTTTTTCCAACCATTTGTTAGGTGGCGGCAACGGCTAGCGCTGTGGTTACCGGAAGCTTATCTCTACCGCTAAAAGTCGTTTATGATAAGCTCCCTTCTTTGATTGTGATAGTTTAGTTATGACTTGGACTTGGAGGGACTTGTTTTGTTGCGTCAAAAGGAGAAGACCTCTTATACCAGCCGATGCTGATATCTACCGTGTCACCTATACCGGGACCTCCATAGTGGTGAGTGCGGTCTATGCTGAACGCACTGAAGTGTCCACTGTGACTTTGGCCACCAAGAAGGTGACGAGGGTGGTCATCCGGCATTAAAGCCAGAAAAACGTAAGTCCGTATGGTGCTAATTAAGTTAGTCTTAGGTTTGCGTTATTGCATTATCTCCATCCGGCTGATATGCAGTGTGGGCTGCTTATCAATACTGCACTAGGCACTGTCAGTTACTTAGTCAACTTAGCCAGTTTCTACACCATGGGCGGGTGGCAAGACATCGGCCGAGTTTTATTACTAGTGTTCGTTGTAACCGGCAGCTCTATCCTATTATACCTGCTCTCAGCCCTCTACGTATTGGTTACGAAGTACATGGACAAGTCCCTTCGGGACTTGAACTAAGGTACGTGGTTCTAAATGACTTGAACTAAGTAATTAATTCAATTAATCTGATGTAATTAATTCCAATTTAAATCTAATTTTTACGTGAAAAGAGTTTAATCGTATTCTATTCCCTGACCGCGCACGGTGATTTATCCCTCTGTGCCAGGTTCAATCATAATTCGTTAATCGGCTATCAGCCAAACCACACATTCCGCCCCCGCACAGACACGCCTTGAGCCTCGTGGCGCAAGGCGACGCCCACAACCTCAGCGAAGCCACACGCAGCCTAGCCGTAAACCAACATTGCCGCCAACCACACAAGGTGCGTCGCAGCGCACCCCTACCATATATTACGCTAAACCCAACACAACACATCATTTGGTCACACATCAATTATACTACATAAACACCTATAAAATAATACCTAAAACAATTACTACCAAAAATCACACACATCAAATAGTTCTACTCATATGACAATCCATTTACCTATCCGTTTGTTTGCATTTCCCTATTCACTACACTACCAATTATAGTTATTTTCATTTATTTAAGTTTATTTATTTATTTATTTTTTTTTTTTTTTTTTTTTTTTTTTTTTTTTTTTCACAAGATTACCCTAGACTAGAACAACACATCTTAACGCTACAATACAGCTCTGAACACAGTCCTGAAATACTGGCCGCCTATCTGCGCCCTCCTGTAGGTCCATTATCCCCGTAATCACCCTGCTATAACAGCACACTTACAGTCAACACTCCACCACGCCAGTTCATTTCTTGCTGTCACCGGCCGTGTCCTTAATTACTTCTCATCCTTAGCGCAATATATCATGCGCCACTTTTACACCAATATTACTGGGTAGTCCACTCTACCTATCGCTCACCTGCTGAAGAACAACACACTGTTTATCAATATATCTCGCACCACAGTACGGTTGCTATAACCGCAACCGCGAATGTCAATCCCCTCGTACAAACCAATCATTGTCTAGTCCTTAGGGGAAGGTCAACACCGTCGTGTCTGCGCAGGTCTATCCTCCGCTCGCTCTGGAACCTGGTCGTTCCCTCTCGTTCCGGTCGTTCCGCCCTCTTGAATCGTGAGACGTCCTCGTCTCCAGCACCCTTGGATGTAGGCCCTCTTCCATGTCAGAATTGCCAGAATTATAATAATAACTCCGGCGACGCAACTTCCCGCTGCTAGACGCTCGTTTAAGGTAGTCTGAACCCATCGCTCAGATTGTAGCTCCGCTTCCCGCAGCAGAAGCTGGAGATGCGCGTAGCTTGTCCCAGGATGACGTGTCTGGTTGATTATTCCATGTAGGGTTGCCATGCCTGGATACTGGTTACTCAAATTTTGATAAGAAGAGAGTGATTGACGTTCTTCCCTGGATAATACTGAAGAGAAGGGAGTTATCTTGAATTCCGTAGCCCCCTCGAACTGCATGTACCCTCTAGTGATTGGATAGAGAACAAAGTCACTAGCGTGTATGTGGCACCCTGCCGACCTCATAATGACCCCAGCCCCTTGTATGGTGATGACAACTGGCTGTGGTTCGGCAGGACACTCCAACGTGACCGTAATCTTCTCCGAAGTACTAAACACCCAGCTTCCCTTGGTGGCCACCCTGTGCATCTTTGTGTCAACATTTCCAAGGTACAGCTTCCGATTGCAGGTGACTGGTACTGCCCCCTCTTGCTCCCGGAACAGCATGGCCTCACAGTGGTTTTCAGGCTTCAGGTAGACTGGCAGGTCCGGTGGGCATACAGCAAATCGCCCTCTTGTGCAGGTGTCCAGGAACTCCCCTGACAGTACTAAATGTCTCTGCTGATCCTCCGAGACTGCCAGGAACTCCCCCAGACCTGTGAGCTCTACATATCTCTGCAACTCTCTCTCATAAATTGGCAGGGAAATAACTTTAAATACCGAAAAATGTCTGTTAACTGATTTTAAGGGAACCTCAAACATTACTCTGATACTACTACCATAACCTACTGCATATGCCTTGCAAAAACTGTAATACAGGTGAACCAAACTAACCTCCGGGCTTATAATTAAACTTAATCCCTCAGGGAGTTTTAAAACTACTTCATTTAACAAGGCCAATAGTCGCTGAGGGCTAATGATTAATGAACTTATCTTACCCTGAGCTAAGGTGTCAAGAGCTTGTTGTACACGAGCAAGTTCCCCATCTACTGTGTTTATTGTAAATTCAATGCTCCTCAACAATGAATAAGTTTTAGCCCTATGAAACATGGTTGCATTTAAATACGAAATTTGTTCATCTGCCCCATTTAATAATTTTGCAAACCGTTGCATGTTAGTATCCATAGCAACAGCTAATGTCTTAATGTCCCGCTCGGAAATTTTGACCTCATCCTGAAGTTGCCTAACATAAGACAACTGTTCCTTTTCCAGATGGATAGTATCCTCAGACAATGATGCTAAAGCGTCTATGTGAGAGTTTAATGTTAACAGATCATTATTATCCATTGTCCCAAAAAGAAATTTCATACCAGATCCAACCGCATCCAACAATCCCCGCTTTTGGCGTCCCCCAGAACCCAACATCGTCAACAGCCTGACTGACCCTAATCGGTCCTGCAATCTCGAAACACCTACTAACACCCGTTCCAATTCCTCTCTGGCAAACCGTAGTATTACCGTGTCGTTTGCCATCAGGCTTACCGCGTCTGTAATTGATTCTACTAACGTCACATATCCACCCACGTCTATTTTGCTAGCGATGGTCCACGTGTCACCCGAGAGCGTCATTTCGCGCTCCTTGACAAAAACTACCCCAGACGGCGGGAAATTGCACACCCGTTCTCGACATTCCCACGCTGGGGAAGGCTCTACATTCTTCATGGCTATCAGCCACACAATTACTGTAACAATGAAATGTACAATCACTTAAGTGGTTCTTATCACCATAATCACGATGATAACTACAATAGTCACCGCGATATCAAAACTAATATGAATACTACACAAACACGATATCAACATAAAAAGTAAATACGCTATCAAACGCAATATTAAACACGAGATTAAATACAATATTACACTATACGATTAACTCCTTGTAAACCTTGGAATACTTCATTACTTTACAATGACAATTCCCTGACACACACTACGTTAGGGAGTTACCCCTTCTCTTGTTACGTGTCCTATATGCTGGTCCCCCATCCTCGACCAGGTGTGGCTCCACGCGCCGCGATACACCTGCCGGGGGTTGCCAGTCCTTATCCCTCTCGTCATCAATATATGTCAACTCACCCATGCCTTCAAACACCGAGTCCTCCCCTGACCCTTGGTGTGCAATGACATCGGGAAAGTCGACACCTGTCATATCCGGTTGTTGTGGTTCAGTTTGCGTTATCAACAGTGGCGACCCGAAATTCAATAATAGATCCCTGTTGGTTTTAGTATCCTCCTCGGCCACCGCTATCTGGTCCTTGTCACCGCCTACCACATCATCCTTCCGGCCGATAACGATCCCCTTATCAGTGGCATAGCCCGCAACAATTTCGTCTCGCAATGCTTTGCGACTTTTCTTAATCTTATTTACATGCAATTTTGTTGGCTTACCGTCAATTTGAACTTCATAGACTACATCCGACAATTTACTTAACACCAGGTGTGGCCCACTAAAATACTTTTTGAATTTTGCCCCAGGACTGTTCTTAATATCGGGGTGAAACACATAAACCTCATCCCCAGCCTTAAGCTCAAGCAATTTAGTATTCTGATCATAGTACTCCTTACTCTTATTCCTACTTCTAACAGTGGACTCCCTAGCAATATCGTAAGCTTCCAACAGACGATCCTTTAGCCGCGCACAGCTAACATTCGACACCTCCTTACATGCCAAGTCATCGTCGTTTGGAAGCTCCATTTCCCTACCGTGGAGGAGGTAGAAGGGGGATGAATTAGTAGCCCTATTCTTAACATTTCTTAGTGCAATCAGCACCAAGGGCAAATGCTCATCCCAATCGGGATCATTTTGATCAACATAGTGTGATAACATTGCAGCAATAGTGGCATGTTGCCGCTCAATCATGCCGTTTCCCGCCGGGTGATACGGCGTTGTTTGTAACTTTTGTATGCCTAACAGATCACACACCCCCTTAAATAATTTCGACATGAAATTTGTACCCCTATCACTAAGAAGTCGCTTAGGCGCCCCATGACGCGCTATAATATTAAGAACAAAAGCTTTGGCTACTGTTTCCGCGGTCTGATCTTTCATAGGGATTGCCTCTACATACCTAGTTAAGTGATCAATACAGGTTAGAATGTATTTATTTCCTGCCCTTGTAACCGGCAAAGGTCCCACAATATCTATCGAGCACAACCCCCATGGCTCCCTTTCCGGTTCAAATAGCTCCAAAGGTGCGGTCTTAATATTCCCCCTCTTACGTAAAGCACATTCCCTACAGCTATCTACATAATTCGTGATGTCCTTCTGCATTCCAGGCCAAAAATACCGTGCCTGGATGACCCCTTGAGTTTTAGCTGTTCCCATATGCCCGCTAAAAGGTGTATCATGATGTTGATACAATACTTTGAAAACCATTGACTTTGGCACCACCAACTTACATCCGTCACCCTGCTGAACATACAGCAGTTGGTCCCGATCTAAGAAAAATTTTGACTCCCCTGACTTACCCAATCCATTAAATTTTAACTTACAAAATTCATCATTATGCTGTTCTCGTAATATCAGCTCCCTTGACCAGACAGGTCTCAGGACTTCCTCCTCGCCAACATAGTTTACCCTTGACAAGGCATCCGCCTGTACATTCTGCACCCCCTTACGGTGCACTACGTCATAACTGTATTCAGACAACGTTAGAGCCCACCGAATCAACCTCGAGTTAGGATCTCGTAACGAAAAAATCCATTTAAGAGCCGCACAATCCGTTATTATAGTAAATCTGGTGTTCAACAGGTACGGCCGCCATTCTTTTACTAAGGTCACGACAGCCAGGAGCTCCCGTTCAGTGGCCGAATAACGTTGTTGCGCGTCCGACAGAACTTTACTGAAATAAGCTATGGGTCTCTCCTCCCCCTCAATTTCCTGCGCAAGCACCCCGCCAATGGCCACGAGACTCGCGTCTGATATAACAATGAATGGCCTATCAAACTGCGGATATGCTAGTATGGGCTCGCACAGTAATGAGTCTCTTAGCGCCTCAAACGCCCTCTGTTGTTCCTGACCCCAAACAAAAGCTGTATCTTTCCGTGTTAAGCTTGTTAACGGCCGCGCCAATTCACTGAACCGTGGGATGAATTTCCTATAAAAATTTACAAGTCCAACAAAGCTTCGTAACTGTTTAAGATTACTAGGTACCGGGTAGTTAGTGATTGCTAAAGTTTTACGCTCGTCTGGCCTCACGCCATCTTTTGACACAATATGACCCAAGTACTCTATACTATCCCGTGCAAACATACATTTAGTAGGCTGCAACACAAAGCCCGCTTCTTGTAGCTTAAGAAAAACATCCCCTAACCGCTCAGCGTGCTCTTTCATATTACGCGACGCTATTACAATATCATCCAGATAAACCAACACTCCCGCGGACTTAAGTCCCTTAAGGACATTATCCATTACTCTCTGAAACGTTAATGGAGCTGAGCATAACCCAAATGGCATCTTTTTAAATTCATATAAACAATCTGATGTAGCAAATGCGGTTTTATGTCGGTCCTCTGGTGCAACTGGAATTTGGAAATAACCCGAGTAAAGATCTAAATTACTGTAAATGCTAGTACCCCCCAGGGAATCTAATGTTTCAGTTAGCAAAGGTAGCACGTAGTACTCCTTTTTAGTTACATGGTTAACTTTTCTAAAATCAATAGCAAGTCGCCACTGAGGCTTCCAATCCGGTCCCGCATCAACCGGTTTCCGTTTCTGACACATAACAATGGGTGACGCCCAATTCGAGGTTGATGGCTGTATTATGTCCCTATTTAACATATCGCTGATATGTTCCTGCACAACCCCTTTCAATGACTCAGGCAACCTATAGGGTGCAGAGCGTACCGGAAGTGCGTCCCCCGTGGGAATTTTATGCTCAATAAGGGTCGTACACCCCAGTGGTCCCGTACCGTCATAAAATAACGATCGAAACTTCCATAGTACTGGAAATATTATATCCCTGTCACTACTCTGAAGGTGTGCTAATTTAGAATCAATTAACTGTTTAAGATTTGCCAATTTCTGGCCACCCTGTCCTTTAAAAACTTCCCCCCATACTCCTTCATCCTCCTCCAGCTCGGCTTGCCTAAATCTTTCGACCAGATCTACCATCTCACTTCCATCCCTAATCAACCCTACATGACTAACACCACCTCGTGTTCCGCCACCTTCGGTCCCTGACCGGATACCTTGCCTCTCACAGGCTTCACTACACATGGGCCTCTCACCCGCAACACTTGCCGTACTCCGGCTACCAACATGCCTCTCCCAGGCTTCACTACACATGGGCCTCTCACCCGCAACACTTGCCGTACTCCGGCTACCAACATGCCTCTCACAGGCTTCACTACACATGGGCCTCTCACCCGCAACACTTGCCGTACTCCGGCTACCAACATGCCTCTCCCAGGCTTCACTACACATGGGCCTCTCACCCGCAACACTTGCCGTACTCCGGCTACCAACATGCCTCTCCCAGGCTTCACTACACATGGGCCTCTCACCCGCAACACTTGCCGTACTCCGGCTACCAACATGCCTCTCACAGGCGTCACTATCCAACCTCTGGACCTCATGACTGAACTCGCTCAGGTCGGAACGGAAGGGCTTGGGCCCAGCACACTCACCGCCAACCTGAACAACGGTACCGACCAGGACCCCAGGCCTGGATTTCACAATTGCCACCTCGGCCAAACCAAACGCATATCCTTTATCCCAAGTCACATCACTATCACCAATATTCAATACTCGACACTGAACCAACCACTGACATCTCTCTTCACACTGCTCCTCGAAGACCTTACTCACAACACGTGCAATACAAACATCTCTATCCTTTCCAAACTCATTTCCATCCTCCACATAAACCAATTTAGGGCACCCCAGCTTCCTATTACCACTCTCCAATTTCAACCCTGCCGCCAACAAGTATTCACTATTCGCCTTTAAAACCACCGGCCTAAGGGTGACCACCCTCCAGACTCTCTCTTCCCTGGAGCAGGAACTCAACGCCTGAGTGACTTCCATCTCCTCCACGCCATGAGGCCCCTGCTCCTCACACCCCCCCAGCAGGGTGGCAGGGTTAGCTACTCCCCCAAGGGTGGCATTACTGGAGGGGGCGGTACCGGCATCCCGCACCCCCGTCATCTGGAGAGCGGCCAGCCTTATCTCATCAATCGACAGATCTATCACCACTCCTAATTTTCTCAACGAATCTAGCCCCAAAATTCCATGATATGGTAGATCTAGGTCACACAAATGAAATTCCAAATTAAATATCTCCCCTGCAATATCTACATCAAAATTAGTTACCCCTTTAATATTCAATCTATCTCCTGTAACACCCATCGCTGCTACAGTAGACTTTCTCACATTACAGTTCTCCACTTCACCCTTAAATAACAAAATAAGTGCCCCGGTATCGACTAAAAATGTAAATAACCTCCCCTCAATTGACCCCACTAATGTAAGGTCCACACCTGCTGTTACCCTGATACCAGGAACAACTTCATCTCGCGCGGCAGCCGGTCCAACAGTCGGGTTACTTATTGATTTCCTGTCGGACCCCTGAAGTTTAAAGGCCCATTTCGGCGGGGTGAATCACTCCTTACCACTCCTACCTTCCCTTGATCCACCCTACAGTCCCTTGAATAGTGACCCCTACGTCCACACCTGTAGCAAACAACCCCTGACATCACCGCCGCATTCCTTTGGGCGTCCGACAGGTTGAATCTCACCCTCCTATTGTTATCCACCCCTCGACTGGCAGGGCTAGGCTCCCGACTACTTGAACCCCTATCAAAACTACCGCTTCCATTGTTCATTCGGCCCGTGCCGTCACGGCGCCGATCAATACTCCGATTATCTCCTGCAAAATTTCCCCTACCAGCACCAGGGGAGACCCCTCGCGAGAACCTGTCCGAGCTATAACCACGACCAGCTACTCGGCCCCTTCCACGGTCATCAACCCTCGGACCTCGACCACGACTTCGGCAGTCCGCCTCCCTATGTCCCTCACGATTGCAATTCCAGCACGTGAGCTGGAACACCGACGCCGCCGTCTCCGAGGGTTTGGACGCCTCTTCCGCCTCCACAAGCGTTGCCCACTGCACCGCGTCCTCCCACTTAGTTGGGAACCGAAACCGCGTGACCTCCCCAGGCTTGCCCTGGAGCCCATGTAAAAATGACGCGAGCATGCGCCTCTCCGCCTCTTCCTCGACAATTTTCTGTGACGCCTCGTCCCCTGTCTGACGCACGGTAAGGGCCCCTAGTTGTCGGATTCTTTCCGAAAACTGGGCTACCGACTCCCCACGCTTCTGTTGCGCGTTTTGTAAGTTCATGTAATTGAATTGATCAGTGTGCTTCCCTAGAAAGCGGTCCATGAACGCGCTTCCTAGTTCAGCGTACTTCAGCGAACGCGATAAGTCAAATCTTGTGGACAAAAACGTGGCTGCTGGTCCTTTCGACTTCAGAACTACAACACGTGATTTGTCGTCCTCAGACCATTTCCCCAACAGCGCCGCTTGATTAATCTGCTGGAAAAATTCCCTTACGGAGGGCGACGTACCATCCCCCCGAAACACGTCCACCAGAGCCGCCGCAGCCACATTCATCGTGTTAACTGCCGGAACCCCCTCCGTCTTCTTCTTCTCCGCTAAATACAATTTCAACTGATCGAGCTCCCCTTTTAGGGACTCGAACGCAGCTTGTGACACGGCCATGATTTAATTTAATTTAATTTACTATTAATTTATTTTACTTTATCTCCAACTAACAACCTTTACTTATCTTCAATATCTAAAACCACAAACACCAAAGAAAATGTGCTTTTTCAATACACCGACAATGAGTGCCTAAGGTAACACATAGCCGACGCACCCATGTCCCAGGTAAAATACACAAACACAATTCCACCCACTACACACGTACCGATACCAACAAAAACCCCTTTTATAAAATTCCACGATACCATTGTCACGACTCACTCTAATGAATTTAATGATTAGAATCTATTAATATACTAACCCACTTTGCTAAAAACAAATAATTTAATGAAACTCAATTACTATTTTATTTACTTTTACTCGTCTCACGTTCGTCTCATTAGTGTACGTCGTCCGACCGTCGTTAATATATTTCTCGATTATCCTTTCAACCAGTGATTTTAATAACGCTTCACACCCTTCCAAAATGACATCCGGGTCATAGACGGGTAAATAAAATTTGGCGTCCCTGTTACTCATATGTGCTTCGGTGTTTCGTATATATGCTCCTCGGGAAGCTCAGGTAACGGCAACTTTGGTCGTATCGCTTTAGACAATGCTCCCTTTTGTGGTTCGCGTTTCCCTACTGTGTTTTCTGCTGTCGGCACGTGTTCGTAGTATGCAGTGATAACCGCCGACCGCGTTCCGATTTTAGTAAATAATGTGGTGGTGTATCCCCCTGCGCTCAATGGCTCCCCAGGTGCTGTGTTAAATTTCCGAATTCCCCCTGGGTCCATAAAATTGCCACCTGACCCAGTCCTTGATCCCTTGTTACCCAGCGCGCCCCACAAGAATTTAATTAAAGCCGAATGCCACTGATAAGGCTATCGCACCACTGCTGATAACAATATATCTATACTGGCCAGTTCACTATCATCCTATGAAAATGTGGCATTAATATGACGTATACTAAGTGATTGTACACTTCAACAGGCACCGCTTTCTTTAATTCTTCCAAAAACTCTTTGATTACGTCAACGATATCAGGTTCCTCAGGCTGCCCTGGACCATCCCACATCTATGCTTACAAGGAGCTGCTCACTACGATAATCATAAAGGAAGGCCTTATATCGACATGCAAAATAAATCCCCCTTTGCTCGTGAACGAATCAATCGAGTATTTCAAGAAGTGCTGGTAACTTAAAATCGGTTTATCCGCCGAAACAACACTCTGTTCTTCAAAAAGATCCAGACCCCCAACAAGCTTTTCACACCTCACCTCGCTAGTCCCCTTTACTCTATCTTCTGTTATCGTGTATACTAAAACTTTATGCCCACACTCGGCAACCCTGGTATAGAATCTATTGAAAATTTCCTGCTTACATAACTGGTAGCATAATGCCATGGCTAATAATTAATACTGTTAAATTCCATGTTAATACTGCCTCATTTAAATATGTAACAATATGATCAACCAAATACACACATGAATAAAAAATAACAACAAACAAAAATCTATGTCTTCACAATTATACATCTACGGTATCTAAATAGAAGTATCGCCTGGTTCACCTTTTTAGATTTAAGACATACTCCTCCTCAATTAAAATTTATTTTTACACCTGACACCAATGTTGGATGTCGCTTAGTTAGCCAGAAGGGCTACAAGCAACTGGGAGCTTGGAACAATAACTACACTGGAGGAGTATGCTAAGAACATTATTTATTTATGACAGCAGTAGTTTATGACATTACAAACAAGATAGAATATAATATAGATAGATAATTACAATGAATGACTAGGGGACTCTAACATAATTAATACTGAAACGGAGATGTTATAATGAGAGAGAGAGAGAGAGCTACCACGAGATAATGAGAGACTCACCTAGGACGGCCAGCATGTCACCGATGCGATGTACGAGTGGAATGACAACCACCGGGCTAGGAGCCCCTTTTATATAAACCGCGAGTAGCGTCAGTGGCCATCCCCCAACCGCAAGCCACATTGGGCCTATGAATAGATCAATTGGAAACCACGATGATTCAAAGGAAAGTTATAGAGAATAATATAATGTTTCATACCGGACCGTTAGACTATTGTAGTAAGGGTAGTTACCCTAGTCTGAATGGGGGAGGCTTAGTGAATGGTGTAGGGACTACAATGACAAGGGGGAGGTGCTTTACAACTGTGCCCGAAGGGTGAACCCCAACGGGAGGTTATGAATGGACTGGGGTCCATATTAGGGTTGTCGTGACCTACCCCAACTAGGGTAGGCAGATGTCAGCCTACTAGTGAATGCCCTAGGTCGCGTGCACCCTTCCCTCTGTCGTCATGGTTACAATAATCTTTATTTAGGAATTTACGTTAGTGAATAGATATTGTGATTATCGTAGCATCTGTGAAGCAGATGTTCTAACGGCTTCTAGTGATTAACATTTGTTGGGATTTCAATGCCAACATAATCTCCTTACAACAAGCTAGAAACAGCGACAATATTCATATCTGTTTGAGATCAATCCATCGAGACCTACTAATCTTGCGAGAGCTTATTCAAGAGAAGCTAAGTATGGCTACTCAAGATGGAGAAGGGGCATCAAATACTATATGACCCCAACAACCACAAGTTATTTCAGGGCTCCCTGCTCTTCCGATTCAGCCGCATCTGAATGTAACTGCTAATCCAGACATTCTGTCACCAGGGTATGTGCTCCATCCAGTCGGTGTTCCTCCCCTGCAGGATTGGAATTTAATCATGTCGGCTGGAAACCAACAACCCCTCAGTGCTCCAACTCAATATGAAGAAGGAGTTAAGAGCCAATGCTTGGGGGACCTCGCTAGTCGCCTGATAAAGATACTGAGAGGACTGGATCTTCATCGTCACAGCCAAGTGCAGCACGATCCCATCTCCTTGCAAAAGTCGAGCTGAAGAATCGGATACTCAATCTGAGCATCGAGAGAGAAAAACATACCGGAATAACAGGTCTAAGAGCATGCCGAAGACTAGAAACCTTGATAGTGACACATCTAGAGGTAGGAAAGGTGGCAGCTCAACAGACACCCGGGCTAATAGGCCAGTTCGATGCAAAGATGATAAATCCGGGGTCTGCATCTTCGGGATCGCCTGTAGGAACGATCATTCCTATCAGGGGGAATTCCCTCCTGGACAAGTCAAATTATATCTAGATGCAATACTCGGGTCAATTAATGAGGTGAAAGGGAATCAGAGAGCACTGAGTCAAGCAATGGAACGAGTTCTGGAGGCTCGAGACAAGCTATCTGCTCGAATGTTGCATCTCGAAGAGAGAGTAAACAAGCAATTCAACGGATTGATTGCAGATATGAAAACAATCGGCATCAGCACCAAAAACATATCACTCTCCGCTGCCAGACAACTATGACTAAGCTAAGAAAAGACTATCTTCAACAGTGAAGAAACTTGAGAAAGAAGACCTATACGACAAATACCAAGAAGTATTTGATGGGTGGTTGAATGAAAAGATCATAGAAGAAGTTCCATTAACTACCACATCACCCTGTCTTAAAAGTTGGCAGTACTACTCCGATTCGTCCTATGTTCGATGCCAGTGTGCATGAACATCAAAGTCTTTCGTTAAATCAGTGTTTGGAAAAAGGACCCAATCTTATTGAGAAGATTCCTTCAGTAATGGCTCGATTTCGACTGAAGAAAATTGGTGTAATAGCTGATATTCGCAAGGCATTTTTACAAATTGCTTTTACCAAGCCGAAAGAGACTTTTTGCGATTCTTGTGTACTACGAAGGAAAGACAACTTATAGTTTACAGACATTGTCCAGTTGTTTTTGGAGTTTCCTCGAGCCCTTTTTTATTGGAAGCTTCAATCAGACTACTAATGGAAGAAATACTACTCAGCTTAATAGAAGCGGTTAACTGTCGCGCGCGACAGTATCCACCAGCCGCTGACGGTCTACTGTCGCAATTGCGACAGTAAACAATCATTTTTTTAATGCGCTTTAAAGCCCCTTAATACAACACAAGCTGTACTGAATATAGTATCATTGTAATCGGCAAACTACAAGCTTTCCCCCGATGCCTGCCTGCAGACGCTAACTGTATGTTCTGTTGTACTGTGATCAACAAAAGTTGCGACAGCTGTCTGCTATCTACTGCTAGTAAGTTGCTGTGTTTACTGCGTTGTTTAGTCGCGTTTGCTTAGTGTTTTAGTTGAACTTTTCGTTCTAAAATGGATAGTAGTGATATTAGAAATGCCCTAGAAGATGATATTAGTGATTTATGATTCAAACATGATATATGATCCTGATGAACCCGTAAGTGATTTTGAGATTGACATTACCGAGTAAAAGTGACAGATTCTGAACATTCACTTACGGACTTTTCCAGTGGAAGTGAAGCCAATTACAGCCCCCATCTAAGTGAATTAGATACCTCTGAACATGATGAATTAGTTATAAATGAAGAAATAAATGAACCAGGTAGGCCTACTCCAACACCACCTCTTGTTCGTCCTCCTTTAGCAGAACCTTGGGTTAGGTTTATATCCCCCAGAGGAACCAAAAGACATTAGTTCTGAGTTTAGAGTTAGGGAAACAGGGCCTAAAGATCTTCCCCCTAGAAATAGTCCACCTCTGGACTATTTGTCATTGTTTTTGACTGTGCCATTTTGGCAATTACTTACACGGGAAACAAATGCCTACGCTGACCGTTTAATTGCAGAAAAGCGGGACACGTTGAGCCCTAAATCTAGGTTTCGGAAATGGACAAAGGTGACCGTCAATGAGAGGAAAATTTTTTTTGCATTGCTCATAAATATGAAAAAGAAACTGCTAACTGTGAAAAAGAATGTGAGACACTATTGGGACACTGAAGAATCTCAGCTAATTCCTTTTTATGGCAAACACATGACTGTCAACAGATTTAATTTGATCAACACATTTTTGCATATGACATCTGCACGTGATGTTCCAAGAGACCACCCCAATTATGACCCTTAGTTGAAGATCAGGTGGTATTTTGATCATGTGAACTCAGCTTTCAAGAAGCATTTCGTAGCAAACCAACATGTCTGTATTGACGAAAGTTTAATTGGCATGAAGAACAGGTGCACTTTCATCCAGTACTTGCCAAATAAAATAAATAGTACGGTATCAAGAAATTCCAATCGTGTGACAGTGAAACAAATTATGTTATTCATGTCGAATTATATAGTGGGGGAGACTATCTGGCTGCAGGTGCAAATTCTGAAGGATTGTTTGCGGAGCGTGTCGTCATGGAAGTTATGTTCAAGTAAACTCAGAGAGTAGACCAAAACAGAACAAAACCAAGAAAATACCATCCGCCATAGGAAAAATATCACGAAAAAGGAGAAAAATAGCGAACCAGAAGAATGGCGAGATAACAAAAACATGAAACTTAGAGAAAAAGGAATGGCTGGTCCAAGAAAAGAAGAGGAACAAAACGAGAAGAGACAAAATTGGGTCCACCTTGTAGAAGTAACTTTTGTTTGAAATCAAGTAAATGCCAGTGCCGACAAGTTACAGAAGATGAAAGAAAATCACTCTTCAAAACATTCTGGTAAACACTGATTTGGGATTTTAAAAAGTTGTATACCTACTATAAATCTTTGGTTCAATACTCTGGGAAGGAAACCACGAAGAAACAGCGAGGAGAAGAGTCCAGAAGAAATAAATCTTTCTGCGATGAAGATCACTCGGTTATAGCTATTTAGATAGAAAGCTACTGTGACCCTATTTTATGTACCATGGGCGAAATAGAGATGATATGATGAAGAATATAACTCTTAGGAATATATACTACTTAGAATATATACTCTCTGATCAACATAATAACCGTAATGTGAAAGAAAAATTCTATTCTGGTATAAAAAGAATTTTATCCATGTCTTGCAGATGCTTCTACTAAACCCCATTTTCACAAAAATCAATTTATGTGAAAGATACCTTTCTATGATTTTCGATTGAAGTGGAGTATTGCCTCACCCTATTGACCCTCCAGTTGAAAGTATCGCACAGAAAAGGCCAAGGGAAAATGCCCGATGTCATTACCAAAATGGAACGAGAGGGACAGGCCAGGAGGGCAAGAAAGAAATTAGGTGTGCTTCAAAAACAAGACCCAACGTTTGATATGCTACCATTACTTGCCCAGACAAACCTAGACTCAGCATTGGGGGAAAAAATTAAATACATTTCTAAATTCTTGGTTTTGTTCAAGATGTCTAAGACTAACTTTACTGTTGTTAAACAAATTTTAAGTGAATTCCTGTGTGGGACAAAGCATTCATAATTTTATGTACCATATTTGATTTATTTTGATTGAATTCTGTGTGACAATAAGTACATGAATGACAATGTGTTAACATTTATGCCAACTTCCTAGTTTTGTACCCAATAATGACCTCTGTACTGTAAAATTACAAGCCAGAGAGTCATCTGAGGGTTAAAAAGACTGAAGGAGCACAATTTAATTTTCATCAATAAACGTTGACAAAATTTCCCCCAATCAACTTCACAACTTGAGGAATATCCCAATGTCTCTTAAACTGTTAATAGGTCACAATTTTGCATCCTTTCCTATTATGTAACAAATTTTTGGAGCAATTACAAACAAATTAATGCTTATATATTTTTTTAACATTGCTGTAACATAGGTGTGTAAGGTACTTAATACCTTTACTCACACAGCAATCATGGATTAAAGATTTTTTTGATTAGACAACAATACTGTAACAAGTTTTGAAACAATCCATATGTTATAAATAAACTTATAAACCTCATCAAAACCTCTTTTTTTTATAACATTCTGATTTGGACAGAGTTTTTGGTTGATTAAAAAACAACAAATTGTTAAAATTCTGAATGAATTTAATAGAAAATACATAATATAAATATTCATAGAATATAACACTTTGGCATAAACCCACCCTACAGGATTACAGATTACACTGGAAGGTTATGTTTTTAGGAAAAAGCATTTAGCTTGGATTAAATAAATAAATATAGGATGGAGAGGACACAGCTAACTCACCTGATGAAAGGTTGCAGATGAGTCAAAGAACACATAAAATCACACACGTAATTTACTTAATATTTCTTTCTATTTCATCATCCTATTTAAACTGTTGTTTTGTAACTACCATCTAGGCCTACTTCTGAAGAAGCCTCTGAAAGAGGCGAAATATTAAGTAAATTATGTGTGTGATTTTATGTGTTCTTTGACTCATCTGCAACCTTTCATCAGGTGAGTTAGCTGTGTCCTCTCCATCCTATATTTATTTATTTAGATTACACTGGAAGTCAGATTAAATTAGCTCATTTACACAAATAAATTTGGTAATCTTTCAAATTGTGTTCTTAATACAGTTTAGAATTTAATTTGTTTAAAGTAAATCCTTGTTAATTAACCAATAAAAAAATATCTTATTCCTACTAATTACAAATTATATTAAATTTTATGTGAACGTACACTATTAGTCACAAATTTACTTCTCTCTAAACAAATACTTCACATAGAAAGAATCAAATAGTCAACATTTAAAATCTACATTACTATAATCTTTTGTCTTTAGGCTGATTCCACACTTTAAGCCATGATACAGGACAAAGTAACTTGACATATGTACAAGCAAAATAAAATACAATCTTGTTTTAGTATCGATATTTGGTGCTGTAGTCTTTAGGAGAGACAACGAGACCTCTGCCCTTCCTAGCTCCTCGGTAGACAGTCTCAACAATATCGATCATCTCTTGTTTGTCTTCCAACGCCCAGTTGATCTTGTTGTTGTTACCCGTTCCCAGATCAATCATGATGTGTTTGTTGCGGAAGAAGAACATGACTGTGCAAGGATCATACAACTCGTACCTGCAAGAGAAAAACTGTGTGAATTCAATAGAAATCAAAATTTATCATGCAATGGTTTTGTGTTTTGTTCATGACTATGAACGAATATGAAGGGAAAGTTGATTTGATTTTTTACGCAATGGTCATTGAATTAAAAACCTTTTTTAATTTTGATCTAAAACATATCCTGGTAATACTTTTTTCAAGAAACATGCTAAAGTTTTCAGTGGAAAGAGAATACAGGTAGTTTAACTGTCGTAGAGCCTACAACTGAGACTAGTGTTCATCAGGGACAGAATCTAGGATCCTTAGAACCTCGAGATCCTCAACCTAGTAGGGAAAGTACATCCAGGAAGAAAATAAGCTCAAACTTCAGAATTGTATTGCTAATTTTCGTAACTTGGAAATGCTTCTTGCTAAGATAGCAGTTTGCAAAAAATGTAAATGATTGATTTCCTTACGTAAGTATCAGATAAATAATCTCTACATATACTGTATTAAATTATAACAGTAGCAAGATTGAAACAGCAGAAAGTGAAATAAATGTTAGAAAAGCCATTTTTAGGAGTAGGCCTAAGGCAAGGCAGAGCAAGCGGTAAAAACTGTTTGTGTGATGATGAATCCGACTTTTGGAAATAGAAAGTCTACAGTATCTGAAATGCCCAACCTGACAGCAGCTAAGAAATTAAACATCTAGGTGTCATAACTGATTTATCCTGGGATCGTCATGTAGCTTGTCTTTGCCAAAAACTCGGGCCAGCTCGCTTTGCCATAAAACGAATCAAAGAGACTAGTATCCCTGAGGCAACGAAGACTGCATACCATACATTGTTTGAAAGCTATGTACACTATGGTATTACTGTCTGGGGTGGATCCACTATGGACAATCTTAACCGGGTCCTGGTTATGCAGAAAAGGGCTATCAGAATAATAGCAGGCATAAGTAAAGAACAAAGCTGTAGAGATGCCTTGGGCCATTAGATGTCAAGTCATCCAGGGGTTGTCACCCACTAGTCACAGATTTTCGTGAAAATTTGTACACATAATTTAGACATTTAGATAGGATAAAATCCAAAATGTCAGTTCATTATGTCAAAGGTTTCAGAGATATGGCTATTTGAAGTTTTGAGCGAATTTAGTTTCCGAGGTCCAATTTGACGCTAAGGGAGCGTGCATGTATTCTCGTCTTTCTATGTAGAATGGATGATTTTTAAGCTAGAGGCCTCAAATTTGACTCATATATCCAAAATTTAATGCAGAATCATATAATACAATTGAAATGATAACTATTACCTATTATCACCCAAAAAAAATTCCTAAATACAAATAATTAGATTTTTCCGAAATCGGAACATTCAGTTACAAAGGGTTTGATAACAAAAATCTCTCTCCAGATAAACCTATAAAACTATATATCACTGGAAAGAGGATAAAATTATCTTTCAAATGGTATAATAACATGAGTGGGTTTGAGTCTTCAAAAACCTGAACATCCTGACGGTGACTACCGTCTACATCCTAGAAACTATTTATTACTGCGTAACCAAACACCCGCCTAAACAAAGAGAAATACATGACTACAACACCAGATATGCGGGAAACTATGTGCTGCCTGGCCACAGAACAGCAATGTTTGAAAAGAAACTACTGTATGCAGGAGTGAAGATGCTAAACAAGCTATCAGACCACTTGAAAATTGGAGGCCCTGTGCTGATGAAGAGGAAGCTACGGAGATGGCTGTTAGACAAAGTATTCTACACCCTAAAGGAGTTTTTTCCATGACAAGACCACGCACAACACTGAAGAAGCGTTTCCATTTCACTATGTATCTATTATACCAATGTTATTTATTTAAATTTGACGCTGTAACATTTCTTGATGAAATTGTAATAAGGGAATTGTCTATTGTCTATTGTAAAGATTCCTTAAATATGGCAGTGATATCGGTTTGACCACAATTTAGAACAATGGTTTCTTGTGCTGCTTTATTCATGGACTCCAAGCATACCCTACTTCCTTTGCTGTCCTAAGAATCTGTGTGTAGTACTTAAACGCTGGCTGGTTACGCAGATTCATCTTTATACTTTATACTTTTATACTTTTCTTTCATCATCGGCCCAATCGAGTTTGCTAGGCCTAGCTCAGGGAAGGAATCGGTTGTAAGTAATGATGTTTTCCCTACACCTATTGATATTGATAATATTGACAAAACTATTGATTTAGATATTTGTGCAGGAATAAATTCGTCCATTGAAAGCTCCTATGTATGTCAGGCTGAGCCAATTGAGGCCGAACAAGAAGGCATAAGCCTGCCAAATCGACCAGATTTTCACACCCCGCCTGTAATTTTCAATGATGTAGATATTGTTACTGATATACTTATTGATCATATAAATGAAACAAGTGATCAGGTTAGAGTGGAAATTGATCACACAAATGGGGTAATTGAACAAGTTATTAGGGGGGAAATTTATGACATAGATGAAATAATAGAACAGGTTGTTAAGAGGGGAAATCGGATTATCTCTTGACAGTCCTTTAGTTTGGGAGGATGGACCTAATGAACCGGTGGCTCATTTAGTGAGTCGGTGGCTCAGTTGGTAGCGTCGAGGACTTCGGGCCCAATGCAGCGATGTCAAGGGTTCGGATCCTGGTCATTGCCGATAACATTTTATCAATACAGTTCACCTTTGTACTGTACCAGCCCACTCCTTGCTTTGCTGTTAACGATCCACGCACGGGCGCTTAGTCTATGTGGACGGACAAATGCAAGGTTAAAAGAGGCCGCCAACCTCTTTAACCCTCCGAGTGTCCATAGTTTAGGCCTTAATGTCCACCTATTTTTGGCCCCTTTGCAAGGTTTTATTAAAACGGATCTGAGAAGCTTAAAACAATGTTAATTCTAATGTTCTATATACCATTTTGTTTGGAAAATCATGGGCTTCAATATTATATATAAAACACAAGGAACATTTTTTCAAAAAAAAATTTTTAGGTAAAAAAAATATAATTTCGAAAATTTTCAAAAAAAAAATAAGTTCGCGCTCAATGAAATTGTATAAATTATAGGCCTATAAATATTTGAAAATAGCCACTTTGTTCTAATTTTAATGAGGATTACAAATATATAATCATATAGCGAGGTAAGTTATCAAATAAATAAGTTATGAGCGAAAAACGGATTTCAGTACATAGCGTTTAGCTAAGAATGCATAGCCTAACCATAGCTAGGAATCTGGCTGATAATTTACATCAATATCACTACCTACTTCTTCAGGATCATCAACCAGCACTTCAAAACCACTTAAATCTTCTTATAATGCACCACGTATATCACTACTTTTGATTTTTAACACTAAAACAATGATAAACGTAATAAAACACATCAGTCATCGGTCCGGGGGAACCTAGCTGTTTACAAATACACGCACGTCAGCTGTCTGCTACAATATTTTCGGAACTAAAATGAATAGCGCTTAGAGACAGACCTCTGGAGAAAGCTTAGAATATTACGGAAAGAACGATACCTAACTCGATCCAGTTCAATCCGATTCAGTCAGTCATAGAGCCTTCGCCGTAAACGATGTTTGTGCGTCTTAAACTCGACGCGTGACCCTACACAAAGTGTGTTGTACGTCTTAAACTCGACGCGTGACCCTCGGAGGGTAAAAAAAAAAAAAAAAAAAAAAAACAACCTCACAATATAGTATTTTTAGGCCATAAAGTAGGAATAAACATTTCCAAACAAAGATTCACTGCAGACAGAATTATATGTTTTTCATGCATTTTTGGGACAGGATTTTTTTAAATAATAACAAGAGAAACTAACAAATATGCCCAACAATGTTTCGATGTCCCAAATAGAAAAGCCCTGAAATCTGATGAAAAGTGGTCTCAAATTGGTATAGATGAGATGAAAGCTTTTATTTTGCTGTCACATATAATGAGCATTGTAGATAAACCATCACTCCAAAGTTATTGGAAAAAAAAAGAAGATTTTTCCTACAGTCACCCGACAAAATTGGCTTCCTTGTACTGTTTATAGTACAGAAAGCTGCTAATTGCTGCATATTTATACTTTGCCGTACGGTTTATACTTTGCCGCACATCAGGATTCCAACGAAACAACACAAAACAGCGTGGTTCTATTATGCACGTAATCCGTGTACGCTTGGAAATAGGTTGGCAACACTTAAAGATAATAATACTATGAGCAGCTGATTGACTATTATAACTACGATTTAACCTGTCATTTCGCGTTTATAGTTTAGGTATTTCTGAACTTTCTGGACTTTTCATTTAAACGTTTTTAAACCATTCCTACGATCTTAATAAACAAGAAAATACCTTTAACGCATTTTTTTTAGGCACGGAAACCACTTCAAATTACAAAAACATACGGAACTATATTCTCAAAACGCGGAGCACATTTCTTGCCGAGGAAAAATAGCGGAGTGATACAGACCGCGGGTACTACTTTCTCTAGGGCACCTATTTGTATTGAACCTAAAAACGTGTTGTATAGTGTTTGAAAGACTAATTATTTATATGCTTTATAGTGACTGTAGGAAAAATATAATGTGTAACACGAGTGAAAAAGGCCTTTGCTGCACTTGAGATCATTCCGCACTCGCCGATTGCTCTCGTGTGCAGCAAAGTGCCACTTTCACCACTAGTTACACAAATAACTATTGGAGACAAAATATTTGCTGAAGTCATGTCCTTCAAAAGGTACCAAACAGTTATGAGGTTTTTACATTTTTCAAATAACAATGAAGCAGACCCAAGTGACAAGCTGGGGAAAATCCGCCCTGTCATTGACTATATTGAGAATAAGTTTATAAATAGCTACACCCCAGACAGGGATATTTCAGTTGATAAGAGCCTAATGAAGTTCAGAGGAAGGCTCTCATACATACAGTATATTCAAAAGAAATGTGCTCGTTTTGGAATCCAAGTTTTCAAGCTTTGTGAGTCTCAGACAGGCTATTGCTCATCATTTGAAATATACACTGGGAAAAACAATGCCAAAAGGGGTTCTAACCAGTGAAGATTGTTTTGAAACTTGCCGAACAGTTTTTAGACAAAGGCTACGTTATTTATTTGGACAATTGGTACTCCTCTCCTACGTTGTATCATAAGCTATTGTTACGTAACACTTATGCAGTAGGCACTGTGAAAATGAATCGTAAACACATGCCAAAAATGGATGGGGTGGAACTACAGAGGGGAAGCAGTCCTAATGAGTGAGGGCATCCTGTACATTAGGTAGGTAAGAAAAATGTAAATACTCTCGGTGTGTTACATAGTCATTTGGACTTCCAAACCAACAGGTTGCCGTGTGAGGGACACACAAAGCGAACCACGTTATGAGGTTTGTAAACCAAAACTAATTGTTGACTATAACAATGGCAGTTGACGTGAATAACGGAATCGGCAAAGTGACACCTGATAACGGATTTAATGCATTAGAGGTAAGTCAAACATTACAGTATAACCCAGACACAGAAATTTTAATAGATGATTATTTTTAAACAAGTTAAATTACAACCACTTTTATTATTGTGGGTTGCCCTAAAATTTGTGGAGCAATTTAGCGAGTCCACACCTACGGACGTCCTTCTGATTAAAAGATGGCGGGTAATTGCAGCACAAAAACGCTGTGAAGGACTCACCAAAAAACAAAGAAAAATAACCGATTTCTGTAATGCCAAGTAACTTCAGTTGTTTGGATTTAAAATTACATTTTTGTAACGTTTTAGTAGGTTAAATAGGACTAAAACTGTATTATATAGACATTATTATAAATTCATTTTTTCTACACACCTTGGTAATACACATGCTATTTTTAGCATATTAAGAGTTAACCAAAAAATCGACTATCCAAAACAGCTCTCCCCCCTTTATTTTGATAAACCGGTTTTTTACTGGAATTCATGTCTATGTCTACACTGGTAATATAACATTAGGCCTATAATTTTTTAGTTAACAGCTCTCTTAATAGTTCTATAGCTGCAACTGTAAATAGACTCACATCTTGTTAAAGTCGGGTACTTTGGTGATATCCACCAGGTAAATCACGGCAAAGTTCTTCACCTTTTCAGCTATGCTATAGAGTACTTCATCCATCTTCATACAAGTAGGGTCCCAGTCATGACCAAATCTTATCACCTGAAACAAATTTTTAATATTAGGAAAACAGCTCTAACTAGGAACATAGAATGGAAGTCTAGGAAATAAACAAACAGGTCGAGGGATAAAACGTGTTGTTTATTAGTGTTGCTAAACAAAAATAACTCTATCGCCACGCGGAGAGGCTTTTAGATTGACATTTTGTACAGTAACATGGTAGATTTCATTGGTAAATGGTAGAATAATAAAAATTGCCATGACGAATACCCCACCTTCATCAGACAATGAAGATATTGACTAACCCATACTTGTAGTCTCAAGGCAGAAGAAAAGAGGAAGTAAGTATGTCGAATAGAAGATACAGAGAGATAAAAAATCAGGGAGAAAAAATAGAAAACCATAAGCGAAGTTCGAACAAATACAAATATACCCCCGCCGCAGCAAACCTGCAGACTAAGCGAATTTCCATTCGACTGATTGGATTTACACTGAAATGTCTACTTAAAAATATAACATTTATTCTTGATTTAAATAGAATTAGTTCAACAAGTACTTAGGTTTGCTGCATCAGGGAGGGTAAAACTATTTTTTTTTTGTAAAATGTGAATAGTTAGTAAGAAATGAAAACATTTTCCAAATTTGATCAAAATATGTTCACAAACAAGAAAACTACAACAGTTTACTTATTCTCCATAAGAATAACATGGGAATTTTAAATTTACAATTTTTTTGAATTTTCTCCGTAACCATTAGGCGCATAATAACGCTTCAATATACTAAATTATTTGTTTTTTTAAGCTCTACAAAATGGTTTGGAAAGAAATTGCTAAATTTTATGTTTTTTGGGTAAAAAATGAGAAAAACCTATTTTTACCCCATAAAACCCCCCGTAAACCCCCGTTCCCATGGTCCGATCATGCTGGATCGCGAACTCGTTCGAATAAACGTACGTTTACACGTTTTTACCAAATTTCATCAAAATCGGATCATTTTTGCTCGAGTTATCGTGCTGACGGACACATATATATATAAATATATATATGAATTTGAACGGATGGTGTTTTTGGCCTCTAGGGACCTCAAAACGAAAAAAAAAATCGGTCCCGCGTCCAGGTCTTACCATGAGTACTACGGTAATAGCTTATTCCCTATATGGGAAATTCGCTAAAAAAACTTCATCGGGAGAAAATTAAAAGCAAAGAGACGTTTCTCCTTCTCCAAATAATGAAGTATGTATGTATGGTGATGTATTAGCAGGGCAAGAAGAAAGGACATATGAAGATGGGATTTTAATGATTGGCAGGTAAGTGAATAATTAGTAGATGTAGGTCTATGCGAGTATTATGAGGAAGAAGCAATGAATATAGTAAGAGAGGAGGGGGTTGGTGACAATAGTAGGCCTATGCTCTCTGCACCTAGAGGCAGGGCAAACCGAGGTGCTGATAGGCCTAGGGGTATCACTAAACGTCAGAAAAAGAAAACCTAGGTGGAAGGGGGAGGAGTGCGACAACACAGTGAAAGGTATCCCTTATATTAACATTTCTGGACTAAACCCTATTTCCAGTCGAAGACTCGGAAACAACCCTACGGCACTAAAATGCCTAAACGAATTTCTAGGTGAGGAATTTTATAGTATAATAGCACTAGAAACAAATGATTATGCAACCAAAATACTATTAGATCAAAATAAAAAAAGGGGAAAAAACTATATGGGGAAGCTTGGAAACCAGTCAACACTCATAGAATAAAAGCATATTTGGCTTTGTATATGCTTATGGGACAGGTAAAGAAACCAAGTATACAGATGTATTGGTCAAAGAGGAGAATTATAGAAACCAAAATCTTTGGTGATGTGATGTCGTTTGTATAATTTAACCAGATTTCTCGATTCCTCCAATTTTCAGACAGTAAATTTACAGACGATGGAGATAAGCTCAAGAAATTACAACCTGTTATTTCGTACCTCGAAACCAAGCTTGTACACATCTTTAGTCCGGAGAAGAATGTCGCAATTGATGAAAGCCTCGTCAAGCTAAGAGCTAGGCTATCGTATATACAATTCAACCCTAAAAAGCGAGCCAGATTTGGCATCATAATCTACAAGCTCTGTGAATCGTCCAGTGGTTATCGCAGCGGGTTTAAGATATATATGACCTAATCTATGCAAGGCATTGTTAGACCATAACACTAACATCCTTGGTACAGCAAATCAAACTAGAATAAATATGCCAGAAGAGTTTGATAAGCCTATGTTTGAGCTTGGAGTATCAATGCGCATGAGTTAAGACCTCACTGTGCAGTGGAAAGATAAAAAAAGTACTGCAGATGCTCTCTACTATCCATGAAGGGATAGAAATGGAAAGGAAAGGAAATAACTAGAAGGGGTCAAACCTCAGTACTTAAGAAACCCAAATGTGTGTTCGACTACAACAATGGCATGCTTGGAGTTAACATCCAAGATCAGAGAATGGCGTCATTCCCCATCATAAGACGGACAATCAAAGCTTACAAAAAGCTGTTTTTCTACTTGGCCGATATGGCTGTTTTTAATAGGTAGTTCCTGAACACACACATGATTCGTCCACTTGATGTGTCAGTTTTGAGGCAAGTCATAAGGGTTGGGATGAGGAAGACATTGCTGGTACATGTCCCAAGGTAGGAAAGTATCAAAACACCAAAGTGTCGAAGCAAGCAAGAAGACGAGATAAAATATCAGTTAGGGACCCGGTTACTCGGAAGTGTAGTTTGATTAAGATACGCAACATGCTAGTTACCACTGGTAAAGCATTTGAAATATTGAAATTGGAAAATGAAAATTCCCTCTTTTCAAATTTGCTCAATTTACAAACTGCGCCCTGAAAATATTTTGCTTGTGTCGCAAATGCCGCGTAAAATATGTTGTTTGCATATAGGTTTGCAAGACAGTATCATTTCAATTTTTCATATAGGCTACTTTTGGTTCAATTGCTCAACATTTCTAAGTACTACGCAGGGAGAAAGTGATGATTACTGATTACTTGCCTATTAAGCCCAATGATGATGAAGCTGATGATGATACACTTTTTATACAGCGTGTTGTGCATGTTATGAATAAGAGCAGCTTTTAGATAAAGGCTACCGTCTTTACACCGATAACTTTTACACTGAAATTCCACTGACTGAAGCACTTCTTCGAAATACTTTCCTAACTGATACAACCAAGAAATGTTCTAAATTCCTGCCAAAGACAATTAAAAAAGCAAAGGACGGTGTGCGGGAAAGTATATATTTCCGAAAATAATTGTTATTGCTTGGATTCCGTCAAAAATTGACCAGGAAACCTGTATTAGTTGTCATAACGGGCTATCATGCTGAAGATAGGGTTGTAATGAGTAAGAAGGGATTAGCTGGCAGAAAACCAACCCTTAAACAAAACTACAATCAGTATATGAGTGGAGTCAACGTGAGCGAAAAATCTGTATATCTTTCTAGCAACTGTCAAGTACTGGAGAAAGATTTTTTTAACTTTATTGATTTGTGCATGTTCAATGCCTGGACTCTACATATTTAACACTGGCAGACCTAAGAATAGAAGAGTTTCATATAGGCCTACAGATCATACAAGTTCTGGGGTGAGAAGCTAGCCCCATTGAACGACTGGTGATTTCTGGACATACAGGTGATAATGCACACCGCCTTGAACATTTGCCAGGGAAAACCCCTCAAGTGTGTAGGCCTATATATGTGAATAAATGTGTTCGGCCTAGTTATAATTTGTAATATTTTATTTGTGTATGAACACTTTTTCTCCATATATTTGCAATTACTTTAGTGGTGGCATAAGAATCTGAACTAAACAGTTCATAAATAATTTACGCAGTTGTCGCAACGGTAGATTGAGATCTTGGTTTGACGTCACGGTCAAAGAAATCAAAAAGTTCATTTCAATCATGCTGAATATGAGTCTAATCCATAAGTGAAACATTGAATCATATTGGGACACCTCTAAAACACAAATAACTCCTTTATTTCCTGAGACAATGTCTTTGAAAAGATTTCAGCTCATAATTTCTACGCTGCATTGCAACTGTGAACCAGCGATTCTTCACAGACAACCTGGTTTCGATCCTTGGCACAAAATTAGGCCATAGGGAGAGTGGTACAAGGTGGGACACGGTATATAGTGGGACATTCCATATAACTTTTTTTTCTTCAAAGCCATGTGGCCAGTTTCCCTCCAAAAGTGTTGTGTCAAGGCCAACAGTGTGTTTAAAGTTAGTTCTGAAGTTTCAGTCATGTTGGAATGTACTGAATGACAGTCCGCTACAACTATAGTCTCAAAAGTTACATTTTTGAGGTAAGCAATCATCATTTTCTTATGAAATTAGTTTGATAAACAGGTTTAAATATGATATGCCTAACATTAAAAAACCTTCTTTGTTCAATAGAAGGAGGTCAGGGATGTCTGAGCTGCACTGTTTGGAGTAAAACTTAAAAACAATATAACCCTACATGTGGTACAAATTGGGAAATCGGTACATAGTGGGACAAGCAATGATAATTGATTTATTATAAACTATTATATCAATTCATAATAGGCTAAATACAAGCATACCCATATAAATATATGACATGCCTCATCTGCTTGGTAGGTTACCTAGAATGGGACCTAGGTTTGTTAAAGAAAAAAAAAACCCTTAACTTACTTTTCACGGTAAACCCTAACGCGGTTTACCCAGAAACACAACCATTGTCATAATTTTGTGTTAGGCCTAGGTTTTAAAACTGTTTAATACTTATATTTTCAATTAAACAATTTCTTTCTACTTTTTTACCAACTTATAACACAAATACAGTTTTAGCGGGGTCGGTTTTATGCCAAAGTAGACCTACATTTAACTCTTAAAATATAGACATATTCATTCATATCATAGTTATTCATTAAAGAACATTATAGTGGAATTTTACAAAAAAAATTATTTTTTCAGGTCCATAATGCCAAAGATTTGCCGCAAGAATTTTTTGGAGCATGCAGAAGATGGAGCAATTTCGAGCCTTATAGCCTAGTTTAATTACTAACTATGTAGGTACTATAAGTTTTTACAAGTCACATATCAATAAATTTTTTAATTTGTCTGAAACTGTCTTATTTATGTATACCTCCTATGCATAACAGGATGTCCCACATTGTACCATTTATTGTCCCACTTTGTACCATATGCTGTCCCACCTTGTACCATATTGCTGTCCCACCTTGTACCAGGGTCAGTACATGTTGGGACAAGTGGTATAAAGCGGGACAAACGGTTTTTTGCCTTTTAAATATAAGTTAATAATTTTGAAAAAATATCATTCAAAGTGTTTTAAAAGTGCTTTATTTTTGTTTAAAGATTGTTCTTCTAAGTCAACTAATATTTAAGAAAAATAATGTTTTAATATTTTCGTCCCAGTATATACCACTCTCCCCATTGATGAATTAAATGTTAAGTCAGTACAGTTAAGTCAGTTAAGTACAGCCTACTTGCATAGATCAAAGCATGGTGGGGATGAAAAACAGATGTGTATACATACAATATATGTCTTACAAGAGACACAACAGGTTTGGCATCAAGAAATTTGAAATATGTGACAGCAAAACGTCTTACCTCATCCATTCGGAATTGTACAGTGGTAAGGACTTTTTGTCAGATGGGGATGGCCCCTTAGCTCAGAAAGTAGTTTCGGATTACTGACAAAATGCAATCTCCTCGGTAAAGGGTACGGTACCATTTATTAACGGACAACTGGTACACTAAAATCGCTCTGACACAAGTGCTTTTATAACATCAACCTGACAAGCGGTGTAAGAAAGAAAATCAAGGCCTTACCAAAAATAAAAAGGTTAACGTTACTCCTGGCAAAAGTGTTGCCACTGAAGATTTTGAGAAGACATCTGATGTAGATGATCCAGCACCAGTAAATCCTGCCCCCAGAACTAAAAAGGCCAGTAAAAAAGCAATCGAAAGTGAAACAAGTTCTGAAGATAGCTGCAGTACCTATTCAGAACATAACGAATTTTAGTGCGAGGATTTCAACGAAAGCGAGGAAGACCGCTATGAGCCGCTACTGGTAGTTGGTAAATCACAACAGAAGACAAAGAATAAAAGTAGACCTACTGCCAAAAACAAATCAAAATCAAAGACAATTACCACTACCAGTGCAGAAGAAAACGAAGATGTGCCCAGAAATTGGCAACTTTGAAATTATTGAGTATGAAGGGTAATTTTTCCCAGGGAATGTTGAAGACACAAGTGGAGATGAGTATAAAGTATGTGCAACAGGGTGAAAGTGTACGGATAAAATAGACTGTTGCTGGTATAATATAGGTGCCAAGTACTGCTAAATGGCGCCTGAGAAAAAAAAACTGAAACCCCTAGTGAAAGGAGATAATGTAAATAGTGTACCTACAAAGAAACTTTATAATTTATTATAGTTTTAAGATTTTACAATGATTATATATTTAATACCAAAAAGACTGAACCCATGGATGGACAGGTGAAAAAAATAAAGTTTTTCGTAAACATAAAAAAATCTTTACTGTTTACAATGCTCATAGCGCAAGTGTTCTATACCTGTTCTTAAGTTAACACGTTCGCTGCGGGCCATCAAATGGCAGGCGTAGCCCCAGTGCGGCGCAGCCTGCAGCGTCGAACAATCCCGATTAGAGGTTAATCCTGCATCATTTACAACAAACCCGATTGTCTCTGGTGATTCCGGCTCTTATATATTTCGGTATGACGAATAGCAAATAGCGTGCGGTGATGTCCTGTTTTACAACAAGAGTCCATGTAGTTCGCTAAACACTCACAGATAGCAGCACTGCTTGGAACGTAGCCGGTCTCATCGTATTGCCAATTGGAGGGAGAAAGACGGGACAACAAGTTGGTTTTTAAGTTTGCCAGATGGGGATTTTATGGGGAAATTTTACTACCAACCTACAACACAACAAAAAGCAAGTCACCCACTACACGCTAACGTGGAATAGGTCTGCCTTCGACCGACGCTAGAGCAAAAACGATGATATACGAAAGGCATTGCCGAGCGTATCCGATCGGTTACGGCAGTACCTGAACAGCGCACGGCCCGTATCCGATCGGATACACCCGCAGTGAACGTGTTAAAAGTGTTCCATCAAAGTCCTAAATTACTCACTGGATAAATCTGTTTAATGACAATTCTTTGATATTTTGGGAAACTTATTTCCCGAAACTTATTTACTTTAGCTTTACGTTTTTAAAATTGTTAAAATAAGCGATTCAGATAATCGGCGATTCGGTTAATTGGAGTTTGGATAATTTGAGTTCTACTATAATATTTACTATGAAACTACAACTCTTCCACATCATTTTAAGGTAAAGAAAATATGTTTTACAACTAAAACAAGTTTGTGATGATTTTTTTTAAGTTTTTGTGGGAGAATTTGTGTTTTCCGAACAATAATTGTTCACATCTCATATAAAATAATTTTTTTAATAGGGTAGGTTAAATAATATAGGAAAGCTCTTTTACAGAGTATTCAAGTAACCCCACAAGATTGTAGGCCTACATTAATGCATACACATGGACCCTAATCATAACATTGAAAAACCTTATGCTAGGTTCAAGTAACCCAGCAGGTGACTTAAAGATATATTTATCAACAAATAAAATATAAATAATATGTATAAAAAACTGAAATAACTTAAGCCTATCGTGAATGTACTCTCCTAGGTGAGACCACAGAAAACATACTACTATAACCCAGAATGACAACCACATGGTAAAAAGCATTAACTTAATGTAAGTGTTTCAAGAGAGCTTTGCCTTTCAATCGTAGGCAGCGCCACCAGCGTTGCTATGCTAAGTGAATGGCAACGCTGGTGGCGCTGCCTACGATTGACAGGCAAAGCTCTCTCAAAACACTTAATGCTTTTTACCATGCGGTTGGCATTCTGGGTTATAGTAATATGTTTTCTGTGGTGAGACCCTAGAGCATATCTAAAAACAATTGAAAGTTTATAAATATTTTAGAAAATATTCATATCAGAAGTTGAAAAGCGTGTTCAAGATAGGCTACCCCACTTTACGGCACTGCCCTTTTGTGATTCGACCTACTGAGATATTTCAATGCCAATGGCGATCCCTGATTCGGTAGCGCGCTGGGGCTCCGCCCGAGCCTTGCCGCAGTTTAGGGAGCGCCTGTGTAAAGGTTTTCAGCAGTCAACGTGTTAAGTTTGGTTAGAATTAGGCCTAAGTTATTGACACATTTACCAGTCAAGTGTGCCAATAGAGTATTTAGTAATTTTTAACGCTTTTCACAGTTTTCAATTGCGTTTTTCAACATGAAATAAGTTAGGCCTAGGTATTTGCCGAAAAAGTGGAGGGTACAGTTTCTTAACTGGCCTATGCTCCTAGGCCTAATACCAATTGAAACTATGGCTGCACTTTACTTGACGTCCTACACTCATTCGAATGAAAATATCGATCGATATATCGATTAATCGATTGCTTCATTCGATATATCGTTTGGTTAGTTAGGTAAGGTTAACATAACCTAACTAACCAAATGATATATGGAATGAAACAATCGAATGAAAATATCGAATTGAAAAAAACAATTGAATGAGTGTAGGACGTCAAGTAAAGTGCAGCCGAAACTATCAATTCCATGTGTAAACCTTCATTTGATTTTTCACTATCAGCAAGTTTGGTAAGTTAGGTTAGGTTATGACAATTTAATTTTATAATTGATAGAGGCTAGTAAAAATATTAATTACTAAACGATAAGTTATTTTCGATTCGATAGTTTTAATCAATATTAGCATAGCCCAGCTAAGGTAGGCCTAGCCTACTCAAGAAGATTTTCATATGCCTAAAATTGCCAATTTCAAGCATTTCGATTGATTTTCAAACATGTTTTTCAGGGTGAAATAGGCCATGACGTTTCCCTCAAAGTGCTTAAGGTAAAACGTGCTTAAAATAGTCTAATTTTGGTAGATAACTCAGGCCCACTTTTATAAACGGGCAGACTGGGCATATGCCCAGAGGCGCCCTGAACCACCGCCCGCGCTAGGAAAAATAGGGTTTTATCAGCCGGGATTTCAAAAATAAAATGGGTGATTTCAACCTGTAGTTAAGTGATTTTCCCTCCTTACAAAGTAAATAAATACAACAATGCTCACATTGCAGTTAGTGAACCAGTAATAAATAAATAGGCCTAGAGAAGTGTTGATACAACGATACAAGTAAGTTTACTGTAGCCCTATAAACAGTGAAAAATGCATAAAAATCTAGTGGAGCCGAGAGCCGCAAGCTGTTGGCTCAAAGAAGAAGAAGTTTTAGAGAAAGTGAAATGTATTAACCAGTATTTCCATTGATATGGAATTGAAAACTCCCTCCCGAAACAAAACTGGTAAAAATCACGCTAATGTAGCCTATATATGTGCACGGGCCTATAGTAGGAACCATGGAAAAATCATACTCTCTTAGTAGAATCTCGTTCAATACGTGAGTAATGAACTGTACTGAACAGTAATCAAATCACTGCGTAGTGCAATAAGCTATTGGCGCAGGGCAAGAGGCATTCGCATAGCAACTACTGTCAAGTTCATTGCACTCACCCCAACCCCCAACCCAACTGCTGTGAATTTTGGCGAACTGATGAGTCAACCCCCCTTCCCTCTTACCCTCCCTACAGAGCTGTGGTCAAAACCCTTATAGTTATATAGGCTAGGCTATATACATATAAATATACATAAGAGGGCTCTGCTTTTGGGTTTGCCCAGGGCGCCACTGACCCTTAACGCGGCCCTGAGATAACTTAAGGGAAAAAATGCAGTAAACTTATAACATAGCAAAGTAGTAAAAGTACAATAGCCTATTATCCCATAATCAATTGGGCTGCACTTTACTTTACGTCCGACACTCATTCGAATGAATTTAACCCTCCCAGTGTTACTTGACGAAAATTCGACAAGCAGCACACTTTGTGTAGTGTTACTTGTCGATTTTTCGACACGCAGACATCGTTTACGGCGAAGGCTCTATGACTGACTGAATCGGATTGAACTGGATCGAGTTAGGTATCGTTCTTTCCGTAATATTCTAAGCTTTCTCCAGAGGTCTGTCTCTAAGCGCTATTCATTTTAGTTCCGAAAATATTGTAGCAGACAGCTGACGTGCGTGTATTTGTAAACAGCTAGGTTCCCCCGGACCGATGACTGATGTGTTTTATTACGTTTATCATTGTTTTAGTGTTAAAAATCAAAAGTAGTGATATACGTGGTGCATTATAAGAAGATTTAAGTGGTTTTGAAGTGCTGGTTGATGATCCTGAAGAAGTAGGTAGTGATATTGATGTAAATTATCAGCCAGATTCCTAGCTATGGTTAGGCTATGCATTCTTAGCTAAACGCTATGTACTGAAATCAGTTTTTTGCCCATAACTTATTTATTTGCAAATCTACTTCCTTATATTATTATATATTTGTAATCCTCATAAAATTTAGAACAAAGTGGCTATTTTCAAATATTTATAGGCCTATAATTTATACAATTTCATTGAGCGCGAACTTATTTTTTTTTTTTGAAAATTTTTGAAATTATATTTTTTTTACCTAAAAATTTTTTTTTTTGAAAAATGTTCCTTATGTTTTATATATAATATTGAAGCCCATGATTTTCCAAACAAAATGGTATATAGAACATTCGAATTAACATTGTTTTAAGCTTCTCAGATCCGTTTTAATAAAACCTTGCGAATGCGCCAAAAATAGGTGGACATTAAGGCCTAAACTATGGACACTTGGAGGGTTAAGTATGGATTGTTTCATTAAATATATCGTTTGGTTAGTTAGGTTAGGTCAACCTTACTTAATTAACCGAACGATATAGCTTATCGAACAATCGATATTTTCATTCGAATGAGTGTAGGACGTAAAGTGCAGCCATCAATTGCTATAAACTGCAGTAGGCTAGTATGTGGTTTAGGGTCCTCCAATTTTCATAATGATAAGTTACACACCTTAATTCTATGTGTTCTTAAAAAGAAAGGCCTGGGCCTAGTCTTCACAAATCAATAATAGAAGAGGCTAGGCTTTGTTTTGGCTACGCTAGACCTGGACCAAGATGCAAAGTTAGGCCACATAAGTTTAATTAGTCTTAGACGATTTTTAGTATTTTTATTAACTGATTTTAGACCTAGTTTTAGACGAGCAAGTTGATGATAAAAGCATGAATGATTAAATCAAGGGCTTGGTGTTTACTTACGACAACTCTATCCTCTTCTGATAGAATAGCTTGATCCACTTGCCATCCATTGTGTAAATGACCTAACATATACGACATTCTCGTTAATTTTAAGACGTTTGTTGGGCTGAAATAACAACAAATCTAGTATCAACAAAGTATTCAAATTCTGTGTCAAACAGTCGTATGTTTATGGCCTATGACATAACCATAAAATAATAATAAACTAATATGAAAGTTCTTTTACTTTCTAGAAATTCAAAGATAATCAAAGGAAAAAGGAATGGAATTGGAATTGGAATGACGAATACAAATCACTGAGCTATAATTCTCAAATGGTTTGGTACTTTGGTGGTCGGTGGGAGTCAAGATGCATGGAGTAAAAGAGGTGGGCCAGACAGAGCGTGCCCCTCTCCCCACAGCACAATTTGTTTTTCAGGATTAATTTTGCCAACAGTGTCATTTAGAGGCTTCTGATTGACATAACGAAGGTTTAGTAATTGAAACATTATTTTTGTTCATAGAATAAAATTATAAATGCCTCAAATTCAAATTTTATATTTTTTTATTATGAAACTAAACCGTCATAACCTAACCTAACCAACCAAACGTGCTGACGATAAAAAAATCGAATGAAGGTTTAATAATCGAAAAAATAGTTCTGTTCATAACATAAAATTATAAATGCCTCAAATCCAATTTTATAATTTTTTTATTCTAAAATTAAACTATCATAACCTAACCAAACTAACCAGACTTGCTAATAATTAAAAATCAAATGAAGGCTTAACCGAAAAAAAATATTTCTGTTCATAAAATAAAAATTTAAATGTGTCAAACTCAATTTCATAATGTTTTAATTATAAAATTAAACCGTCATAACCTAACCAAACCAACCAAACTTGTTGATAATGGAAAAAAATCCAATACAAAAAAATAGTGCTACGGGTAGGATTCGAACCCGGGTCCTTCGGATCAACAGCCCAGAGTCCCAGAGGAAGGGAGTGTCTCACATCGTGTATCGTGTACGAAATTCTTTGCAGACGGAACATTCAAGAGCTGCAGCAAGCAGTTTGCTCAGCTTTACACGTTCTATGCGGATCTGGGTCGTTCTGACCAAGAGACTAAAAGCTAGGCGCCCACCGGGCAACTCAGCGGGTGACGCGGCGCGGCGCGACGCCGTGGAAAAAGCTGCCATGTATCCGTGCCATGTTATCTTATGGACTGACGCCCACCTAGCAACCCAGCGGGTGGCGCAACGCGGCGCGGAAAAAAAACTTCTTCTCGAATCCGGCAGTGAGAATTCGGTGGAGAAATTCTTCCTCTCGTGTTGCCGCGCCTCCGTTGAGTTGCCTGGTGGGCGCGGGGTAGAGGCACGGAAACGGCGTCTGCCGCTCATTCGGGTGTTTTCGGGAAGTATCGTGAGCCCTTCGGGAGTGTTCGGGCCCGAATCGAAGTACACTGTGCATCCCCTCCAAAAGAATAATTCTCCGCGCTGCCCCGCGCTTCCGCTAGAGTTGCTTGGTGGGCGCGAACCCTGGAGAAGCGGACGGAAGTTTTTCTCCGCGTCGCGTCGCGTCACCCGCTGGGTTGCCCGGTGGGCGCCTAGCTTAACGTTGTTCCAGTCCTGTACGCACTGCTTCCTGACAAAAAGAGGGAAACCTACGTCAGAATGCTCAGAGCTATACTAAACGAAGTACCGTCTTGGAAGCCGGTATCTATCATCATTGATTTTGAAGCTGGAGCGATCTCAGGGTTGCGGGAGGTGTTCCCGACGGTGACAATTAATGGGTGTTTTTTTTCACTTTGGCCAGTGCCTTTGGAGGAAGGTCCAAGAAATCGGGTTGTCGAAAGACTATAAAGAAAATGAAGAAGTCAGAAAATGTATAAGAATGTGTGGTGCTCTACCATTCCTCAAAGTGGAAGACATCGACGACGGTTGGGTGCACATCCACTCTAACGCCCCTGCACATGAAAAATTGGATTTTTTTTACTATTTTGTTGAGCAGTGGCTGGGAAACCCTCAGTTGCCGAAAGAAGTGTGGAACTGTTATAAAAGGAGGCATCGCACGAACAATGCTGTTGAAGGGTGGATCTTCAAGCTAAACAACAATGCGGGAAGACCTCATCCTCGAATTAGAGATTTGATCCTGATACTGAAAGAGGACGCTACAAAAGCTGACGGAAAAATAGCCAGGATATGAATGGATTTGGGAGGAGCACAAAGACGAAAAAAATACTGTCAGCTGGACGTCCGTATCGCCAGAAGTACGAACAAGTACGGAGAAGATGGAAATGTCGGCCGATTTTTGAATGTGCTTGGTTATGTTTTAAAGCATTGTATTGCATGTATGGTAGCCAAAAGTTTAAAACCTATAAAATAAAAAAACAGAATAAGAATACAAAAATACATTACAAGGTCCGGGTCCATGGCATCCGCAGGGTTTTAACCCACTGTCGTATTTGAAAGATTTATTATGTTTTATTTTATTATTAATTGTAATTGTATTGTAAATAATTTTACTGTCATCGTGATTTTGGTTTTGTAATAATTTAGTAATTGCAAAATACTGACTATGTATTTTTTTATATATTTAATTATGATTGTATGTAAATATATTTGTATTGTAAATGTTATTCAACTCGTACTTTTAAATGCCTAATTCTGTAATGTACTATGTGTTATTATTTTTTGGGGTAAATAATAGGCCTAATATTCGTATATTCAAGTGTGTTTTTTAATATTTGATTGCGATTATGATTTTATGTAAATATTTTTGTATTGTAAGTAATATTGTACTGGTAATTTTAAATACACAATTCTTTAATCTATTTTCCGTCATGATTTTGATTGGGTCATTAATAATACTGGTTTATATTCTCTTGTGTTTTTCAATTGTTTATTATGATTGGGACTTTATGTAAATAAAATTGAACTGTTACACTCTCATACACATTCTCTTATCTGTGTTTTTTTTTTAATTTTAAATGTGTTATACATAATACTGGTCCATATATTCTATTGTTTTTTAAATATAATTATGATTGTGATTTTATGGTAAATGTAATTGTACTGTCAAATATACTCTAATATATTTTGTATCATAATTTTGATTTGGTTATAAACAATACTCGATTTATATATTCCGTTTTTTTTATGATTTATAAATATAAGTAAAATTAATAATTCTCTGATCTATTATTTATGTATATATATATATAATGATGATGATACTGTTGTAAATATTATTCGTAATTAAGAATAAAAAGAGGCCGCTATAAATATTGTTTGAGTGGGTCTGTGATATTAATCAGATAATTTATTCAATATTCATGCGGCTAAATGAATACTAAACTTATACACTAAAGTGTACTATACTAAGCTTAGCAGACTTGGGAACTGAATATTCGTAAATTCATTAAAACCATAGGTAAGCATAAAAACCATTAGATCTTGAGTTTCCCATGTAACCTTTTGAGTACTTATATTTAATTGGAATTAAAGAATCTTAACAGCTGGTTCTACTAAACAATTTGATTCTGTGATGTTCAATAGCATTAAAAAGTTAAAAGGTTAACCGACTGGGTGCAGCACTATTATTTCTTTAAATTATGACAACAGCTAATTTGCAACCAAAAGGTGAGTGAGCGTAGAGAACGAATACATCAATATACATTGTGACGAGTTAATATTAGAATCGACTGTCCTTCGAACTTATCGCTAACTTTCCTTTGGATCGGAACTAGCTATATTATTGTGGTACTAACTATGAAGTAGCCGTGATCATAGTATGACGGGCGCACATGAAAAGAGCCCAAAAACTCAGGCAGACGCTTGAAAAGCGCCCGGACCTCCAAGGTCCCACCCAGGACGGTGCGAAAAGAGCCCGGTCTCTTTCTAGAGCTTTCACAACGGGTCTTCAAAGGAGAAGATCTAATAGCGCAGTTAAAATACATGAAATTATTTACAATGTTAAACGATACACTTTTAAAAGATACATTAATAAAATATATATAATTCAAAGATATTTACATTACTAAAAGATATAGTCTGTTTACCTAACCTAACCTAACCTAACCTAACCTAACCCTAACCTAACCTAACCCAACCAAACAGAACACTATTTACTAAAACACTACTATATATACACTATATAGGTACACACAATTTATAGTCAGCGTCCTCCTCGTCAGGTACCTGTGGAGACCCGGGCTCTTTCCATGCTTAAGATTAGTGAACCTTTTTGGGGATTAAAATTTCGGGCTCTTTTCATGTGCTCCGAGTATGACACCGTCTCGACAACCCCCCCCCCCCCCTCCGCACAACACCCACGAACCCTCTTTCCAAGAACGGACCGGACTGGTAGCGATTGTCACTAGCAGCGAATGTCACTGGTGGCGATTTACAGGATACCGATGCAGGACGAAGGCGTTGTCCTGTTGTCCTTGAGGGGGTTAATTGAAAGGTAGTAAACTAGCAGCTTTCTCCTCTTCGATGTGTCCAATTTCATCTCGAAAAGTTGTTACTTGGTCCTCGCTATAGATGAACTGTACACTGTATTCCCCTTTTCGCGTAATGCAATACCGAAGGACCAAAAAACTGTACACACCGCGATGTACGTTTTGATTGTAATGAATTATGTAATAAATCGTATGAGCTTGGTTTTATGGAGCTGAAAGACTGAATTAATGAGAAAATGTAACTTGAAACTAGTAATGTAAACTTGATTGTTATGTGTTAAATGAATGAAATTGTAATACTTAAGAATGAACGTTGGTGCCTTAATGAATGACCTTACCTGTGCCACACACAACCCCGAAGCCCAGGGGTGGGGACGACGGGGGTAGGTTATTATAAATATACAATTGGTTAGGATTTTGATCTTTAAATGAGTACAGAATTGTACCTTAACATGTTAACTGTGAATTACATGTAACATATTACAGATCCAATCAATTATTGTACAATGATAAACCTACTACTTAACCGACTATAATATAACTGTTTCTTTAACTGTTTTCTAAATATCAGCGTTTTAACGCATAGCGCACCCCGCCATGTTTGCCCTCTCCCCCCCACCTTATCGACCACTTCTGAAATCGGCGACATACGAAGTTTTCATCACCACAGTCCAAATTACAATAATCAGCAATAACATTGCATACTACTCTCATGCCTGCTCAAACCCCCTCAGCTCCCGGACTATTTAGTATTATCTAGTGTCATGTAGCACTGGTTTGTAAAATATTATTTTTACAGATGCATCTTGATTCAGTCAACCGGGCTGCCTATAAGATGTATATTGCGAAAAAGGCGGCAAAGACAAGGGGGGAGGCCGCCTCAAGTGTGGCGGCAAGTGTGCCATGGGCGCAAGTTGGCCTAATTGTGTCTATGCTTGGTAAGTTAAATGTAAAAAAATTACACCTCCCGACTTATAAAGCAATATAACAATAATATAACAGTTCAATAATATAATATAACTGAAGGTCTACATTATAAAGAGTTTGTAAAGCCTGAGGTGGACATTTCGCCCATAGCCAAAATGACGGTTTTTAAAAATAAGTTGATATTATAACAATATTTTTATAAAGAAGCAAATTAAAACAGTTTACTTGTTCTCCGTAAGAATAACATGGGAATTTAAAATATACTTTTTTATTTTCTCCGTAACCATTAGGCGTATAATAACGCATCAACATAGTACATTTTTAAAAGCTCTAAAAAATGGTTTGGAAATAAATTGCTAAATGTTATGTTTTATATAGGTATATATATATAAAATATAAAATAAAATATATTTTATTAATATACATGTATATGCCTATATGAATTTGAACGGATGGTGTATTTGGCCTCTAGAGACCTCAAAACGAAAAAAACAGTCTCGCGTCCAGGTGTTACCATGAGTACTACGGTAATAGCTTATTCCCTATATGGGAAATTCGCTTAAAGGGTGCTTTTTCACATAAATCAAATTTGTTCATATCTACGTCGGATTTGCGACAGTGTATTACTTCTGCCAAACCCTTCGAAACGAAGGGCTACTCAATAGCGGTTGTTATTAATAAAATAAATCACCCCCATATTTTACTGTGTTAAAAGGGGTTAAATAATATTTTTATGTAATACAAATGAACGGAACCTTTGTTAACAGTACAAACCACAAATCTGTCAATTTCGGTTTAAAAATACAAATTTGTTTCAAAACTTACTTTACACACAGCATGAATTTATATATTTTATAACATTTTATAATTTGTATCTCTAAACGTTACTTTTGGTTTTTACTTACTTACATTTCGACAACGATATCCGTTCTTTTTCTACTTAGGAAGTAAAGTCACAGAGCATAGAATATAGAGTCGCCAATCCTATACCTACAGATACCAGTAGTGAAGCCGATTTTCGCTATCTATTTATTCTATGCTCTGTGAGTAAAACTACAAACATAAAAAAAAAACATATTTGTGCGTTTATTGTCACATTTCCTCCGAATGTTTGCTAGATATATGTACCGATTATTATTATATGTACCGATATATGTAGAGATTACGTAATCTTTTAAATAAGAAACCTTTGTTTCTATAAAGGTGGTTTCTTCAAACTGTCATTAATATGTTAACATTAAAAGTTGCTTACAAATAATGCTATTAATGGGAAATAACTTTGATTTTCGAAAACTTAAAAAAAAAAATTAAAACCAAGGGAGATTAATAATTTTGGTACTGCACCACATCAAATGAAAATCTTTTTGAGCAAACCATAGTGAGTTTTTAAAGCTTTACGTTGTTAACGTTACATTTTACATGTTTTGTGGCCTGTGTATTTATTTATTTATATATTTGCCAACGGATTAACACCTATAATACAGTGTGATTAGAGTATTTTATATAGTATTTTATATTTATATAGTTATTTTCTTAAATGTAAAAGTTGGTTTTTGGTACTGCTACTTTTCCTTAGAACCGGTGGTTGCAGTAAGAAACATTTTTACGTACAAACACATTACTATTTACAACTATAGTTATGGTTAGGGCTGCACCTTATTTCTTATTCAATTTAATTGATGTCTTACTGTATATTTTTTGCATTTTCTGTCTGGACTCCAAAATGTTAGTTTATACTATGAAAATGATAAAACATTAGTGAAAGATTTTTTTTGGAAACCATAATGAATTTTTAAAGCTTGGCGTTGTTAACGTAAATTTTTTGTGGACTTTGTATTTATTTACTTATTTATATATTTGCCAACGGATTTACACTAAATTTACAATTTGATTGGACCTAAAAACTATTATCATAAAATTGGATGACACTATCAAAACTTTCAAATAATTATTTTGTTTGTAATTTACCTTTGTTAAAGCATAGCAAATCCCCTAATTCAATTCTGCATTTGTGTGTGTATGTCTGTTGGTAACGCATTAATCTCCTTATTTCTCAGTGTTTTGTGGAAAAGACAAGAGCACCTTTGTTAATGAAAATTTCAACCCGAAAAAAGTGTGCAGTAGTGAGGTTGAGGTAGTATTTTAAGTGCTTTTAACCAGTGTGAAAAGTAACTTTCAATTACAGGCCTACCTTAAGGCTATGCCTCATAGATCCATAAAGCAATTATCATTAGATATGGAATATGGACTAACACGATCGGGTGACATTTAATTGCGAAGCATTCGTTTGGCTTTGAAACTGTCAGATATTGTATTTGCGAAGGTTTATATGAATTCCTACACAATAATAGTTTTTACAGCATATCTGGAAAAAATGCACACTAAATATGCAAACTAACTCCTGTTCTGAATATAAGGTTTCAACTTACTATAAGATTCCCGAACGTAGAACGGGCAAACAGCTAGTTAAAAAAAAATCTTCGCTTGTCTATCGGACATGGCAGCTCAAGCACACCGTTACTAGTCCTGAAAATAAGTGTTTAGTGGACGACTGTGGTCGTTCCCGTGCGAGACCGAGTCGAGTGTGGGATTATCATACGAGTCCGGTAAACACATTTTGGACAAGTGACGTACAATAGTTTACTCTTGTTATACTATTTCAGTGAGGGTCTCATCCATAAATATATTTTCTAAAGAAAAAGGTTATACAAATATATATATTAGCAATAGAAGAGCAGTGGTCTATATATTCTTTCGTTTTTATTAAAATTTGTACTGCCACATCAACATTTCACGATAAGCCACTCTGAATAACCAAACTTTCAATTTTGTGATTATCAGACCTAGACACCTGAAGAAATTTATCAAAGACACATTCTTAATTTCAATCTATCAAACTAAACATCAAATATCCAAAAGTACAATGTTTGAAAAACTTTCTATAGAGCATCAAGAAAAATAAAATACACCCGCCGCAGCAAACCTGCAGACGAAGGGAATTTCAACTTGTCTGGTTACATTTTTTCTATAAATAAGACAATATTTATTCCCAATCTCAATAACATTAGATTTAACGAGTGCTTAGGTTTGCTACTACGGGGAAGGTAAAACATGTTGTGCCCCACTAACAGACAGGAAAACCAAAGAAAAGGTGCGTTTCATATAACAACAAATTGAACTACTAAACAATCGTGATATTGACAGACTGCACTTTGTAAAGTGTATCTCGTACAGAGTATCACGTTAACATTTGTGTTCATCGGATCTAAGCATTGTAGATTTTGTAAAACCTATCTTTTTGATATGCGATATAAAACCTGCACATAGGAGAAATACATTTATTTGTTAGTCTTACGTTCATTAGTTACGTCTTTAGTTCACTGGCTACGTGAGTTATTCCTGGAACCGAGGGGGCAGACCCTCCCTGCCAAAGATAAAGGATGTGCCCAGCCAAGGTGTTTCAGTTGCCGCATGTGCCCAGTAAAGGCAAGCCCGGGAAGAGGGGGTATGGGAAGAGTTCGTGGCAGCGTAGATGGAGACATCGACGGAGGGAGGGGGGAGTCAGAAGAAACGCCACCAGAAGTGGTTGAAAAACAAAGGGAAGAAGAGAAAGAAGCAGAGGGGGGACAAAACAACAGAGGAAGGAGAAGTTGTAGATAGGCAGGAGGTAGGCCTAAACAATTAGGCTACACTAAATGGTAGCATATATAAGGAGTACGATACAAGTTAGTTTATTTTTTTAAGTGTTGGTTCTTATTGTTTTGTTTGCAAAAAGTATATTGTAATTTTTTAAAGTTTTTAAAATTTCTATTTTATATTTTAGGTTATAAGTATTTTTATTATTTCCTATTTTAAAAGAGATTTTAGTTTTTGACTCGAAGAAATAGTTTTAATTTAACATTTTGTTTTCATTGTAAATAGTAAATTTTAATTTTTCAATTTTTTAAAGTTGAACTCCCAATTATTTTAACCACCCAACCTCACTCCAATACCTCATTCCGCCTCCTAATACCATTTCCCCATTGTACCATCCACGTTTTTTAAATAAAGTTTCCCGTCACCCAATACAACCAACATCAACAAGCCTGCCACTCCCCCAAGCCCCTCAACTTTTTTTAACTCTAGTAACAGGTCCAGTGCCGCAATTCCTGAAATTCCAACCTTCCCTGAAATTCCAATATAACAGGAAACTAAGCATTCGGAGTTGTTGGACAAAAATAAGCCTAATCAAAAAAGTAAAAACTGAAGTTCTGTAGAATGATGCGGGCGTCGCTGCCCGAGTCCCATGGATTGGTCGGTGGCCTACTGCGTAAGTTGTTAATCAACTGCTACTTAACTGAATATTAGGATAGTATTTTTGTTGGTTTATTTCAAAATTCCATGTATTGCGTTACAATGTCATAAGGTAAACTTAAAACTTAACATGGGTCTTGCCATGTCGGTTTAGACATTAAAAAACAAACGTACGCCAAACAAGAGAATGTAGGAAATACATTTATGAAAACAAGCCATCTAGACTACGGTGCACTAGGGGTGTACTAGTGACTTTGATTGTTAGAGTATCTTTTGTGAGCATTAAAATTAATGTAAAAATAAGCAGTCAAGTTATTTTTGGACTTGTTCAATAAAATCTCAAATAAATTATTCTAATCTCAATACTAACATTATTGAATGAGTTTTTTATACATTGTTTAGCGGTTGTTAAGGTCAGTGTTACATGTAAACGTACATTTTAGTGAATTTCCTATACAGTGTGTAAATAAGTAACAAAACAAACTGTATTTTTTAACCAAAATAGATAGATACATTCTGTTTGTGATATTGATTGTTAAGAAAGGTTTTACAATTCTTTACATAAAAATATTGTTTCACTCACCTCTAAATGGGTGCTTTGGAATATAAACCATATAGACCACAATCGGGGTTGTTATTTTAAAAATAAGACATCACCACGCCCTACCCTGTTATTAACTTTAAAAAATATTTTTCTTTAACAAGCGCGGGTTTTTGTGAACAACCAATTCCACAAATGAATGTTTCTATCAATTTTTTTATATTAAAAAATAGGTACACATCTATTTTAATATTTCTGAAATTGGTGGTTTCACATAGGCCTGAATCAAATTTTGGAATAACCACCATTTTGGCTAGGGGGAGATATGCACTTCGTGTTGATTTCATTGTGGAATTTACATCCTGTTTTTACAATAGGAATTTACAGACTGCAATACATAGCTTGTTTCAGACACACAAGAAGATCCGGAAACTGTGGTCAACATTCTGAGGCTACACCGAAAAGGTAGATGCGGCCCAAGACCCGGGCGAGGAAGGAAGAACATGCGTTACAGAGGCAGGAGGGGCTCAGGCAATCGGGGGTCGAGGAGACCACCTAGGAGACCCAGACGATCACCATCCATCCCACCAACACCCCCACCACAAAAAACATTTAAATAGATACACAAAACACGATACATTGTACGAAACATTTAACACTTAGTAGGCCTACTATTTACCGGTCGCGGTACGGAGGCAGACTGGCTGGAATTATGTAACCCCGACCCCTTCTCCGTTATCAGTCGTACTGCAAAGGTCAAACTGTTCCTGTCTATTGTTATGAGCTATTATGGCGTTAAAAATAGAATGAGATTTGAAGTTTAGCTGGTCACAACAAATCCCTGAACAAATCCCTCAACAACTCCCACTACGCCACTACATCATTCTCCAGCATCATAACTTCACACATCGAGCCCCTGACGTGATGCCTCGCCAGGGACATCCCCCTCAACCCGCTCAACATAATGAGCCTGTCCCACCAGGAGTGTAGATAATTTTCTGTGTATTATATTGTATTTTTAGAAATTTATTATATATATTTTTTATTACCATTTAAAACACTATAAAATCGAAGAAATTATTACTTAAATCCCCTAAAATGTTATAGGTTTAGTTTATTACCCTCAAAAATACATGTTTAGCCAAAGTCATGCGACATTAATTGGTTTAATGTAGCGTCGTCATGCAACCGAAATCAGACGAGCACCTAAATCAACAGAACATAGCTATAGTAAAAAAAAAAATTATTAAAATAAATTAATTATTATCCAGAAAATTAATCATGGAACCGAATAACATTGGATTCTTGTATATTTAGTAACTTGGGTTCTTACGGATTCAAAGTCAGACCACCCCCGCTAAAAAAAAATTCAAAGTTCAAAATTCCCCGTTAATTTCAATATGATTCAATATTCAATATTGAATATGACTTATCTCAACTATAAATGAGTAGACGTTCATAAGCGCCATGTTTTTAAGTTTATAACAATGTAATTAACATATTTCAAAAGAAAAAAAGAAAATCGTGTCAAGGGGATAGGCCAGCAATAGAAGTTTATGGTAGCCCAATTTATTATTTTTTGAGGCACATTTTAAATAATGCATTAAATTGGTAATTACTGATAATTTTATCGAAAAGGTGTTAGATATTGTTTATGAAGAAGTAACTAATATGTACAAACGAAAAAAATCGATTTTTAGTAAGTTGGGTTCTTATGGAACCGAGGTCACACCAGTTAAAATCAAAGTGACATATCTCAACTATAAATGAGTCTTAGATCATAAACGACTTGTTTTCTAGTTCATAACAACGTAATAAACATATTTCAAAAGAAAATAATGAAATCGTACCAAGGGGGTAGGCCAGCAATAGAAATGTATGGTAATTTAATATTTTCTTGAGGCAAAATTTAAATAATGCATTAAATTGATAATTACCAAAGTCAACACGTGGTGTTTTGCTAACGGCTGCTAATGCGCTATTTATTGCTTTTCATAACCAACGCTTTCATAGTATTCTAGCATAGTGCATTCTTTTAATCGCTGAAAGTTAAAACGCATTATTGTTTAGTGTAAGTATCCGTGGCTTTAATTATGTAACTTAATTGTGTAGCTTACAAATTGTTCGTGATGTTCGGTAGATTGTGTATGCCTATATTTGAGATGTCACTATCTCAAGTAAGTGGATATCCTCACATTGTGTTGGGCACGCCTGTTGAAGTGATATTTTAAGTTGAAACAAAACAATGTAAGTAACTACTGTATTTTAACTTTTTCTTACAATAGGTAGCCTAATCAGAATCCATTGTAGGAATTAACAGTATTGGGGAAGCTACTTTTAAAATGTAGCTAGCTACAACTAGTACAACTACTGCTACATTTTCAAAAAAGTAGCTAGCTACAACTACAGCTAGGCCTACATTGAAATGTAGCTACAGCTAGAATTTTAGCTACTTTTCCATAGACGTTACTTTTTAATCCACGCACATTAGATGAATGTAAAGTTAACTGTAACCACATTTTTATTAAACAAACATTAAACAAAAAAAGTCAGTATTGTATTTAACATTACTTGGAAAGCAAATTATTCCTATATTGTATTTAATTTGTGGGCATTATAAACCTAACATTACAACAACAGAACCAAATAGTTGGGTGTCCCATCATATTAAGTACCTATTTTTAAATATTGCATTATTTGCAAGCATCTTATATGTAAATTTCATGAGGTTCAAAGGACGTACAACCAAACTATATTTTAAAATCTCATTTACACGAGCCTTTTGGTAGTATTTTTCCAAGACTCTTCAATGACATCTACATCACATTCTGATAACAGAAGCATGCCTGGAACATTTGCATGAAAGATTTATGATGTTATAGTAGGACCTTGAGTAACACAGACAAATTTTCAGGTTGATATGGATTTCAGCATCAGGTTGACCATGTTGATCCCATCTTCGGGCAGGGGTGGGTCCAGCATCGAATTCTGTAGAATGATGCGGGGCGTCGCTGCCCGAGTCCCATGGATTGGTCGGTGGCCTACTGCGTAAGTTGTTAATCAACTGTTACTTAACTGAATATTAGGATAGTATTTTTGTTGGTTTATTTCAAAATTCCATGTATTGCGTTACAATGTCATAAGGTAAACTTAAAACTTAAATGGGTCTTGCCATGTCGGTTTAGACATAAAAAAAACAAACGTACGCCAAACAAGAAAATGTAGGAAATACATTTATGAAAACAAGTCATCTAGACTACGGTGCACTAGGGGTGTACTAGTGACTTTGATTGTTAGAGTATCTTTTGTGAGCATTAAAACTAATGTAAAAATAAGCAGTCAAGTTATTTTTGGACTTGTTCAATGAAATCTCAAATAAATTATTCCAATCTCAATACTAACATTATTGATAAAACGTAATTACTCTTAAGATTGTGCGCTAAACCTTAAAAACAAGATAGGGCACATGCATATCACAAAATAATACTTATTAAGTGATGAGGAACAGATGCATTTATTAACAGTAACTTCTACAATAACTGTTTAGTTAGTTATGAGTAGTAATTAAAATACCATAATGAGTTTTTTTATACATAGTTTAGATGTTGTTAAGGTCAGTGTTACATGAAAACGTACATTTTAGTGAATTTCATATACAATGTGTAAATTAGTAACAAAACAAACTGTATTTTTTTAACCAAAATAGATAGATACATTCTGTTTGTGATATTGATTGTTAATAAAAGGTTTTGATATTCTTTACATACAAATATTGTTTGACTCATCCCTAAATGGGTGCTTTGGAATATAAACCAACTTTTCCACATGAATCAAATTTTGAAATACCCGCCATTTACGCAAGGAATAAAATATCTACCTTAGATTTGCGTCATTGTATTTCTTTTGTCAATGAGGGGTCACACAATAGGGGTTGTTATTTAAAAAAAAAGTCATCACCACACCCTACCCTGTTATTAACTTTAAAAAATATTTTTCTTTAACAAGCGCGGGACTTTTGTAAACAACCAATTCCACAAATAGAACGTTTATATCAATTTTTGTATATTAAAAAATAGGTACACATCTATTTCCATATTTCTGAAATTGGTGGTTTCACATAGGTCTGAATCAAATTTTGGAATACCCACCATTTTGGCTAGGGGGAGATATGCACTTCGTGTTGATGTCATTGTGAAATTTACATCCTGTGTTTACAATAGGAATTTACAGACTGCAATACATAACTTGTTTCACACATACATGAAGATACGGAAACTGTGGTGAACATTCTGAGGCTTCACCTAAAAGGTAGAAGCGGCCCAAGACCCGGGCGAGGAAGGAACAACATGCGTTACAGAGGCAGGAGGGGCTCAGGCAATCGGGGGTCGAGGGGACCACCTAGGAGACCCAGACGATCACCATCCATCCCACCAACACCCCCACCACAACTACCTTCACTCCCACCAACACCCCCACCTCAACAACCACCACCACCCCCACCTCAACAACAACCACCACCACACCCACCTCAACAACAACCACCACCACCCCCACCTCAACAACAACTACTTCAACAAACTTCCGCACTAGGCCTACCACAACGACTCCCGGTACTACCACAACACTCCTACCCTGGAATATTCCCCCCTCCCAATTATTTTAACCACCAAACCTCACTCCAATACCTCATTTCGCCTCCTACAATTTCCCCATTCTACCATCCACATTTTTTAAGTTTTCAACATTCAAGTTTCCCGTCACCCAATACAACCAAGATCAACAAGCCTGCCACTCCCCCAAGCCCCTCAACAAATCCCTCAACAAATCCCACAACAAATCCCTGAACAAATCCCTCAACAACTCCCACTACGCCACTACATCATTCTACAGCATCATAACTTCACACATCGAGCCCCTGACGTGATGCCTCGCCAGGGACATCCCCCTCAACCCGCTCAACATAATGAGCCTGTCCCACCAGGAGTGTAGATAATTTTCTGTGTATTATATTGTATTTTTAGAAATTTATTATATATATTTTTTATTACCATTTAAAACACTATAAAATCGAAGAAATTATTACTTAAATCCCCTAAAATGTTATAGGTTTAGTTTATTACCCTCAAAAATACATGTTTAGCCAAAGTCATGCAACGTTAATTGGTTTAATGTAGCGTCGTCATGCAACCGAAGTCAGACGAGCACCTAAATCAACAGAACATAGCTATAGTAAAAAAAAAATTATTAAAATAAATTAATTATTATCCATAAAATTAATCATGGAACCGAATAACATTGGATTCTTGTATATTTAGTAACTTGGGTTCTTACGGATTCAAAGTCAGACCACCCCCGCTAAAAAAAATTCAAAGTTCAAAATTCCCCGTTAATTTCAATATGATTCAATATTCAATATTGAATATGACTTATCTAAACTATAAATGAGTAGACGTTCATAAGCGCCATGTTTTTAAGTTTATAACAATGTAATTAACATATTTCAAAAGAAAAAAAAAGAAAATCGTGTCAAGGGGATAGGCCAGCAATAGAAGTTTATGGTAGCCCAATTTATTATTTTTTGAGGCACATTTTAAATAATGCATTAAATTGGTAATTACTGATAATTTTATCGAAAAGGTGTTAGATATTGTTTATGAAGAAGTAACTAATATGTACAAACGAAAAAAATCGATTTTTAGTAAGTTGGGTTCTTATGGAACCGAGGTCACACCAGTTAAAATCAAAGTGACATATCTCAACTATAAATGAGTCTTAGATCATAAACGACTTGTTTTCTAGTTCATAACAACGTAATAAACATATTTCAAAAGAAAATAATGAAATCGTACCAAGGGGGTAGGCCAGCAATAGAAATGTATGGTAATTTAATATTTTCTTGAGGCAAAATTTAAATAATGCATTAAATTGATAATTACCAAAGTCAACACGTGGTGTTTTGCTAACGGCTGCTAATGCGCTATTTATTGCTTTTCATAACCAACGCTTTCATAGTATTCTAGCATAGTGCATTCTTTTAATCGCTGAAAGTTAAAACGCATTATTGTTTAGTGTAAGTATCCGTGGCTTTAATTATGTAACTTAATTGTGTAGCTTACAAATTGTTCGTGATGTTCGGTAGATTGTGTATGCCTATATTTGAGATGTCACTATCTCAAGTAAGTGGATATCCTCACATTGTGTTGGGCACGCCTGTTGAAGTGATATTTTAAGTTGAAACAAAACAATGTAAGTAACTACTGTATTTTAACTTTTTCTTACAATAGGTAGCCTAATCAGAATCCATTGTAGGAATTAACAGTATTGGGGAAGCTACTTTTAAAATGTAGCTAGCTACAACTAGTACAACTACTGCTACATTTTCAAAAAAGTAGCTAGCTACAACTACAGCTAGGCCTACATTGAAATGTAGCTACAGCTAGAATTTTAGCTACTTTTCCATAGACGTTACTTTTAAATCCACGCACATTAGATGAATGTAAAGTTAACTGTAACCACATTTTTATTAAACAAACATTAAACAAAAAAAGTCAGTATTGTATTTAACATTACTTGGAAAGCAAATTATTCCTATATTGTATTTAATTTGTGGGCATTATAAACCTAACATTACAACAACAGAACCAAATAGTTGGGTGTCCCATCATATTAAGTACCTATTTTTAAATATTGCATTATTTGCAAGCATCTTATATGTAAATTTCATGAGGTTCAAAGGACGTACAACCAAACTATATTTTAAAATCTCATTTACACGAGCCTTTTGGTAGTATTTTTCCAAGACTCTTCAATGACATCTACATCACATTCTGATAACAGAAGCATGCCTGGAACATTTGCATGAAAGATTTATGATGTTATAGTAGGACCTTGAGTAACACAGACAAATTTTCAGGTTGATATGGATTTCAGCATCAGGTTGACCATGTTGATCCCATCTTCGGGCAGGGGTGGGTCCAGCATCGAATTCTGTAGAATGATGCGGGGCGTCGCTGCCCGAGTCCCATGGATTGGTCGGTGGCCTACTGCGTAAGTTGTTAATCAACTGTTACTTAACTGAATATTAGGATAGTATTTTTGTTGGTTTATTTCAAAATTCCATGTATTGCGTTACAATGTCATAAGGTAAACTTAAAACTTAAATGGGTCTTGCCATGTCGGTTTAGACATAAAAAAAAACAAACGTACGCCAAACAAGAAAATGTAGGAAATACATTTATGAAAACAAGTCATCTAGACTACGGTGCACTAGGGGTGTACTAGTGACTTTGATTGTTAGAGTATCTTTTGTGAGCATTAAAATTAATGTAAAAATAAGCAGTCAAGTTATTTTTGGACTTGTTCAATGAAATCTCAAATAAATTATTCCAATCTCAATACTAACATTATTGATAAAACGTAATTACTCTTAAGATTGTGCGCTAAACCTTAAAAACAAGATAGGGCACATGCATATCACAAAATAATACTTATTAAGTGATGAGGAACAGATGCATTTATTAACAGTAACTTCTACAATAACTGTTTAGTTAGTTATGAGTAGTAATTAAAATACCATAATGAGTTTTTTTATACATAGTTTAGATGTTGTTAAGGTCAGTGTTACATGAAAACGTACATTTTAGTGAATTTCATATACAATGTGTAAATTAGTAACAAAACAAACTGTATTTTTTTAACCAAAATAGATAGATACATTCTGTTTGTGATATTGATTGTTAATAAAAGGTTTTGATATTCTTTACATACAAATATTGTTTGACTCATCCCTAAATGGGTGCTTTGGAATATAAACCAACTTTTCCACATGAATCAAATTTTGAAATACCCGCCATTTACGCAAGGAATAAAATATCTACCTTAGATTTGCGTCATTGTATTTCTTTTGTCAATGAGGGGTCACACAATAGGGGTTGTTATTTAAAAAATAAGTCATCACCACACCCTACCCTGTTATTAACTTTAAAAAATATTTTTCTTTAACAAGCGCGGGACTTTTGTAAACAACCAATTCCACAAATAGAACGTTTATATCAATTTTTGTATATTAAAAAATAGGTACACATCTATTTCCATATTTCTGAAATTGGTGGTTTCACATAGGTCTGAATCAAATTTTGGAATACCCACCATTTTGGCTAGGGGGAGATATGCACTTCGTGTTGATGTCATTGTGAAATTTACATCCTGTGTTTACAATAGGAATTTACAGACTGCAATACATAACTTGTTTCACACATACATGAAGATACGGAAACTGTGGTGAACATTCTGAGGCTTCACCTAAAAGGTAGAAGCGGCCCAAGACCCGGGCGAGGAAGGAACAACATGCGTTACAGAGGCAGGAGGGGCTCAGGCAATCGGGGGTCGAGGGGACCACCTAGGAGACCCAGACGATCACCATCCATCCCACCAACACCCCCACCACAACTACCTTCACTCCCACCAACACCCCCACCTCAACAACCACCACCACCCCCACCTCAACAACAACCACCACCACACCCACCTCAACAACAACCACCACCACCCCCACCTCAACAACAACTACTTCAACAAACTTCCGCACTAGGCCTACCACAACGACTCCCGGTACTACCACAACACTCCTACCCTGGAATATTCCCCCCTCCCAATTATTTTAACCACCAAACCTCACTCCAATACCTCATTTCGCCTCCTACAATTTCCCCATTCTACCATCCACATTTTTTAAGTTTTCAACATTCAAGTTTCCCGTCACCCAATACAACCAAGATCAACAAGCCTGCCACTCCCCCAAGCCCCTCAACAAATCCCTCAACAAATCCCACAACAAATCCCTGAACAAATCCCTCAACAACTCCCACTACGCCACTACATCATTCTACAGCATCATAACTTCACACATCGAGCCCCTGACGTGATGCCTCGCCAGGGACATCCCCCTCAACCCGCTCAACATAATGAGCCTGTCCCACCAGGAGTGTAGATAATTTTCTGTGTATTATATTGTATTTTTAGAAATTTATTATATATATTTTTTATTACCATTTAAAACACTATAAAATCGAAGAAATTATTACTTAAATCCCCTAAAATGTTATAGGTTTAGTTTATTACCCTCAAAAATACATGTTTAGCCAAAGTCATGCAACGTTAATTGGTTTAATGTAGCGTCGTCATGCAACCGAAGTCAGACGAGCACCTAAATCAACAGAACATAGCTATAGTAAAAAAAAAATTATTAAAATAAATTAATTATTATCCATAAAATTAATCATGGAACCGAATAACATTGGATTCTTGTATATTTAGTAACTTGGGTTCTTACGGATTCAAAGTCAGACCACCCCCGCTAAAAAAAATTCAAAGTTCAAAATTCCCCGTTAATTTCAATATGATTCAATATTCAATATTGAATATGACTTATCTAAACTATAAATGAGTAGACGTTCATAAGCGCCATGTTTTTAAGTTTATAACAATGTAATTAACATATTTCAAAAGAAAAAAAGAAAATCGTGTCAAGGGGATAGGCCAGCAATAGAAGTTTATGGTAGCCCAATTTATTATTTTTTGAGGCACATTTTAAATAATGCATTAAATTGGTAATTACTGATAATTTTATCGAAAAGGTGTTAGATATTGTTTATGAAGAAGTAACTAATATGTACAAACGAAAAAAATCGATTTTTAGTAAGTTGGGTTCTTATGGAACCGAGGTCACACCAGTTAAAATCAAAGTGACATATCTCAACTATAAATGAGTCTTAGATCATAAACGACTTGTTTTCTAGTTCATAACAACGTAATAAACATATTTCAAAAGAAAATAATGAAATCGTACCAAGGGGGTAGGCCAGCAATAGAAATGTATGGTAATTTAATATTTTCTTGAGGCAAAATTTAAATAATGCATTAAATTGATAATTACCAAAGTCAACACGTGGTGTTTTGCTAACGGCTGCTAATGCGCTATTTATTGCTTTTCATAACCAACGCTTTCATAGTATTCTAGCATAGTGCATTCTTTTAATCGCTGAAAGTTAAAACGCATTATTGTTTAGTGTAAGTATCCGTGGCTTTAATTATGTAACTTAATTGTGTAGCTTACAAATTGTTCGTGATGTTCGGTAGATTGTGTATGCCTATATTTGAGATGTCACTATCTCAAGTAAGTGGATATCCTCACATTGTGTTGGGCACGCCTGTTGAAGTGATATTTTAAGTTGAAACAAAACAATGTAAGTAACTACTGTATTTTAACTTTTTCTTACAATAGGTAGCCTAATCAGAATCCATTGTAGGAATTAACAGTATTGGGGAAGCTACTTTTAAAATGTAGCTAGCTACAACTAGTACAACTACTGCTACATTTTCAAAAAAGTAGCTAGCTACAACTACAGCTAGGCCTACATTGAAATGTAGCTACAGCTAGAATTTTAGCTACTTTTCCATAGACGTTACTTTTTAATCCACGCACATTAGATGAATGTAAAGTTAACTGTAACCACATTTTTATTAAACAAACATTAAACAAAAAAAGTCAGTATTGTATTTAACATTACTTGGAAAGCAAATTATTCCTATATTGTATTTAATTTGTGGGCATTATAAACCTAACATTACAACAACAGAACCAAATAGTTGGGTGTCCCATCATATTAAGTACCTATTTTTAAATATTGCATTATTTGCAAGCATCTTATATGTAAATTTCATGAGGTTCAAAGGACGTACAACCAAACTATATTTTAAAATCTCATTTACACGAGCCTTTTGGTAGTATTTTTCCAAGACTCTTCAATGACATCTACATCACATTCTGATAACAGAAGCATGCCTGGAACATTTGCATGAAAGATTTATGATGTTATAGTAGGACCTTGAGTAACACAGACAAATTTTCAGGTTGATATGGATTTCAGCATCAGGTTGACCATGTTGATCCCATCTTCGGGCAGGGGTGGGTCCAGCATCGAATTCTGTAGAATGATGCGGGGCGTCGCTGCCCGAGTCCCATGGATTGGTCGGTGGCCTACTGCGTAAGTTGTTAATCAACTGTTACTTAACTGAATATTAGGATAGTATTTTTGTTGGTTTATTTCAAAATTCCATGTATTGCGTTACAATGTCATAAGGTAAACTTAAAACTTAAATGGGTCTTGCCATGTCGGTTTAGACATAAAAAAAAAACAAACGTACGCCAAACAAGAAAATGTAGGAAATACATTTATGAAAACAAGTCATCTAGACTACGGTGCACTAGGGGTGTACTAGTGACTTTGATTGTTAGAGTATCTTTTGTGAGCATTAAAATTAATGTAAAAATAAGCAGTCAAGTTATTTTTGGACTTGTTCAATGAAATCTCAAATAAATTATTCCAATCTCAATACTAACATTATTGATAAAACGTAATTACTCTTAAGATTGGGCGCTAAACCTTAAAAACAAGATAGGGCACATGCATATCACAAAATAATACTTATTAAGTGATGAGGAACAGATGCATTTATTAACAGTAACTTCTACAATAACTGTTTAGTTAGTTATGAGTAGTAATTAAAATACCATAATGAGTTTTTTTATACATAGTTTAGATGTTGTTAAGGTCAGTGTTACATGAAAACGTACATTTTAGTGAATTTCCTATACAATGTGTAAATTAGTAACAAAACAAACTGTATTTTTTTAACCAAAATAGATAGATACATTCTGTTTGTGATATTGATTGTTAATAAAAGGTTTTGATATTCTTTACATACAAATATTGTTTGACTCATCCCTAAATGGGTGCTTTGGAATATAAACCAACTTTTCCACATGAATCAAATTTTGAAATACCCGCCATTTACGCAAGGAATAAAATATCTACCTTAGATTTGCGTCATTGTATTTCTTTTGTCAATGAGGGGTCACACAATAGGGGTTGTTATTTAAAAAATAAGTCATCACCACACCCTACCCTGTTATTAACTTTAAAAAATATTTTTCTTTAACAAGCGCGGGACTTTTGTAAACAACCAATTCCACAAATAGAACGTTTATATCAATTTTTGTATATTAAAAAATAGGTACACATCTATTTCCATATTTCTGAAATTGGTGGTTTCACATAGGTCTGAATCAAATTTTGGAATACCCACCATTTTGGCTAGGGGGAGATATGCACTTCGGGTTGATGTCATTGTGAAATTTACATCCTGTGTTTACAATAGGAATTTACAGACTGCAATACATAACTTGTTTCACACATACATGAAGATACGGAAACTGTGGTGAACATTCTGAGGCTTCACCTAAAAGGTAGAAGCGGCCCAAGACCCGGGCGAGGAAGGAACAACATGCGTTACAGAGGCAGGAGGGGCTCAGGCAATCGGGGGTCGAGGGGACCACCTAGGAGACCCAGACGATCACCATCCATCCCACCAACACCCCCACCACAACTACCTTCACTCCCACCAACACCCCCACCTCAACAACCACCACCACCCCCACCTCAACAACAACCACCACCACACCCACCTCAACAACAACCACCACCACCCCCACCTCAACAACAACTACTTCAACAAACTTCCGCACTAGGCCTACCACAACGACTCCCGGTACTACCACAACACTCCTACCCTGGAATATTCCCCCCTCCCAATTATTTTAACCACCAAACCTCACTCCAATACCTCATTTCGCCTCCTACAATTTCCCCATTCTACCATCCACATTTTTTAAGTTTTCAACATTCAAGTTTCCCGTCACCCAATACAACCAAGATCAACAAGCCTGCCACTCCCCCAAGCCCCTCAACAAATCCCTCAACAAATCCCACAACAAATCCCTGAACAAATCCCTCAACAACTCCCACTACGCCACTACATCATTCTCCAGCATCAGAACTTCACACATCGAGCCCCTGACGTGATGCCTCGCCAGGGACATCCCCCTCAACCCGCTCAACGTAATGAGCCTGTCCCACCAGGAGTGTAGATATATTTTCTGTGTGTTATATTGTATTTTTAGAAATTTATTATGTATATTTTTCATTTCCATTTAATTAAAAAAAACACTATAAAATCGAAGAAATTATTGCTTAAATCCCCTAAAATTTTATAGTTTTAGTTTATTACCAACAAAAATACATGTTTAGCCAAAGTCATGCAACGTTAATTGGTTTAATGTAGCGTCATCATGCAACCGAAATCAGACGAGCACCTAAATCAATAGAACTTAGCTATAGTAAAAATTAATTTATTAAAATAAATTAATTATTATCCATAAAATTAATCATGGAACCGAATAACATTGGATTCTTGTATATTTAGTAACTTGGGTTCTTACGGATTCAAAGTCAGACCACCCCCGCTCAAAAAAATTCAAAGTTCAAAATTCCCCGTTAATTTCAATATGATTCAATATTCAATATGACTTATCTCAACTATAAATGAGTAGACGTTCATAAGCGCCATGTTTTTAAGTTTATAACAATGTAATTAACATATTTCAAAAGAAAAAAAGAAAATCGTGTCAAGGGGATAGGCTGGCAATAGAAGTTTATGGTAGCCCAATTTATTATTTTTTGAGGCACATTTTAAATAATGCATTAAATTGGTAATTACTGATAATTTTATCGAAAAGTTGTTAGATATTGTTTATGAAGAAGTAACTAATATGTACAAACGAAAAAATAGATTTTTAGTAAGTTGGGTTCTTATGGAACCGAGGTCACACCAGTTAAAATCAAAGTGACATATCTCAACTATAAATGAGTCTTAGAACATAAACGACTTGTTTTCTAGTTCATAACAATGTAATAAACATATTTCAAAAGAAAAAATGAAATCGTACCAAAGGGGTAGGCCAGCAATAGAAATTTATGGTAATTTAATATTTTCTTGAGGCAAAATTTAAATAATGCATTAAATTGATAATTACCAAAGTCAACACGTGGTGTTTTGCCAACGGCTGCTAATGCGCTATTTATTGCTTTTCATAACCAACGCTTTCATAGTATTCTAGCATAGTGCGTTCTTTTAATCGCTGAAAGTTAAACGCATTATTGTTTAGTGTAAGTATCCGTGGCTTTAATTATGTAACTTAATTGTGTAGCTTACAAATTGTTCGTGATGTTCAGTAGATTGTGTATGCCTATATTTGAGATGTCACTATCTCAAGTAAGTGGATATCCTCACATTGTGAAAATACCCCCGCCGCAGCAAACCTGCTGACTAAGCGAATTTCCATTCGTCTGAATTGATTTTCAGTTAAATATATTTTAATAACATTAGGTATAACGAGTACCTAGGTTTGCTGCTACAAGGAAACTAACTTAAGTGTGTTTTTGAGTATAATATTGATAGCTTAGTACAAAATAAATAAATTTGCCAAGTTTGATCAAAATATATTCATAAACAAGCAAACTACAACATTTGACAATATTCTCCATAAGAATAACATGGGAATTCTGAATTTACAATTTTTTAAATTTTCTCCGTTACTAATAATCGAACAAAAATACTTTTACATACTAAATTATTTGTTTTTTTAAGCTCTTTAAAAAGGTCTAAAGAGAAATTGGGAAATTTTGTGTTTTGAGGGTCAAAAGTGAGAAAAACCAATTTTTACCCCATAAAACCCCCCGTAAAGCCCCGTTCCCATGGTCCAATCGTGCTGGTTCGCGAACTCATTCAAGTTTATCCCGCTTTACACCTTTAAACCAAATTTCATCAAGATTTGACAAAAATTACTCAAGTTATCGCGTTCACGGACGTATATATATATATATATATATATATAAATCTATATATATATATATATATATACATTTGAACGAATAGTGTTTTTGGCCTCTGGGGACATCAAAATGAAAAAGTAAATCGGTCTCGGGCCTAGTTCTTACCGTGCCACCTACGGTAATAGCTACTTCCCTATAGGGAAATTCGCTAAAATAGATTTTTAGTAAGTTGGGTTCTTATGGAACCGAGGTCACACCAGTTAAAATCAAAGTGTCATATCTCAACTATAAATGAGTCTTAGAACATAAACGACTTGTTTTCTAGTTCATAACAATGTAATAAACATATTTCAAAAGAAAAAAATGAAATCGTACCAAGGGGGTAGGCCAGCAATAGAAATTTATGGTAATTTAATATTTTCTTGAGGCAAAATTTAAATAATGCATTAAATTGATAATTACCAAAGTCAACACGTGGTGTTTTGCCAACGGCTGCTAATGCGCTATTTATTGCTTTTCATAATCAACGCTTTCATAGTATTCTAGCATAGTGCGTTCTTTTAATCGCTGAAAGTTACACGCATTATTGTTTAAAGTATCCGTGGCTTTAATTATGTAACTTAATTGTGTAGCTTACAAATTGTTCGTGATGTTCGGTAGATTGTGTATGCCTATATTTGAGATGTCACTATCTCAAGTAAGTGGATATCCTCACATTGTGTTGTGCACGCCTGTTGAAGTGATATTTTAAGTTCAAACAAAACAATGTAAGTAACTACTGTATTTTAACTTTTTCTTACAATAGGTAGCCTGATCAGAATCTATTGTAGGAATTAACAGTATTGGAGACTCTACTTTTAAAATGTAGCTAGCAACAACTAGTAAAACTACTGCTACATTTTCAAAAAAGTAGCTAGCTACAACTACAGCTAGGCCTACATTGAAATGTAGCTACAGCTACAATTTTAGCTACTTTTCCATAGACGTTACTTTTTAATCCACGCACATTAGATAAATGTAAAATTAATTGTAACCACATTTTTACTAAACAAACATTAAACAAAAAAATGTTAGTAATGTATTTAACATTACTTGGAAAGGAAATTATTCCTATATTGTATTTAATTTGTGGGCATTATAAACCTAACATTACAACAACAGAACCAAATAGTTGGGTGTCCCATCATATTAAGTACCTATTTTTAAATATTGCATTATTTGCAAGCATCTTATATGTAAATTTCATGAGGTTCAAAGGACGTACAGCCAAACTATATTTTAAAATCTCATTTACACGAGCCTTTTTGGTAGTCTTTTTCCAAGACTCTTCAATGACATCTACATCACCTTCTAATAACAGAAGCATGCCTGGAACATTTGCATGACAGATTTATGATGTTATAGTGGGACCTTGAGTAACACAGACACATTTTCAGGTCGATATGGATTTCAGCATCAGGTTGACCATGTTGATCCCATCTTCGGGCAGAGGTGGGTCCAGCATCGAATTCTGTAGAATGATGCGGGGCGTCGCTGCCCGAGTCCCATGGATTGGTCGGTGGCCTACTGCGTAAGTTGTTAATCAACTGCTACTTAACTGAATATTAGGATAGTATTTTTGTTGGTTTGTTTCAAAATGCCATGTATTGCGTTACAATGTCATAAGGTAAACTTAAAACTTAACATGGGTCTTGCCATGTCGGTTTAGACATTAAAATTGGAAGAAGAGGTAATATTGTGTGCTATAAAATTAATGTAAAAATAAGCAGTCAAGTTATTTTTGGACTTGTTCAATAAAATCTCAAATAAATTATTCCAATCTCAATACTAACATTATTGATACAACGTAATTACTCTTAAGATTGGGCACTAAACCTTAAAAACAAGATAGGGCAAATGCATATCACAAAATAATACTAATTAAGTGATGAGGAACAGATGCATTTACTAACAGTAACTTCTACAGTAACTATTTAGTTAGGTATGAGTAATAATGAAAATACCATAATAAGTTTTTTATACATAGTTTAGCGGTTGTTAAGGTCCGTGTTACATGTAAACGTACATTTTAGTGAATTTCCTATACAGTGTGTAAATAAGTAAACAAAAACTGTATTTTTTTACCAAAATAGATAGATATATTATGTTTGTGATATTGATTGTTAAGAAAGGTTTTACAATTCTTTACATAAAAATATTCTTTCACTCACCTCTAAATGGGTGCTTTGGAATATAAACCATATAGACCACAATAGGAGTTGTTTTTTTAAAAATAAGTCATCACCACGCCCTACCCTGTTATTAACTTTAAAAAATATTTTTCTATAACAAGCGCGGGACTTTTGTGAACAACCAATTCCACAAATAGAATGTTTCTATCAATTTTTGTATATTAAAAAATAGGTACACATCTATTTTAATATTTCTGAAATTGGTGGTTTCACATAGGCCTGAATCAAATTTTGGAATACCCACCATTTTGGCTAAGGGGAGATATGCACTTCGTGTTGATTTCATTGTGGAATTTACATCCTGTTTTTACAATAGGAATTTACAGACTGCAATACATAGCTTGTTTCAGACACACAAGAAAATCCGGAAACTGTGGTCAACATTCTGAGGCTACACCGAAAAGGTAGAAGCGGCCCAAGACCCGGGCGAGGAAGGAACAACATGCGCTACAGAGGCAGGAGGGGCTCAGGCAATCGGGGGTCGAGGGGACCACCTAGGAGACCCAGACGATCACCATCCATCCCACCAACACCCCCACCACAACTACCTTCACTCCCACCAACACCCCCACCTCAACAACCACCACCAGCCCCACCTCAACAACAACCACCACCACACCCACCTCAACAACAACCACCACCACACCCACCTCAACAACAACCAACACCACCCCCACCTCAACAACAACTACTTCAACAAACTTCCGCACTAGGCCTACCACAACGACACCCGGTACTACCACAACACTCCTACCCTGGCATATTCCCTCCTCCCAATTATTTTAACCACCAAACCTCACTCCAATACCTCATGCTGAAATCCATATCAACCTGAAAATTTGTCTGTGTTACTCAAGGTCCTACTATAACATCATAAATCTTTCATGCAAATGTTCCAGGCATGCTTCTGTTATCAGATGGTGATGTAGATGTCATTGAAGAGTCTTGGAAAAAGACTACCAAAAAGGCTCGTGTATATGAGATTTTAAAATATAGTTTGGTTGTACGTCCTTTGAACCTCATGAAATTTACATATAAGATGCTTGCAAATAATGCAATATTTAAAAATAGGTACTTAATATGATGGGACACCCAACTATTTGGTTCTCTTGTTGTAATGTTAGGTTTATAATGCCCACAAATTAAATACAATATAGGAATAATTTACTTTCCAAGTAATGTTAAATACAATACTGACATTTTTTTTTTAATGTTTGTTTGATAAAAATGTGGTTACAATTAACTTTCCATTTATCTAATGTGCGTGGATTAAAAAGTAACGTCTATGGAAAAGTAGCTAAAATTGTAGCTGTAGCTACATTTCAATGTAGGCCTAGCTGTAGTTGTAGCTAGCTACTTTTTTGAAAATGTAGCAGTAGTTGTACTAGTTGTAGCTAGCTACATTTTAAAAGTAGCTTCCCCAATACTGTTAATTTCTACAATGGATTATGATTAGGCTACCTATTGTAAGAAAAAGTTAAAATACAGTAGTTACTTACATTGTTTTGTTTGAACTAAAATATCACTTCAACAGGCGTGCACAACACAATGTGAGGATATCCACTTACTTGAGATAGTGACATCTCAAATATAGGCATACACAATCTACCGAACATCACGAACAATTTGTAAGCTACACAATTAAGTTACATAATTAAAGCCACGGATACTTACACTAAACAATAATGCGTTTAACTTTCAGCGATTAAAAGATCGCACTATGCTAGAATACTATGAAAGCGTTGGTTATGAAAAGCAATAAATAGCGCATTAGCAGCCGTTGGCAAAACACCACGTATTGACTTTGGTAATTATCAATTTAATGCATTATTTAAATTTTGCCTCAAGAAAATATTAAATTACCATAAATTTCTATTGCTGGCCTACCCCTTTGGTACGATTTCATTTTTTTCTTTTGAAATATGTTTATTACATTGTTATGAACTAGAAAACAAGTCGTTTATGTTCTAAGACTCATTTATAGTTGAGATATGTCTTTTTGATTTTAACTGGTGTGACCTCGGTTCCATAAGAACCCAACTTACTAAAAATCGATTTTTTCGTTTGTACATATTAGTTACTTCTTCATAAACAATATCTAACACCTTTTCGATAAAATTATCAGTAATTACCAATTTAATGCATTATTTAAAATGTGCCTCAAAAAATAATAAATTGGGCTACCATAAACTTCTATTACTGGCCTATCCCCTTGACATGATTTTCTTTTTTTCTTTTGAAATATGTTAATTACATTGTTATAAACTTAAAAACATGGCGCTTATGAACGTCTACTCATTTATAGTTGAGATAAGTCATATTAAATTTAACGGGGAATTTTGAACTTTGCATTTTTTTGAGCGGGGGTGGTCTGACTTTGAATCCGTAAAAACCCAAGTTACTAAATATACAAGAATCCAATGTCATTCGGTTCCATGATTAATTTTATGGAATATAATTAATTAATTTAAATAAATTATTTTTTACTATAGCTATGTTCTGTTGATTTAGGTGCTCGTCTGATTTCGGTTGCATGACGACGCTACATTAAACCAATTAACGTTGCATGACTTAGGCTAAACATGTATTTTTGAGGGTAATAAACTAAACCTATAACATTTTAGGGGATTTAAGTAATAATTTCTTCGATTTTATAGTGTTTAAAATGGAAATAAAAAATATATATAATAAATTTATAAAAATACAATATAACACACAGAAAATATATCTACACTCCTGGTGGGACAGGCTCATTATGTTGAGCGGGTTGAGGGGGATGTCCCTGGCGAGGCATCACGTCAGGGGCTCGATGTGTGAAGTTATGATGCTGGAGAATGATGTAGTGGCGTAGTGGGAGTTGTTGAGGGATTTGTTGAGGGATTTGTTGTGGGATTTGTTGAGGGATTTGTTGAGGGGCTTGGGGGAGTGGCAGGCTTGTTGATCTTGGTTGTATTCGGTGACGGGAAACTTGAAAGTTGAAAACTTAAAAAATGTGGATGGTAGAATGGGGAAATTGTAGGAGGCGAAATGAGGTATTGGAGTGAGGTTTGGTGGTTAAAATAATTGGGAGGAGGGAATATGCCAGGGTAGGAGTGTTGTGGTAGTACCGGGTGTCGTTGTGGTAGGCCTAGTGCGGAAGTTTGTTGAAGTAGTTGTTGTTGAGGTGGGGGTGGTGGTGGTTGTTGTTGAGGTGGGTGTGGTGGTGGTTGTTGTTGAGGTGGGGGTGGTGGTGGTTGTTGAGGTGGGGGTGGTGGTGGGAGTGAAGGTAGTTGTGGTGGGGCTGTTGGTGGGATGGATGGTGATCGTCTGGGTCTCCTAGGTGGTCCCCTCGACCCCCGATTGCCTGAGCCCCTCCTGCCTCTGTAACGCATGTTGTTCCTTCCTCGCCCGGGTCTTGGGCCGCTTCTACCTTTTCGGTGTAGCCTCAGAATGTTGACCACAGTTTCCGGATCTTCTTGTGTGTCTGAAACAAGCTATGTATTGCAGTCTGTAAATTCCTATTGTAAAAACAGGATGTAAATTCCACAATGAAATCAACACGAAGTGCATATCTCCCCCTAGCCAAAATGGTGGGTATTCCAAAATTTGATTCAGGCCTATGTGAAACCACCAATTTCAGAAATATTAAAACAGATGTGTACCTATTTTTTAATATACAAAAATTGATAGAAACATTCTATTTGTGGAATTGGTCGTTCACAAAAGTCCCGCGCTTGTTAAAGAAAAATATTTTTTAAAGTTAATAACAGGGTAGGGCGTGGTGATGACTTATTTTTAAAATAACAACCCCTATTGTGGTCTATATGGTTTATATTCCAAAGCACCCATTTAGAGGTGAGTGAAACAATATTTTTATGTAAAGAATTGTAAAACCTTTCTTAACAATAAATATCACAAACAGAATGTATCTATCTATTTTGGTTAAAAAATACAGTTTGTTTTGTTACTTATTTACACACTGTTTAGGAAATTCTCTAAAATGTACGTTTACATGTAACACTGACCTTAACAACTGCTAAACTATGTATAAAAAACTTATTATGGTATTTTCATTATTACTCATACCTAACTAAATAGTTATTGTAGAAGTTACTGTTAGTAAATGCATCTGTTCCTCATCACTTAATTGGTATTATTTTGTGATATGCATGTGCCCTATCTTGTTTTTAAGGTTTAGCGCCCAATCTTAAAAGTAATTACGTTTTATCAATAATGTTAGTATTGAGATTGGAATAATCTATTTGAGATTTTATTGATCAAGTCCAAAAATAACTTGACTGCTTAGTTTAACATTAATTTTAATGCTCACAAGAGATACTCTAACAATCAAAGTCACTAGTACACCCCTAGTGCACCGTAGTCTAGATGGCTTGTTTTCATACATGTATTTCCTACATTCTCTTGTTTGGCGTACGTTTGTTTTTTAATGTCTAAACCGACATGGCAAGACCCATGTTAAGTTTTAAGTTTACCTTATGACATTGTAACGCAATACATGGAATTTTGAAACAAACCAACAAAAATACTATCCTAATATTCAGTTAAGTAGCAGTTGATTAACAACTTACGCAGTAGGCCACCGGCCAATCCATGGGACTCGGGCAGCGACGTCCCGCATCATTCTACAGAATTCGATGCTGGACCCACCCCTGCCCGAAGATGGGATTTCATTAGAAAAAAAAGGAAATCGTGCAATTGGATAGGCCAGCAATAGATATTTATGGTATTTTTTTAAGTACGATGGGTTCTTATGTTACACCAACGCCATTCACGGTGACGGATATGCTACATTTTACAGAAATCATGCTACAGTAGGGTATCCACCCGGAGTCGGTAAAGATTAAAGATAAAACTGTGTTAGATATAGCATTTGCTATATCTAGCCAGGACTACAAACATCTATGTTTGTAGTCCTGATATCTAACCATGTTATACCACAGCCACCTTTTCATCTAAACCGCGCCCTGTTACAATTGGCAACGTTGCAATTAGCATTGTTTAGTGTCAGACGACGCTTAAGGTGGCAGACAGGTGACATCAGCTCATTAATTCGCACTTTATTTATTTAAATTTAAATTTATGAATTTAAATTAAAATATTGAAAATAAAACGTACAAAAAAAACAATAAATATGAATTGAGCCGTGACTTATTCCACCGGCGAATGTCACGACTCATATTCAACTGTCCAAGTGTTTTTGTATAGTAGGTTAGTTTAGTGTTTCGTTTTGTTACTTCCCACGACCCTCAACAAGGCTGTGCCTTGTTCTTATTACTCCCACCGCCAAGCGTGAGAGGTTGCGTGACGAGTGAATTGTCAACTTCTTGGCGAAGATGGATCGTTGTTAATTGAGTTTCCTTTTGGTTAGTTATGCTTCCACCATGTTTTCTTTAAATTTTGAGAGCAACTCGTCTGCAATGAGGAATCTTTAAACGCGCCAAGTGTGCCTTTTGGGGCCCAAGAAGAGGACTCAAACGATGGAGTTTCGGTGGAGGAAACTTTTCCACCCTGTGGCCTCCGTGAGGACTCTGGCCTTTTCCTCCGCCCAGCTGCATGTATCCTCTGTGCCAACAGCCTAAACCGCCAAGTTACCGCAAGTTACCATTAATGCCAAGTTACTGCATGTGTTGATGAACTTTATTTACTGTTACCGCCATGGACTCAGAGGCTTTATTATTTAGATCCAACCTTGTTATTGTTATTTATATAGAATTGTATTTCATTGTTACATAAATCGATCTGTTTAGTAAACGGCTGCCTGGATCCCCGTTCTAACTCAGAGTAAACCCGAAGTGAGGAATCGGCAAGCAGTCGGTAGACTCACAACCCCCCGCTACTCCGCACACACATTTAGATTGAGCAATCATTCAAAAATGGAAGAGAAGCAACCATCAGCTTCGCCAACTGAGGTGAAAACCACAGTAGATGACGAGAGGCCAAAGAGTAAAGGTAAGTTTGGTAAGAAAACATCAACTAAACGTGATGTACCAAAACAAACCCCAGGGCCAATAAGACCTAGCAGACCGCAAGGCGACACCCTAGCTCCTCCCTCCCTGAAACAGGCTAACGCTGAATCAAAGAACAAGACTGCGACGAACGAATCGCTCGTTTCAGAGAGTGTCTTTGCCCCGGATACCGGTTTCGAACCGACCACGCGCGAGATAGTCTTTGAAGCATCTGCCACTGGCTGGACCGATGTCGTTGACCTGACTTACGCTGAACTTAAGAACGATAAAGCAGTGCAAGTCGCAAAGGAGTTGCCTATTGAGGCTCTGCGATACTATTCCGCAGGCTGCTACTGGTTAAGAACCATAGCACTCAAGCAGCACCAGGGACATCAACTCACAGCTGCAGAAGAGAACGTGAAACTTACCTTCGAAGGGAAGACACTCGTATTGCCAGACCCCATCCACATGGGCATCAAAGCGATCGGGCGTATCACTACGAAGAATGGTGAGGTATTGACTCCGTGTCAACCCTCTTTACCCACCGCTGTCACAAACGACATTCCAGGGACACTCGGTATAGTTAACGTTCAGAACTACAACACATACACTGACCACCCAGTCATGGGTATAGCCTACGAAGGTGCGTACGAACGCGCTCAAAGTGGGACGCGTCGTGTATACGTGTCATCCGTCGCCCCCAATGGCACAACGGCAAACCGGAATCTTCAAGGTTTCGCACCATTGGCATCTGTGCGTGAGGACTGCCTCGGCATCCTACAGATGATGGGTTTTGACGTGGACACACGTCCCAGGACCATCAGTAATACGGGCATAAGCTTTCCAGCTATGAAAACCGTGTCAAACTACCTGGCTAAGACGACAACGTTTCGACTAGTCGAAGCTGATATATTCAGCATTCCTACGCTCGGATCGTTAGCTCAAACGGTTGAGACTATTCCTACAAGGGAGAGTATCGATCAACTGACTCGCGCGAGCACCATTGACGTTACGGCGCAATGTGCATCGCTGCTGTCCCCTATCCATATTGGGATAAGCGAAGTATACGGATTGTGTACTTTCAAAGGGACGTCAGATGAGCATCCGTGGGAAAGCTGGAGTCTAATCACTTGGACCGAAGCTAATCCACCACCAGACGGCTTTGTTGCTGCTAGAAACGCGAGACGAACTCTGCCCCGCAGATTTGACGCTCGTGTATTCTACACATCAATCATCAGCCTCGAAGATCAGAGGAAAACAAGGGAGAGTATCGACCGAAGCGGCCCAAGACCCGGGCGACGAAGAAACAACAGGCGTTACAGATGCAGGAGGGGCTCAGGCAATCGGGAGGGGACCTAGGAGACCGAGACGATCACCATCACTCTCAATAACACCCCCGCCACGAAGACCCAGACGATCATCATCACTCTCACCAACAACAACGCCGCGATGACCCAGACGATCCCCGTCCATCCCACCAACACCCCCACCACAACTACCTTCACTCCCACCAACACCCCCCACCTCAACAACAACCACCACCACCCCCACCTCAACAACAACTACTTCAACAAACTTCCGCACTAGGCCTACCACAACGACTCCCGGTACTACCACAACACTCCTACCCTGGCATATTCCCCCCTCCGAATTATTTTAACCACCCAACCTCACTCTAATACCTCATTCCGCCTCCTAATACCATTTCCCCATTGTACCATCCACATTTTTTAAATCAAGTTTCCCGTCACCCAATACAACCAACATCAACAAGCCTGCCACTCCCCCAAGCCCCTCAACAAATCCCTCAACAACTCCCACTACACCACTACATCATTCCCCAGCATCAGAACTTCACCCCTCGAGCCCCTTACGTGATGCCTCGCCAGGGACATCCCCCTCAACCCGCTCAACATAATGAGCCTGTCCCACCAGGAGTGTAGATATATTTTCTGTGTGTTATATTGTATTTTTAGAAATTTATTATCTATATTTTTTTGTTTCCATTTAATTAAAAAAACACTACAAACTCGAAGAAATGATTACTTAAATCCCGTAAAATGTTATAGGTTTAGTTTATTACCCACAAAAATACATGTTTAGCCAAAGTCATGCGACATTAATTGGTTTAATGTAGCGTCGTCATGCAACCGAAGTCAGACGAGCACCTAAATCAACAGAACATAGCTAAAGTAAAAATAAATTAATTATTATCCATAAAATTAATCATGGAACCGAATAACATTGGATTCTTGTATATTTAGTAACTTGGGTTCTTACGGATTTAAAGTCAGACCAACCCCGCTCAAAAAAATTCAAAGTTCAAAATTCCCCGTTTAATTCAATATGACTTATCTCAACTATAAATGAGTAGACGGACATAAGCGCCATGTTTTTAAGTTTATAACAATGTAATTAACATATTTCAAAAGAAAAAAAGAAAATCATGTCAAGGGGATAGGCCAGCATTAGATGTTTATGGTAGCCTAATTTATTAATTTTTGAGGCACATTTTAAATAATGCATTAAATTGGTAATTACTGATAATATTATCGAAAAGGTGTTAGATATTGTTTATGAAGAAGTAACTAATATGTACAAACGAAAAAATCGATTTTTAGTAAGTTGGGTTCTTATGGAACCGAGGTCACACCAGTTAAAATCAAAGTGACATATCTCAACTATAAATGAGTCTTAGAACATAAACGACTTGTTTTCTAGTTCATAACAATGTAATAAACATATTTCAAAAGAAAAAAATGAAATCGTACCAAAGGGGTAGGCCAGCAATAGAAATTTATGGTAATTTAATATTTTCTTGTGGCAAAATTTAAATAACGCATTAAATTGATAATTACCAAAGTCAACACGTGGTGTTTTGCCAACGGCTGCTAATGCGCTATTTATTGCTTTTCATAACCAACGCTTTCATAGTATTCTAGCATAGTGCGTTCTTTTAATCGCTGAAAGTTAAACGCATTATTGTTTAGTGTAAGTATCCGTGGCTTTAATTATGTAACTTAATTGTGTAGCTTACAAATTGTTCGTGATGTTCGGTAGATTGTGTATGCCTATATTTGAGATGTCACTATCTCAAGTAAGTGGATATCCTCACATTGTGTTGTGCACGCCTGTTGAAGTGATATTTTAAGTTCAAACAAAACAATGTAAGTAACTACTGTATTTTAACTTTTTCTTACAATAGGTAGCCTAATCAGAATCCATTGTAGGAATTAACAGTATTGGGGAAGCTACTTTTAAAATGTAGCTAGCTACAACTAGTACAACTACTGCTACATTTTCAAAAAAGTAGCTAGCTACAACTACAGCTAGGCCTACATTGAAATGTAGCTACAGCTACAATTTTAGCTACTTTTCCATAGACGTTACTTTTTAATCCACGCACATTAGATAAATGTAAAGTTAATTGTAACCACATTTTTATCAAACAAACATTTAAAAAAATGTCAGTATTGTATTTAACATTACTTGGAAAGTAAATTATTCCTATATTGTATTTAATTTGTGGGCATTATAAACCTAACATTACAACAACAGAACCAAATAGTTGGGTGTCCCATCATATTAAGTACCTATTTTTAAATATTGCATTATTTGCAAGCATCTTATATGTAAATTTCTTGAGGTTCAAAGGACATACAACCAAACTATATTTTAAAATCTCATTTACACGAGCCTTTTTGGTAGTCTTTTTCCAAGACTCTTCAATGACATCTACATCACCTTCTGATAACAGAAGCATGCCTGGAACATTTGCATGAAAGATTTATGATGTTATAGTAGGACCTGTAGTAACACAGACAAATTTTCAGGTTGATATGGATTTCAGCATCAGGTTGACCATGTTGATCCCATCTTCGGGCAGAGGTGGGTCCAGCATCGAATTCTGTAGAATGATGCGGGGCGTCGCTGCCCGAGTCCCATGAATTGGTCGGTGGCCTACTGCGTAAGTTGTTAATCAACTGCTCCTGAATATTAGGATAGTATTTTTGTTGGTTTATTTCAAAATTCCATGCATTGCGTTACAATGTCATAAGGTAAACTTAAAACTTAACATGGGTCTTGCCATGTCGGTTTAGACGTTAAAAAACAAACGTACGCCAAACAAGAGAATGTAGGAAACACATGTATGAAAACAAGCCATCTACACTACGGTGCACTAGGGGTGTACTAGTGACTTTGATTGTTAGAGTATCTTTTGTGAGCATTAAAATTAATGTAAAAATAAGCAGTCAAGTTATTTTTGGACTTGTTCAATAAAATCTCAAATAAATTATTCCAATCTCAATACTAACATTATTGATCAAACGTAATTACTCTTAAGATTGGGCGCTAAACCTTAAAAACAAGATAGGGCACATGCATATCACAAAATAATACTAATTAAGTGATGAGGAACAGATGCATTTACTAACAGTAACTTCTACAATAACTATTTAGTTAGGTATGAGTAGTAATTAAAATACCATATAATGAGTTTTTCATATATATATTAGCGGTTGTTAAGGTCAGTGTTACATGTAAACGTACATTTTAGTGAATTTCCTATACAGTGTGTAAATAAGTAACAAAACAAACTGTATTTTTTAACCAAAATAGATAGATACATTCTGTTTGTGATATTTATTGTTAAGAAAGGTTTTAATATTCTTTATATAAAAATATTGTTTCACTCACCTCTAAATGGGTGCTTTGGTATATAAACCATATAGACCACAATAGGGGTTGTTATTTTAAAAATAAGTCATCACCACGCCCTACCCTGTTATTAACTTTAAAAAATATTTTTCTTTAACAAGCGCGGGACTTTTGTGAACAACCAATTCCACAAATAGAATGTTTCTTTCAATTTTTGTATATTAAAAATAGGTACACATCTATTTTAATATTTCTGAAATTGGTGGTTTCACATAGGCCTGAATCAAATTTTGGAATACCCACCATTTTGGCTAGGGGGAGATATGCACCTCGTGTTGATTTCATTGTGGAATTTACATCCTGTTTTTACAATAGGAATTTACAGACTGCAATACATAGCTTGTTTCAGACACACAAGAAAATCCGGAAACTGTGGTCAACATTCTGAGGCTACACCAAAAAGGTAGAAGCGGCCCAAGACCCGGGCGAGGAAGGAACAACATGCGTTACAGAGGCAGGAGGGGCTCAGGCAATCGGGGGTCGAGGGGACCACCTAGGAGACCCAGACGATCACCATCCATCCCACCAACACCCCCACCACAACTACCTTCACTCCCACCAACACCCCCGGCTCAACAACCACCACCACCCCCACCTCAACAACCACCACCACCACCCCAACCTCAACAACAACTACTTCAACAAACTTCCGCACTAGGGCTACCACAACGACACCCGGTACTACCACAACACTCCTACCCTGGCATATTCCCTCCTCCCAATTATTTTAACCACCAACCTCACTCCAATACCTCATTTCGCCTCCTACAATTTCCCCATTCTACCATCCACATTTTTTAAGTTTTCAACATTCAAGTTTCCCGTCACCCAATACAACCAAGATCAACCCTCAACAAATCCCTCAACAAATCCCACAACAAATCCCTCAACAAATCCCTCAACAACTCCCACTACGCCACTACATCATTCTCCAGCATCAGAACTTCACACATCGAGCCCCTGACGTGATGCCTCGCCAGGGACATCCCCCTCAACCCGCTCAACATAATGAGCCTGTCCCACCAGGAGTGTAGATATATTTTCTGTGTGTTATATTGTATTTTTAGAAATTTATTATATATATTTTTTATTTCCATTTAAAACACTATAAAATCGAAGAAATTATTACTTACACCCCCTAAAATGTTATAGGTTTAGTTTATTACCCACAAAAATACATGTTTAGCGAAAGTCATGCGACATTAATTGGTTTAATGTAGCGTCGTCATGCAACCGAAGTCAGATGAGCACCTAAATCAACAGAACATAGCTATAGTAAAAATAAATTTATTAAAATAAATTAATTATTATCCATAAAATTAATCATGGAACCGAATGACATTGGATTCTTGTATATTTAGTAACTTGGGTTTTTACGGATTCAAAGTCAGACCACCCCCGCTCAAAAAAATTCAAAGTTCAAAATTCCCCGTTAATTTCAATATGATTCAATATTCAATATGACTTATCTCAACTATAAATGAGTAGACGTTCATAAGCGCCATGTTTTTAAGTTTATAACATTGTAATTAACATATTTCAAAAGAAAAAAAGAAAATCGTGTCAAGGGGATAGGCCAGCAATAGAAGTTTATGGTGGCCCAATTTATTATTTTTTGAGGCACATTTTAAATAATGCATTAAATTGGTAATTACTGATAATTTTATCGAAAAGGTGTTAGATATTGTTTATGAAGAAGTAACTAATATGTACAAACGAAAAAATAGATTTTTAGTAAGTTGGGTTCTTATGGAACCGAGGTCACACCAGTTAAAATCAAAGTGACATATCTCAACTATAAATGAGTCTTAGAACATAAACGACTTGTTTTCTAGTTCATAACAATGTAATAAACATATTTCAAAAGAAAAAAATGAAATTGTACCAAAGGGGTAGGCCAGCAATAGAAATTTATGGTAATTTAATATTTTCTTGAGGCAAAATTTAAATAATGCATTAAATTGATAATTACCAAAGTCAACACGTGGTGTTTTGCCAACGGCTGCTAATGCGCTATTTATTGCTTTTCATAACCAACGCTTTCATAGTATTCTAGCATAGTGCGTTCTTTTAATCGCTGAAAGTTAAACGCATTATTGTTTAGTGTAAGTATCCGTGGCTTTAATTATGTAACTTAATTGTGTAGCTTATAAATTGTTCGTGATGTTCGGGAGATTGTGTATGCCTATATTTGAGATGTCACTATCTCAAGTAAGTGGATATCCTCACATTGTGTTGTGCACGCCTGTTGAAGTGATATTTTAAGTTCAAACAAAACAATGTAAGTAACTACTGTATTTTAACTTTTTCTTACAATAGGTAGCCTAATCAGAATCCATTGTAGGAATTAACAGTATTGGGGAAGCTACTTTTAAAATGTAGCTAGCTACAACTAGTACAACTACTGCTACATTTTCAAAAAAGTAGCTAGCTACAACTACAGCTAGGCCTACATTGAAATGTAGCTACAGCTACAATTTTAGCTACTTTTCCATAGACGTTACTTTTTAATCCACGCACATTAGATAAATGTAAAGTTAATTGTAACCACATTTTTATCAAACAAACATTTAAAAAAATGTCAGTATTGTATTTAACATTACTTGGAAAGTAAATTATTCCTATATTGTATTTAATTTGTGGGCATTATAAACCTAACATTACAACAACAGAACCAAATAGTTGGGTGTCCCATCATATTAAGTACCTATTTTTAAATATTGCATTATTTGCAAGCATCTTATATGTAAATTTCTTGAGGTTCAAAGGACATACAACCAAACTATATTTTAAAATCTCATTTACACGAGCCTTTTTGGTAGTCTTTTTCCAAGACTCTTCAATGACATCTACATCACCTTCTGATAACAGAAGCATGCCTGGAACATTTGCATGAAAGATTTATGATGTTATAGTAGGACCTGTAGTAACACAGACAAATTTTCAGGTTGATATGGATTTCAGCATCAGGTTGACCATGTTGATCCCATCTTCGGGCAGAGGTGGGTCCAGCATCGAATTCTGTAGAATGATGCGGGGCGTCGCTGCCCGAGTCCCATGAATTGGTCGGTGGCCTACTGCGTAAGTTGTTAATCAACTGCTCCTGAATATTAGGATAGTATTTTTGTTGGTTTATTTCAAAATTCCATGCATTGCGTTACAATGTCATAAGGTAAACTTAAAACTTAACATGGGTCTTGCCATGTCGGTTTAGACGTTAAAAAACAAACGTACGCCAAACAAGAGAATGTAGGAAACACATGTATGAAAACAAGCCATCTACACTACGGTGCACTAGGGGTGTACTAGTGACTTTGATTGTTAGAGTATCTTTTGTGAGCATTAAAATTAATGTAAAAATAAGCAGTCAAGTTATTTTTGGACTTGTTCAATAAAATCTCAAATAAATTATTCCAATCTCAATACTAACATTATTGATCAAACGTAATTACTCTTAAGATTGGGCGCTAAACCTTAAAAACAAGATAGGGCACATGCATATCACAAAATAATACTAATTAAGTGATGAGGAACAGATGCATTTACTAACAGTAACTTCTACAATAACTATTTAGTTAGGTATGAGTAGTAATTAAAATACCATATAATGAGTTTTTCATATATATATTAGCGGTTGTTAAGGTCAGTGTTACATGTAAACGTACATTTTAGTGAATTTCCTATACAGTGTGTAAATAAGTAACAAAACAAACTGTATTTTTTAACCAAAATAGATAGATACATTCTGTTTGTGATATTTATTGTTAAGAAAGGTTTTAATATTCTTTATATAAAAATATTGTTTCACTCACCTCTAAATGGGTGCTTTGGTATATAAACCATATAGACCACAATAGGGGTTGTTATTTTAAAAATAAGTCATCACCACGCCCTACCCTGTTATTAACTTTAAAAAATATTTTTCTTTAACAAGCGCGGGACTTTTGTGAACAACCAATTCCACAAATAGAATGTTTCTTTCAATTTTTGTATATTAAAAATAGGTACACATCTATTTTAATATTTCTGAAATTGGTGGTTTCACATAGGCCTGAATCAAATTTTGGAATACCCACCATTTTGGCTAGGGGGAGATATGCACCTCGTGTTGATTTCATTGTGGAATTTACATCCTGTTTTTACAATAGGAATTTACAGACTGCAATACATAGCTTGTTTCAGACACACAAGAAAATCCGGAAACTGTGGTCAACATTCTGAGGCTACACCAAAAAGGTAGAAGCGGCCCAAGACCCGGGCGAGGAAGGAACAACATGCGTTACAGAGGCAGGAGGGGCTCAGGCAATCGGGGGTCGAGGGGACCACCTAGGAGACCCAGACGATCACCATCCATCCCACCAACACCCCCACCACAACTACCTTCACTCCCACCAACACCCCCGGCTCAACAACCACCACCACCCCCACCTCAACAACCACCACCACCACCCCAACCTCAACAACAACTACTTCAACAAACTTCCGCACTAGGGCTACCACAACGACACCCGGTACTACCACAACACTCCTACCCTGGCATATTCCCTCCTCCCAATTATTTTAACCACCAACCTCACTCCAATACCTCATTTCGCCTCCTACAATTTCCCCATTCTACCATCCACATTTTTTAAGTTTTCAACATTCAAGTTTCCCGTCACCCAATACAACCAAGATCAACCCTCAACAAATCCCTCAACAAATCCCACAACAAATCCCTCAACAAATCCCTCAACAACTCCCACTACGCCACTACATCATTCTCCAGCATCAGAACTTCACACATCGAGCCCCTGACGTGATGCCTCGCCAGGGACATCCCCCTCAACCCGCTCAACATAATGAGCCTGTCCCACCAGGAGTGTAGATATATTTTCTGTGTGTTATATTGTATTTTTAGAAATTTATTATATATATTTTTTATTTCCATTTAAAACACTATAAAATCGAAGAAATTATTACTTACACCCCCTAAAATGTTATAGGTTTAGTTTATTACCCACAAAAATACATGTTTAGCGAAAGTCATGCGACATTAATTGGTTTAATGTAGCGTCGTCATGCAACCGAAGTCAGATGAGCACCTAAATCAACAGAACATAGCTATAGTAAAAATAAATTTATTAAAATAAATTAATTATTATCCATAAAATTAATCATGGAACCGAATGACATTGGATTCTTGTATATTTAGTAACTTGGGTTTTTACGGATTCAAAGTCAGACCACCCCCGCTCAAAAAAATTCAAAGTTCAAAATTCCCCGTTAATTTCAATATGATTCAATATTCAATATGACTTATCTCAACTATAAATGAGTAGACGTTCATAAGCGCCATGTTTTTAAGTTTATAACATTGTAATTAACATATTTCAAAAGAAAAAAAGAAAATCGTGTCAAGGGGATAGGCCAGCAATAGAAGTTTATGGTGGCCCAATTTATTATTTTTTGAGGCACATTTTAAATAATGCATTAAATTGGTAATTACTGATAATTTTATCGAAAAGGTGTTAGATATTGTTTATGAAGAAGTAACTAATATGTACAAACGAAAAAATCGATTTTTAGTAAGTTGGGTTCTTATGGAACCGAGGTCACACCAGTTAAAATCAAAGTGACATATCTCAACTATAAATGAGTCTTAGAACATAAACGACTTGTTTTCTAGTTCATAACAATGTAATAAACATATTTCAAAAGAAAAAAATGAAATTGTACCAAAGGGGTAGGCCAGCAATAGAAATTTATGGTAATTTAATATTTTCTTGAGGCAAAATTTAAATAATGCATTAAATTGATAATTACCAAAGTCAACACGTGGTGTTTTGCCAACGGCTGCTAATGCGCTATTTATTGCTTTTCATAACCAACGCTTTCATAGTATTCTAGCATAGTGCGTTCTTTTAATCGCTGAAAGTTAAACGCATTATTGTTTAGTGTAAGTATCCGTGGCTTTAATTATGTAACTTAATTGTGTAGCTTATAAATTGTTCGTGATGTTCGGGAGATTGTGTATGCCTATATTTGAGATGTCACTATCTCAAGTAAGTGGATATCCTCACATTGTGTTGTGCACGCCTGTTGAAGTGATATTTTAAGTTCAAACAAAACAATGTAAGTAACTACTGTATTTTAACTTTTTCTTACAATAGGTAGCCTAATCAGAATCCATTGTAGGAATTAACAGTATTGGGGAAGCTACTTTTAAAATGTAGCTAGCTACAACTAGTACAACTACTGCTACATTTTCAAAAAAGTAGCTAGCTACAACTACAGCTAGGCCTACATTGAAATGTAGCTACAGCTACAATTTTAGCTACTTTTCCATAGACGTTACTTTTTAATCCACGCACATTAGATAAATGTAAAGTTAATTGTAACCACATTTTTATCAAACAAACATTTAAAAAAATGTCAGTATTGTATTTAACATTACTTGGAAAGTAAATTATTCCTATATTGTATTTAATTTGTGGGCATTATAAACCTAACATTACAACAACAGAACCAAATAGTTGGGTGTCCCATCATATTAAGTACCTATTTTTAAATATTGCATTATTTGCAAGCATCTTATATGTAAATTTCTTGAGGTTCAAAGGACATACAACCAAACTATATTTTAAAATCTCATTTACACGAGCCTTTTTGGTAGTCTTTTTCCAAGACTCTTCAATGACATCTACATCACCTTCTGATAACAGAAGCATGCCTGGAACATTTGCATGAAAGATTTATGATGTTATAGTAGGACCTGTAGTAACACAGACAAATTTTCAGGTTGATATGGATTTCAGCATCAGGTTGACCATGTTGATCCCATCTTCGGGCAGAGGTGGGTCCAGCATCGAATTCTGTAGAATGATGCGGGAGTAGTGGATACATAGGGCTGCTGAGGAGTGACGTCACAAGAGCCATGTGGTGCTTAATTGACGGTTAAGCATCTGGTGGTAATGGTGCGTGACCTAGCACGTGGTGTGGTGGGTCACGGTATGGTGACGTCATGCTGACGTGTCAGACCTAGGGTGGATCGATATTTTCAAGGTTATTGTTGTGGTTTAAAAAAAAATCAGCATATCGGTAAAGGGATAAGTACCGATATGCTGATTTTTAATTCTTTATTGAAAAATCAAAATTTACATAAAAGGAATATAATTGTTTTGAAAACTTAAACCTAATACAGTTCTAAGCTAAAACTAAACATTTGGATCATAGAAGTTATTGGAGGTCTACTACAGTGACAACAGTTGTCAAATTGTCATCCACACATGTTGCAAGCGAAACAGTGTTTGCATCGGTAAGAAGAGTAAATTACGATTTTTTTGTCCATGCATATTATACACTCAAAGTTTGTTTCTTTTATTGGAAACATAGTAGGAATTTCGTTAAATTTGAGAAATTAGCTATATATACGATATAAAACTGTGCGAGATAACTATTTGTACATGTTACCTTTGCAATGTTTGCGATATAATTTTTTGTTAATGAGATGTTGTCTTTAGCTAGTTCCACTACAGACTAATGAGAGACCCATCATACACATTCTTTTATGCTGTTTATGATTGCTATCTGGTATACAGCAAACATTCGCAATTGAAATATTTCCACTTTTGTCTTTGCATTTTATAAGATCGTCAAGTGAAAAGTTTGTTATTATGTACATATTACGAAAAGTGTTTGGATTTTGGTTTGCAATGTTTCTGTGGGAAAACTTATTAAAAACCACTATTTTATTATATCACCATTATAAACATAAATTCAGAACTAAACTAAAATATCACTTTAATCCTGCAAGGTGTATCAGCTATTTAACTGGTATGGAAAAGTAATGTACACAGTGTTTCTACTTCTTCGTGAACAGTTGGCGGTACATGCGGGCAGATCATTGTTCCACTAATTACAACCATGTGCCACATTTGCAACATAGGCCTAGTACCTTATATTTCTAAGACTTGTTTATTCATTCAAATCGTTATGTTTTTGAATGATTTTTTTAAAATAACAAACATTTGGTATATTGCACATTGCTTAATGTTAGACGTACAAACGATCAAGCTATAAAAAAACAAATTCCCCACTCTTTACCCTATAATTTACTATTTATTTAAAGCAAATGTTGACTCTCATTAAATACTCTTGGTTGTATTGTAATCCAACGTATTTCTGTTTATCGTTTGTCCTTTTGTGAAACTGTTTGAATGTTTTTTTATTGCTAGTTGTAGTACAGAAAACTATTCAATTTAACTAATTTCACTGTTAAATATGTACAAATGTTAGGTAAGCTTTCTTTCACCGTCTTCTAGTCTTTCTAATATATCTATCACTTCATTGCTGAACATGAATCTTTTTACACTGTATGATATTATATAAGCATCGGTTTATGACCTAGCACGTGACCTAGGACATGGTGTAGTGGGTTATGTCATGGTGGCGTGTCAGAGCTAGGGTGGATCGATATTTTCAAGGTCGTTGTTTGGGTTTAAAAAAATCAGCATATCGGTAGTGGGATGAATACCGATATGCTGATTTTTGTTAATTCTTTATTGAAAATTTAAAATACACACAATATAAGGAATATAGCTGTTTTAAAAACTTAAACCTAATACAGATCTAAACTAAAAACACTTGGATCATAGAAATTATAGGAGCTCTACAGTAACAACAGTTATCGAATCTCCATCCGCATATGTCACAAGCGAAACAGTGTTTGCATGGCAAGAAGAGTAGATTACGATTTTTGTTCATGCATATTATACACTCGATGTTTGATTCTTCTATCGGTGGGGGTACAGCAATGTTGTTTGTTGGAATCCTTTTCTTTTGTAGGGCGTTTCTTTCGGTTCTGGATCTCATTTCGTTGACGAAATCTTGTCCTTTGTGTACCAATACGAACGGACACTTGGGAAACCATTTCGCGTGTTCTTCCCAAGGATCATCGATATCTTGCCAATGGTGTAGTCCACCACCGCAGTAAAAACAAATCGTTTGGTCCTTTTTTCCTGCGTAGAAGAATCCTGCTTCAGCGAGTTCGATTCTACATTCGCTAACAAAACTTCTCGTTCGGGCGTGTATGTACGAGTTGATCCTATCATTTTCTTTTGAATATTCAGGATGTTTTATACACCACGACATGTTACTTCGAGCTCCGATGAGAGTAAAGTGGATAGTAGTAGGTCTCGCATCGTCCTTTTATGCGGTAGGTACCTTATTTTCGTGGAATGAAAACCAGCTTCTGATTGGTTGATTACAGCAGACGTTGCAATGTTCAAGGTCATCCAAAGTAAATTTTAAAAAACAACATATCGGTATTGAAACAAAATACCGATACGATCTAGCTTTTATTTTTCCCATATTTATTTCAAACATTTAGATAAACATATTTACAATAAACATTATTTTGACTACGCTAAATTATTACATTTGCAAAACTAAACCTAAGATACAAATCAAATGAAGGTGAGGTGTAATGAAGAGGGTTCCCGATGATGGTGGTGTAGAATGCTCCTGTTTTGACTTGTGGTCAGGTCGTAAATTTATGGAGTTATTTCGTACTGAAGGAGTAGATTGATTGTGTTTAGTCTCGTTGCAAAGATTAGGTGTAATGGTGTAGACTTCTGATTGTAGCGGTGGGGTAGAGCACTCCTCGTCGTAGTCAGACCCGTTGTAATCACTAAAGTTCATAAATGGTAAATATTGTCCATGCTCCTTTAAGAATATCCCCCTCGTTTGTTGATGTTCAAATATTAAATTCCAATCTAAATGATCTTTGTAGTTTTCGATAAAACTTTCAGAAAGGTTTTGATATTTACAAATTTCCTTCCAACAGCAGTTGTTGAAAGTAGGAATCATCTCTACGAGTATTTCTTCTGAGAACCGTTGTCTTTTTAAAACGTGAAACCAATTCACCCTGTGAAAGTACATCCTCAACATTTCTATAGTGAAAATGTAGTGCAAAGAAAGAAGTTCCCAGTCCATAAACGTGTCGAAACGTTGCACAAAACTATCGGATAACACTCCGTGAGGAAATCGAGGTTCTTGCGAGATTAAACTCCAAGCACTCACGTTGGTACCCATCGTGTTATCGTGAACCTTAGAGTGTGCAAACTGAACGCTGGAATACTGTGGCAACCCTTTTATGTGATTGTAACAAACTTAGGTGTAGTGATGTTTGCAGATTTAAATTTGAAAATTTAAACCTAGAGATATTTTTTTTGTTATTCAGATGATCTGGTTTCATATGGTTTGAGAACCAAAGCTAGCTCATTAAGTAAACGTGTGATGTTACTTCTGTTTAAGCCAATGCTACAACAAACACAAGTATCGGGACCACAAGTTGCATCATCGTTTGACCATGGACATTCCTTATAATGCTCACCATATTTGGACTTTGTTTTTGCTGACAAACCATGCCTATCTATTTTTCTCTGGATTTCAATAATGTTTTTGATTATTCTTTCGAACTTCAGTACAGCTTCTAAATTCCAACTCACCAACCCTAGTGCAGGATGTGTTAAAACTCGATACAATTCGTTGTTCATGATGGGTTTCCTTTAGCTGGTTCTACTTCAGACTGATGAGCGACCGATGTTACACCCCCCTTTTATGTTGTAAAGTTCAAGGTCATCCAAATTTGTTAAAAAAAAACAGCATATCGGTATCAAAACAAATACCGATATGCTGTTTTTTTACTCTTTATTTATTTATTAAATCTTTTACAAAAGTACATTCTACAAACAGAACTTAAATCTAAGGACGTTGTGACATGTGAAGAGATAATTCTGTAGAGTTGTTTCCGCTTGACCCACGAGACACCAGGTACAGGGATCCGGGTTCGATGCTTCTCAGATCTTCATTTTGTAGTAGATGTACAAATCGTTTAGGTAGAAATACTTGAAACTTCGGTTCATCCCCCGAAGTAAATGGTGCATCACTTAAAGAAACCACGATGGCATCCCCGATGGAAGTGTCAATCTTCTTGATATTGTGAATTGTATAATGTTTGTTTTCTTTTAGTTCTGAACACTTTTTAGTAAGTAAACAGTTTGATTTGGACTGTGCGTTGAATTGATCAACAAACGTTTGTAGGAAATGTGAACTCATGATTTATTTAGTTCGTCGTTGTTGCTAGCTTGGAGTCTAGAGTAATACTCATGCATTGTCAAGGTTTGCTCTTCGTATTTATACCCATCGCTACCCCCACCACTCCTCATTGGCTCCAAAAAAGCTGCTAATCGGTATACATTTTTCAATGCGCACTGTGATTGTGTATGTTGTTTGTTTTTTACTAGTCGACATATATTTTCCAACTTGGGAGATTCGAAATTCTTATCCAATATCACGTCGTAAACTTGCCGAGTCGTATATGCTTGTATCCAATTACGTTTTTCTAATCCTCTTGTGTATACAGTTGTAAACTCATTACAAAAATGATACATAATATTTTCGAGACTCTTGTAGTTTGTAAACCCTTCACACCAATCGATACTATGGAAGTATCTCGTAGTCCATTTATTGGTTCTTTTCGTTTTACTGTTGAGATTATTAAATGCGAATGGAGGTTCAAATAGAAATGGAAAGACAATTCCTGTATTTAAATCTAGGAATACTAGTTCCTTTATGATATATTCATTTTTGTTTCCTCGAAAAGCTTGAAATTCCACTACACAAGGTTTTTCTTGAATTTCTTCAACTCTGTCAGCGAAGGAAATCTTCCTCTCCATATCGTTTTAAGATAACAACTGGTTTCCACACCACGGTAGATCCCTTTTTTATAGATCAGGCCGTACAGTTGTCAGCGCGTTGGTGTATATTTAACGGGGGCACCTTCCCCCCAGTAGGCCTACCCCACGTGATGTTAACATATTTGCTGTCCTGTTTACATCGGCTACAGCTTATCTGTTGTTTCCTTTTTTATTTCTTCTATTTTTCTCCGTCTTGCAAATTCATTACACCTTTAACATCACTCGTCTGTTCTGCTACTGTTGAAATTGTTTCGTGGTTTTCCTCCGTCACTTGTTCCTCCGTTACACTCACAGAACTAGATCCTTCTATCTTTTCTTCGTCGATGTTTTCCCTCTGTTCCAACGCGTTAACTTGTCTCCACATTTCCACCTCTTCTGGTATCCGGTTGAATATCGATGTATCCACAGGTCCATGCAATATCTGAACGTCGGGTTGTTTTTCCATCGTTTCCACTAAGTAATCTTTCACGACAGGGGAAGAAAAAACTAGCTGCCTCATGTATCTTGTTATCGATGATGTAGAACAACTCAATAAATAAAATTCAGAATTGGTAAGTAAAATTCTTTCATCGTGTTTGGTTAGCTCCCTAAATCTAACTTGCTGCTCCCCTCGCTGTTTAACAACATCTATCTCGATGTCGCAGTCTGAGAGCCTGATTGCAGTTTTTCTTCCAAACAGATTGTTCTCCAAATAACATTCTATCAAATGCAAATGTTTAATAAACGATTCCCAAGCATTTTCCGAAAACAACAAAGTTTTAGCACCATGGTTCAATAGCACTGTTGGAGAATAATCCAACGGTTTGTACATACCGATAGATATAATTTTTGTCATACATCTTGAAACTGGATATGATATACGAAGAAATACTTCTATCAACTTGTGTAGTGGCATTTCCTCTTCTTGTTTCCTCTTCCTTTTTCCGATTACCTTCGTTACGATGTTGGTGTTTACATCATTTTCTGTACGTGATTCTTCTTCGTTAAAAGATAAAAATTCAGATACTGCTTCTTTACATTGGTTTTTGTTTTTTTCATCTTTTAATAACATTGTTGTTGTTGTATCCGTTGCACACTGCGATGATCCCATCTTTGAAAGCGATGTTTTCCGTACTGAGAGTATGGATAAACTGAAGCTTTCCGATTACTCTGAGTTTTATTTATACCCTCCCGCAACGAGTGTTTCCATCTACAACACTACTTTTACAATTCCTTTTAGAGGTGTGTATGTTACAGTCTTATCATGCAGAATCAAACAATAAGCGGATATTCCTTCGTTTGTATTTTCATTCAACTCCAATTACAACTTTATATCCACGCTTGAAGATTTTACAGATTAATTTTGTTTGGAACAATCTATAACCACGACTGGAGCTTTTGAGACACCTAATTTGTTAGAGATCTTCTTCACTATCCACCACTACGGTCTTAAATTTTGATAGATTTTTTCTTTGTTCACCATCATACAAAGGTGTGATATAGCGTTTTTCCTCATTCCAAACAAACTTTGACCCCCTGTGTGTTATAAGCTTTCCACCAACTCGATATACGTGTGTGCGAAACTTGTAATCTCCACCACGATATGTTGCAAATCCACTCATACTTGTAGCTTTTGCTATTACTACAGGTTTTGAAGGACTATTTACAACCAAATCAAATTCAACATCACCACATTTAAATATATCTTTTTCGAAATCATATGTCAACGTTTGACTGACAGTGCTTACATCATCTTTGTTAATACCTTTGGCTACATGAGTAATTCTTTTATTTTTACCATCGTAGCAACATCCTTCTGGAGGAAAAACAGCTTCCTTGACTTCTTTTACTGTTAACTTAAGGTCATTATTGGAGGATTTCAAGTTTTCAGTTAATGTTGAAAAACCATTACTCATTTCCTGCAGTTTTTCCAACTTTTTATTTAGGTCACTAAGTCTTTCTTCCAATCCTTTCAATTCCAGTTTATTAATATAGTAACGGGTTAAATAACCTCTTGTTACTGCTTGACGTGCGGTTTCAGGATCCGACGAAACCCTAAACCGTTTAGTATCTTCATCGTCATAATCTTCGTATTCATCTTCCAAATCTTTTCTTTCTCGTTTTTGGGTGTACAGAGAGTGGCCAAACTTATCAATAATGTGATGTTTTATCATTGGAGATGTTTACTGTAGAGTATATGTAAACCAAATAAGTATAATCCGAGAACCTAGCAATACTTATACTCTAATAAAAATATTGGACAGATAAGAATGATTTTTCTACTTAAGCTATTTTTAATAAGTGTTTACTTGATCTTGTTCAAATGAAGACAAACTGTTATTCTCTCGTTTCTAAAATCAACTAGTCTGTTATCTTGATCCATAATTTTGAGCGTAATATTACTAATTGTCTGGGTTGTTAATGGCAAGTAAATGACAGGATTAGGTATTTCAACTAGTTTATAGCCGGGTGGTACAGCAGGAAAGAATTGATAAATCACATGAGATTGTTCGTTGTTTAGATATGAGCCTGTCGTTACATTACAAATAACTCTTATTGTGTTTACCTTAAAAATGTCTACAATGTTTTCAGAATAATAACTGATTCCGGGTTTAGCTACAATATTTCCAAATCCTAAAAGTTTTCCAATTGAATTAGGCATAGAAAAATCTACTTCCACAGTACATTTGATCATTGATTGTAAAGTATTGTTGTTAGTTCCTAGTTGAATGTAGTATTTCTTTTCCTTTGTTGTTATTTTGTGAAACTTCTCTTGTATGTAATCTCTTATATCCTGCACCTCATATGCACCTTTTGGAATAGTAATCACTTTATCACCATCAAAATGAAATTGGTTGTTTGTTTCATCAACGTTTGGTATTGAGTTGTACGATTCAAAACTAAGAAGACCTATTTCATATTCATCAATATTTCCTATTTCAATAGGTGGGAAATAATTTACGGAGAGCACTGAGCTCCTACCTGAAAGTGTCAGTGTCTTGGACATAACTGATGACTAATAAGCATAACAATATTTATTTATAGATGGCTAGTGCTTTTACTAAAAAAAATGAAACATAAATTACCACAGATCAACATATCATCTAGTGGTTGTTGTCTATTATAATTATAAAATACGTTCTTGACTGGTTTAAAGTATTTAGAAATATTTTCGAAGTTCCTTTGAAGTTACTGATAATTCTGCTGCTTTTTCTCAAATACTACCATTACTAGAGTAATTTACAAGTTTCCAAGCTTTCTTAGCGAGTAGTTTGTCTGCAATTGATCTGTCTAAAGATTTTAAAAACTCTGAATACGTGATATCGTGTTGTTTGCACGCTTAATTTACGTTATTTTCCCTATATAGATGTTTTGAAAGCTTTGTTCCAGAACCATACTATTTGGTATTCTCTGGTGAAATTCAATTCCACAGGTAGCAAAATCAATAGCTTTAATAACTATGATCCAAACGGTTTGGTCTAAACAGAAAAGTGATGTTGCTTCCCCCTTCCTCTCTTGAAGGTATCACGATTACTAATGGGGGGGGGGGGGGGGTTTACATTCAACATTGTTATTTATAGCAAACAATGAGTGCACTCTACAATAGTTTTAATATTGTTTATTAACTTGGACTATATACATGCTGTTATTTTTACAACATTTCTCAATTTTAAACAATTATCCTCCGATTACGTAGTTTATCAACTAAAGCTACTCATTCGTTTTCCAAAAAAGTATGATCGGCTTCCATAGCTTCATGTATTAATCGCATTAAGTTAATTAATTTGTTTGCATTGTTGTATTATATATTATGTTAGTGTTAGAAGACTCTTTTTAAATAATCCTTCTCCAGAACGAGTTAAAGTCCGGTATCCTCTTTTCTTTTTTCTTCTATAAATTGGATCAATATCGACTTATTACATTGTTCTTCGTTTAACTCTTCTGACTTCTGATGTAAACATTCCAGATATGATATTTGTGTATTTTACAGATCTATTCCTAAGTATTGATAAATTTGAGTTATATGCTTTTTCTGTGAAGGTTTGTTCTACTACAGATATTCTTAAACAAAACTAAAAGACGAAAACAGATTTTATCGGAAATAGCCGAAACAATTATAATAAAGATTTAGTATGTTGTAGCTACCCTTTAAATTCTGAACAAAATAGTAGAACCTTTGATTATATGGGGTGTTTTTTTTAAGTGTGCCACCATTGGGATCTCAGTAACTAATGATTCTACAGCAAACTTTAAATGCGGAAGATTCCCTTGTTTTTAAAGACATTCAAAAATTATTTAATAATATTTTTTGTAAATGGTCACCATTTTCCAATATGGCGGTCAACTTTGAAATTTCTTATAGGACACCCCCCTATATTTTATCATGTCTTCGGATAGAACATGCAATTTAAAAACTTTATCATCATTGACATTTTTTCGATAAACCCACTTGTTTAGGAGTTAAAGCCTATGGAACAATAACTTCCGATGTACATTTTACATCATGTAGCTCCTAAACAAGTAGGTTTGTAGCGAAAATGCGAAGTGTAAGTAAGTCAAATAAGTCCTAAAACTGCACCCACATTCCATAAAGACCATAAAAAACGTTAAAAATATTCATTCTATTATTTCAAAAATGGCGACCATTTTTTGCAAAATGGTGACAAACTTGAAAAGTGGAAAACTGTGTATATTTTATGGTCTTATGTATTTTATGTATAGCATTAACTAATGTTATATGGTCAATGGTAGAACATCCATTCCTGTAACAATTACGGTCCATAAACTATTGTAACTTAAATTATTATTTTCCTATAAAACTACATGAAATAAAAACAAAAAATGGATTTGATAAAAACCGTTTATGTTTGAATTACTACATTTGTGATCCTTATGGTATTTAAACAACATGGTGCAACTCCAACATAGTCGCTAGATGTCGATGTAATCGGTAGCAAAACGTATGTATATTTAAAAGAATAACTTATACAAACTGTTGACATTTTGTTTTTAAGACGCAAGAACTACAAAATGATCTATTCTCCACTCTGTATTTTTTTTAGTCTAGTGTTTTCATAAAATTTATTCAGACGGTTTCGAAAGCAATAAAACGAAAACTATAATATTAGTCAATGTAAATAGTTCAATTTATTGGTAAAAACTGTTTCGGCCTAATTAGGCCTCATCAGGTGGAGATAGACAAACAGCTTAAATATATAAATTGTAAACTGTGTAAATATTGGAAGTTTACAATTTAACATTTAACAGCTGTAAAATGTCACTCACACGACAGTTTTTTTTTTGTTTTTTTTTTTTTTGTGTTTTTTGTGTTTTTTTTAATGTAATTGCGAACATAAACCAACAAATTATCTATTACCCGCTCTGCGTTCTTTTCGCTTTAACTTTAGTATCAGTTTTAATCATCATCTACAGTTAAGGATAACACTCCTATGAGTCCAGCATTGACAGTATCGATCATAAAAGTTTGGTATTCCATTAAATCCTCTCGGAGAGACGCATTATATATTCGATCTTCGAATATCGGGGATAATGTTTCTTCACTAAAAATGCCAAATCGAAATATGCATCCAAAAAAAGGAGAACCATGGACTGCCAGGTCAAAGAAACTCTCACATACACCATCCATATTGTAAATCATCTTGTTGATCTGCATTGTAGGTGTAGGTGCCAAAGGGAGAATGATATCATACAGTTTAAGCTGTGCTTTTATACGTAACAGTGGAAGAGAAGGGGGTTGAGAGGAAAATGGGGGGGGGGGGGGGGATTAATAGGTATATATGCTATGCAATTGGACGCAACAAGTTTTGCAACGTTTGATGATTTTTAATGCGTTTTACCACAGCTTTAAACTGTTTTAAAATATTTTTTCATTCCCGTATACGTACATTTTATTTGTAATTCAAAAATGGTGTGGTTTAAATAAATATTGTATAAGAAATGAACAACTAAATTTTTTAGGTTCTAATTCCATTTCTATCATCACTCAAAGAATACAAAACCAATACTTGCTAAGCATTTTTACTGCCATGTCAAAAGTAAAAACCCAAATCTTTAATTAAAATACCATCCTATAAAAAAATATCGGTTAAACGTTAATCCAGTATAATGATTCAATGCTTCACTAGAATTGTGATGTCAGTTAACAAAACCTGTATGACAATTATTAGTTATAACATCTTTTAATTAGATGACATACATCTGTCATTAGACCTTAAATGGTGAATGTAGTTTGGATTACTTAAATGTTATTTGTTCCTTTACTACATAAATAGATTCTAGGTCAAGAGTAGATTACTGGTCAAAATAGATTCAAACCAGACTAAAAAAATGTTGACCGAATGAGGTGAATCCATAACACGAACCACGGTGTTCCATCATTCGGTTAAATTTGCACTTACTTTTGCTGCATTAGCCTTACTTTTAACATGGGTATACAAATTATAAATGCTGCAGCAGCAAATGATTATTACTGTTAAAACAGCAAAAGAAAGTTCGACCAATGTCTCTTAATAATTAATTAAAAAATTGGTTAGTTTTTAAGTTACCTCTCTTAATACAAAATTTAAATAAGAATAGCAAACTCTTTCTGCAATATTGAAACACTCCTGATGTTAGTAAAAATTAATAAAAACAAATTTAAATGTTTCTTAAAAAATA